>NC_136489.1:130200838-130218338 GCF_053919585.1 Euprymna scolopes
TTCCGTACATTTATAACTGATCTACCTCTGCATTCCATATTTAAAAAGGATGTGTCCTCTATAGTATTAGACCTGACGGAATGGTTAATTGTAGGTATTAATCGTTTCATACCCTCGAAAAAGTTTCAACAAAAACCTGACAGCCAGTCATGGTTCTCTCCAGAATATTCTGCTGCCATTGCGCACAGAAATCACTTTTTCCACTGTTTCCAACGTAATAGATGTATGGAAACTAAAGCCGCTTTCAGGACTGCCAGCAACGATTGTAAGAAAGTAATAAAGAGCGCAAGATGGTTGTATGCTCAATCTGTTAAGTCCAAAGTAGCTGAGCAGCGGCTTAGTTCCCACCAGTTTTGGCAAATAGCAAACAGAATTCTGAACAGAAGCGTGTGCTCCATCCCTACTATCATCAATGGACCTGAGGTTATCTCGTCAGCATCAGATAAAGGCAAACTCTTTGTCAAGAACTTTGCAGCTAATTCTACCTTTTGTGATCAAGGCCGCCAACCCCCAATATTTCCTCCTGTATCTGAAAACACACTATGTGATATACGTATATCTGTACGTGATGTTGCCAAGCTAATCAAAAACCTTGATTCCAGTAAAGCAACTGGCCCGGACGGTATTCCAATTATAGTACTCAAAAAACTTAAACCTGAACTAGCACCCATACTTACAAAACTATTTAAACGTTGTCTTAAGGAGAATAGTTTCCCATCTCCCTGGAAAATTTCATCAGTATGCCCTGTATTTAAGAATTCAGGTGATCGCTCATCCCCCTCTCAGTATAGGCCAATAAGTCTCCTGTGTGTGATGAGTAAATTGCTGGAATCTGTGTTAAATACAGAAGTAATCAACCATCTCAACAAAAATAACCTTCTTAGTGACACTCAATATGGTTTCCGTTCTGCTAGATCTACAGCAGATGTGCTTACAGTTATATTTCATAGGATTAGCAAATCTCTCGATGGAGGCAACCTTTCTAGGGCATATGCTCTTGACATATCTAAAGCCTTTGATAGGGTATGGCATAAAGGTTTACTTCATAAGATCTCTAGCTATGGTATAGCTGGAAATGTCTTCTCAATTATTAAATCATTTCTTTCTGATAGGTTCATAAGAGTAGTAGTTGAGGGGCAAAAATCAGAAGCCCACAGTATTAATGCCGCTGTCCCTCAGGGGTCCATCCTGGGCCCAACTCTTTTCCTGATCTACATTAATGATCTTCCAAATCACATCCTTACATCATTTGTAGACATTTATGCTGACGACACTACCATTTATGGTAGCACATCTAAGACAGTAAACGACCAAGTTCTCTCCAATTCTCTCTCCTCTGATCTTGAACATGTAGTACAATGTGGAAAGGAGTGGCTGGTTACTTTTAATGCATCTAAAACCAAGCTTCTCTCTTTACATCATCAACATTCTGATCCCCATCTGGCATCAATTGAAATGAAGGGCTCTCGTCTTCAGGAGGCCTCAAGTTTTGACAAGCTTCTGGGCTTGACCATTACTCCTGATCTGAAATGGAACACGTACATCAAATCTGTTGCCAAGGCCGCTGAAAAAATGGTGGGATCTTTCTATTGATCCAGTAGATATCTCACTGCTGATGCAATTCTCTATTTATATAAGAGCCAGGTACGTCCAAGGATGGAATACTGTTGCCACATCTGAGCAGGAGCTGCTAGAAAGGACTTGTCCTGCCTTGATAGAGTTCAAAATAGACTTCGTAGCTTCGTAGGAGATGTCCTTGTCTCTTCCTTGCAACCTCTATCTCACAGAAGAGATGTTGCTAGTTTGTCTCTGATGTTTCGTTATTTTCATGGAAAGTGTTCGACTGAGCTTCAATCTATGGTCCCCCCTCGCAAAACTTTCACAAGAAACACTCGTCTAGCTGTAAACACTATCAATAATTCCCCACACTCTTTATCTGTGCCTAAACCTAAACGTAGATTCCATGAACAAAGCTTTTTTATTAGAACTGCACGCCTGTGGAATTGTCTTCCGTTTTCCTGCTTTCCGGCTGACTACAATATGGTTGTCTTCAAGTCTAATGTAAATAAGTTCTTGATGAGCCGTTCCATATAAGTTATCAAATTTAACAAATTTTCATTACTAATGATTATTATATTGTCCAATTTTTACTGTACACTCTTTAACCCTTATCCTTGAGTGGCCTCTTGGCCTTGATAATGTGTTGATACCTATGAAAAAAAAGTCCAATATGAACAAGTTCTAATTGAATCGTCCCCCTAAGTAATCCAAGTTACAAAATTCCCACTGGTTACTATGCTAAAATCACAATGACTAATGTATACCTATTAACCCTTATCCTTGAGTGGCCTCTAGGTTTTGATAAGTGGTGACACCCATGTAAAAAAAAAGAAACTAAATTAAACAAGCACAAGAAAAACTATATTAAACGAACACTGGAAAATGATATAAGACGAATATTGGAAAAACGGTATAAAACGAATACTGAAAAACATCCTTAAACACACACTGAAAAAACTATATTAATCAAACACTGGAAAAAACTATATTAAACAAACACTGGAAAAAACTATATTAAACAAGCACTGGAAAACTTATATGAAACAAAACACTGGAAAAATTATATTAAAAAAACACTCGAAAAACATTATTTTAAAAAAACACTAGAAAAACATTATATTAAGCAAACACTGGAAAAATCTATATTAAGCAAACACTGGAAAAAACTATATTAAACAAACACTGGAAAAATCTATATTAAGCAAACACTGGAAAAATGATATTAAAAAACACTAGAAAAACATTATATTAAAAAACACTAGAAAACATTATATTAAGCAAACATTGGAAAAAAAACTATATTAAGCAAACACTGGAAAAAAACTATATTAAGCAAACACTGGAAAAAAACTATATTAAGCAAACACTGGAAAAAAACTATATTAAGCAAACACTGGAAAAAACTATATTAAGCAAACACTGGAAAAAACTATATTAAGCAAACACTGGAAAAAACTATATTAAGCAAATACTGGAAAACAATTATATTAAACAAACACTGGAAAAAAACTATATTAAACAAACACTGGAAAAAAACTATATTAAACAAACCCTGGAAAAAAATTGTATTAAACAAACATTGGAAAAAAATTATATTAAACAAACACGGGAAAAAAAATTTATTAAACAAACACTGGAAAAAAAAATTATTAAACAAACACTGGAAAAAAAACTATATTAAAAAACACTATAAAGAACTATATTAAGCAAACACTGAAAAAACTATATTAAACAACCACTGGAAAAAATATATTAAACAAACACTGGAAAAAAACAATATTAAACGAACACTGGAAAAAAACTATGTTAAACAAACGCTGGAAAAAAATTATATTAAACAAACACTGGAAAACTAAACTATATTAAACACGTGAAAAAATATATATATTAAACGAACACTGGAAAAATATATTAAACGAATTCGGGGAGAAACTGTATTAAACGAACACTAAAAACTATATTAAATGAACACTGGAAAAACTATATGAAACGAACACTTGAAAACTAGACGTGAAAAAACTATATTAAACGAACACTGGGAAACTATATTAAACAAATATTTGAAAAATATATTAAGCAAACATTAGGAAACCAATATTAAACAAACGTTTGAAAAATATATTTTACAAACATTGGAAACACTATATTAAATAGACACTGGGAAAAAAAAACTATGTAAACCAATTTTGGGGAAAAACTATGTTAAACGATCACTTGGAAATATTTCTTAAACGCAAAACACTATCAAACAGATATCCGTAAACTTATATTAAACAAACATACGAACTACTATATATACCGAACTTCTAAAAATATACAGTGCAACCACATGATACGGCATTAAAAATGAGTAAAAAAATGCAGTACCGTATATAATACACATTTATATAATCAAATGATATTATATATCACACCGTAAGTCGGGGCAAATAAAATGACCAAGGTCCGGAAAAACATCGTAACCGGAAAAATCCGTATACTAGGGTCACCGTATCCCGGGGTTATACTATAAACACCGGAAAAATCTATATAAAACGAACACCCGAAAAACTATATTAAACACATGCCGAACAAAGTTATTAAACGAACAACGTAAAAAAAACTACATAAAGCACACATCTAGTGTTTACAATTATCATATATAGATCAAAGTGTAGCATATGTTCTTCAGATGTTTCACTTCTCCACATTAAAAACGACCATTGTGTCTAACTCTGTCCCGAGGGGAAGCATTGTAAATAGGAACTATTAGATATTGACGCTATAAGTCCATTTTTTAAATATAACTTTTTTTTGCCAACTCTTTGATCTAAATAGCTTGCAACTCTTTAAAATCTTTTAATATATAAATATTGGCTAAGCATTTTCAAACAACTCTCTATTAGCAGTTTAAATGCTGCTAAACTAAATAATGTATTCATATTTTTATCGATTAAAAAACGTGGCTTCTTTGTGAAGTAATCGAAATGGATTCTGATACATTTTATTTCGAGATTAAATTATTTTAATATGATTCTTGAAAAGTTATTGTTTAGGATTTCATATTATTGAAATTTTTATTTACATAAATAATCGATTAACAGTACCTTTTTACAATGCCTCCCCACGGGACAGAGTTAGACACCAGGGTCGTTTTATTTTTTAATCGATTAAGAGTAAATAAAACAAGAAAATAATGCGCAAGTCACGTAGATTTGAGAAACACAGACAGACACCTGAAAACTATTCAGAGAATTGTATTAATAAAGCGATTCTTGGCTCGTGTGTTTTAAACATAATTTTATAGGTGGATATGTGCTAGAGTAAAAATTAAAGTGTTATAGCGAACAGGGTTAGTACAGTCGATATAAAATACTCTTTTTTCTGTAGTTGATCGCTCTTCTTAATTCTTTTTCTTTTCTTTTACTTTTTCCTTTGGCGATGGTGTGTCCGATTTTTTTTTTTTTACATCAAGCTGCGAGTCAGACGAATGATACCAAACAATTATGATGGAAGGCTATCCCATTTATTTCTCTGCTTCTTGTAATTTCGCTTCTCTCTTCACGTATAAAAGCGAGTTAGTTTTCACAGGGAAATGTTAACTCAAACTCTTTTCAACTAATAAAAATTAATTTATAAAAAAAACTATAACAATCCTATGTCTAATTAACCAGGCCTATAAAACAGTGACCTGGTCAACAAAAAAAGAAAAAAAAGAAAAAAAGAAAACGTTCTTGAACTACTGACTGGAGTGCCTCACGGGTAAATTCCTTTGAGTTTGCTGTTATCTATCCAGTAAATTCAGCCACCCAGAAGGTAAACAAACACAATGAAACTTTGAAACTAACCTTATGACATTCTTTTCTATTTCTTATAAACACAGCTCAACAAATTTTGTCTTTTGAAATGCAGTCAAATTGTTGCTGTATATACGGTAGCGTCCAAAACTAAGGGACAATTTAAAAACCTAATATTTGTTAGAAATAACAATTGTGAAACGCTGAAATTGTGTCCCTTAGTTTTAGACGCTAGCGTATCTATGGTTTATTACATCATGCGTTCTAGCTTTCGTTCGTGAAAAAAAAAGTTAAGTTATCACTTGCGCTAACATTACAGTCATCTTTTTTGTACATCTTCATCTTCATTTGTCACTTTAGCTACATCTACATTCAATGGTAGCGTTGTTCTTGACACCTTTCAAAGAGGTTCCTGTCGTCAAATACACTATCTGAAGCGAGATATGGCGCCACAAAATACTAGTATGCCGATGTTTGTATTTTACGCTGCTAATTACAAGCGTGCCGTTTAAACAGGACTTGCCCGCCTCGGCATTAACATAACATAAAAGTGAAGTTGCTTTAAAGTGGCCGCATCCGCCTAATTCTGGCACGGAACAAGGAAATAAGAAACAAGGATAAAATAAATGGAACTAGCCACAAGAATCAAAAAAAAAAAAAAAAGAAAAGAAAAGAAAACAGCGAAGAAGAGAAGTGGGGAGAGGTGCAAGAGAATGGGCAGAGAAATCACCGCCACCAACAATAAAAACAGGAAAAGATTATTAAATTTGATTAACTTGAGTGATTGTTGGGTTTTAAATGCAATTACTGGCGATCCCCCATTGTCATCTTGTCGTCCGCGGGCGATATCCGCACAGCGAGAAGAGGAAACGTGGGTTTCACATTCAGAAGGTCGGGGCGAAGGGAGACAAAACGGTAGACGTTTGAAAAAGGAAAGAAAACGCGGAGTGCGACTTTGAAGAAAGCTGTGATCAAGGCAAACCTTTGAAGAAAACGGAGAAAAAACAAACAGCAAAAAAAGGGGGGGGGGAAACAAGCCTTCTGTTTAACTGAGGTCGGAAGATGAAGTTGTCAAATGAGGAGGTGAAGGAGAACGAAGGGCCGGGAAAGGTTGCTACTTGGCACGTGATAAGGAACTGGGCGCGGGGAGGAGGGATAAAAGCGCCGGAACAGTAAGGGTTAGGAAAGGACCGGCATTCTCTCCTTTTCTTCCATTTTATTAGCTTTCTCAATTCACTGATTTGCTCCACCCTCCCTCCCCTACACCGCTCCGTACTTTTTCTTCTGATTCACAATGCTACTTGGCGAGCAATTTTTAAATAATCATCAATAGTTTAAACAATGTCGTGGTTGTGTTTTACCACTTTAGCGCGTGTTATTGTCACTTTTTCTTGCTAGTAGTATTTACCTGTACCTTACGACAAAACGGAAAAAAATTTGAACATGGTGGTCGTATTTGCTTTCATCCCAATTAGAGCAAAGTTAAACACGAAGTCGATTTTTAATGTTTTATATTTTTTTTATGAAATCTCTCTGGTACATTTTGCAAGTTTCTCCTGAATGTTCAAGTAATATACTGCTAAATACATAGTTATTGTTTTTTTTTTGGTTTTTTTATTCAATTTTCACCTCAAACAAGGCACAGTGCCACTTTAAAGTTGCAGGGGTATTATGAAGGGAGATGAGTAGCAAGATGTCTGTTCACATCACACGTTAACTTCTGCATGCCAGTACAGTTGGGAAAGCAGAATCCTGGGGAATAAGCTATTGGGGTAGAAGACTTTCTTACACCCAGGGATCTCTACTGCTAAGTGGTGGGATTTAGCTGCTTTTCGGGTTTGTCGGGGGTATTCACGTCGAGGGGGTACAAGTGCTTGAAGTTCGACGGAGCATTCACTATTAAAGTATTTGTAGAAAAGGCAGAAGAATGCAGTATTTCATCGATGGGACAGAGGCTGAAGCCTAGATGACAGTCCAGGACCTATCAGGTTGGATACTCTCTTTTTAACCCTGTCAAGGAGTGAGAGACTAGTAGCAGGTGCACCAGCCGAAACGTGACAACAGTACCCCATACATGGGCGAATGGTGGTCTTATAGAGGTACATGATACTCAAATTTTAGCGATTAAGTAAAATCGAAGCGCTTATTTTCTGTATTAAGAAAATATGGAATGCGAAAGTGTGTCGTTGTAATTATTTAAAAGTTTTTTGTATTAACACTTTTCTTATTTATTTTTTTATTTTTATTTTTTTTATTACATTTTCACCCCAAACAAGGCGCATTGCCACTTTGGCGTAGAGGGCTACTATCAGGGGCAGCAACTACTGGGGCACTATGTTGGGATTTGGGCAGCAAGATGTCGGTTCACGTTGCACTTGAACTTCTGCATGTCAGTACAGTTAGGTAAGCAGGAACTTGGAATGGAATTCCAGAGTCTAGCGGTTCTGGGGAAGAAACTATTGGAGTAGAAAGATCTTTTACATCTAGGGATCTCTACTGTGTGGGGGTGGGATTTAGCTGCCTGTCGGGTTTGTTGAGGGTGTCTACGGCGTGGGGGCTCAAGTGTCTGCAGTTCTGCAGAGCATTCAACATTAAAATACTTGTAGAACAGGCAGAGGGATGCAACGTTTCGTCGATGGGACAAAGGCTGAAGCTTAGATGCCAGTTCAGGGCGTATCAGATTGACGACTCTTTTTTGAACCTTGTCTAGGAGCGAGAGACTGGTAACAGATATGTACTTCAAATGTATAGATTAGATGCGTACTATCTTGATATAAGTTCATATTTATTTGCCTCCTCATCAGAAAAGAGTTAGACACAAGATCAGTTTTAATGATCCTACATTTATCTACTGAACTGATCCCTCATTTTAAATTCTAAATTAAAGTTCCGTCTTTCGACTCTATTTTTCACTGTTTTCGCACGTAATTATTTAAACAAATATCATCTCAGTTTTAGGGGAGAGATTTAAGTAAGTCTGTCATTTTATTTATTTGTCTAGCAACGGGGCAGAATTAGACAGATGTCGGATTTTAATGATTTCTTCTCCACTCATTCTGAACAGAAAAAAAAAATGAAGTCTCTTCCACCTGAAAAGAAACTAGATAAGCGCATAACCAGTAGAAACGTTTAAATCAACTGGATATAAACCGATGCCAACTCTCGAACCCAAGGTTTCAGAAAGTTTTCTTCTATGAGCAAATAAAACTATGTTTTCCTTCCATCCAAGAAAACCGTTGCAGATAATGTTAGTCTTGTGCTTCTGATTTATAGCTTTAACGCACATATTAGTATGTATTAAATATTTCAACAAAATGAATAAGTTTACAGGAGAAAAAAAATGTACATATTTATTTTAACGCATTTTTAAAAGTGCATATATAGACATCGAACAACCCAACCTTCCCATACGCACACATATGTTTGTCCTTCCCGACATGGGTAGGATTCAAAAACTGTTCTCTTTTTCGTACGATCTATGACTTTTTCTTTTCTTGCATTTTTACTTCAATATCATGAAGATGTCCTATGAAATAAAGACGAAACGTTGATTATTTTAATAATTTCATTCGGTTTTTCTATTTTTCTCAAAACATAACGTCAACCACCGCTGGTATTTTTACATTTCTTATACATATTAGTATGTGCAATGGTCATGGGTGGCCGTCAGGAACAGAATTCCAGACAACAGACCAGAGGGGATTAATATTCTTCCAGAATAAATTCTAATAGAAAGCACGGAACACAATACATATTTCATTAGTACGCACTAATACAGTAAACAAAAGTATTGACACATAATTTTCCCAAACTCTGTTGAAAACAACTACTTGTGTTTAACTAGTATTACATATTTCATCAGTAAAAATATCCATTTGTAGTTGGGATAATTCAAACGTGAATGCTATAAAAACGCACATGAAACTAAACAAATGTAAGAGAGAGATGCTGTTTCTTTAAACATTGTACGCAATGTGTGTTTGTTGGGATCAGTGGATTTCACCGGCATTGTCTGTGTGAAAATATACTTTAAAACAAAATGCTTCTTAGGGTTGCCCGGGTGTTCGTAGAGGTGTGTGGTGTTAAATAAAAAAAGAAGCCGGGGGGTAGGATCGAAGCCTAACCCCCGAGGCGAAGTTTGAAAATAAAATCGGCCAGCCAGAAGTGAAAGATGTTTGAAAGTCGTCGAGCGTTACGACGACGACGATGTAAGCATTGTTATAAGCGAAGCAAGAAAAGAAAACAGCGTTTTAATTAAGCAGGGGGGGGGGTAAACACAAAAAAATAACATAAGGCAAACGAACGAACGTTACGTGGAAAATTGCTTAAATAATACAGGGTTCACTAAGTAAATTTAAAAAATCGAAAAAAAAAAAAAATCCCACACCACGATTCGAACCCAAAACGTTTAGATAATGAACCAAGGCCTTAACTACCTGCGCTAAAGCGGCGTATATAAAGTTTGTTCGGTTTATCAACTATTTAAAGTAAATCAGGTCACGACGCCATGACGTCATCTGGCGCATGCGTTGTTGACCCTCCCCCCTGTTGAATCTGTCTAGACATCTCTGTCTCTCTCTCACTTCGTCTGCCTTACTCTAAAGACTGGAAAATGGCGTCTGGCTGTTTTTATTTAAAAAAAAAAGAAACTTTGATCGTTAATATTTTTTGTAAGCGTATTTTTTTTTTTACTTCACTTTTTTTACTTTATTTTTCGTTTAACTATCGTATCTACCTATTTTGAATGTGGTAGTAACTTTGGTAACGTTGCAATAGCGTAGAAGTTCATAGTTTAACTTTAATTACTTTTTTTTACCGATAACAACATTTTTAAATTGTAAATTAAGACCGCCATTAGAGGTTGCTGACGTCAATATCACGTGACATGATTCAGCGGGTTTTAAACACAAGTTGACCCAAAATAAACGGCCGCGTGTATACTTTATGTAGAAGAGTTGGCGGCCGTATTTTTGGAGGCAGTTATAAATCGATTTAAAAATATGTAATGTTTAACATACAAATGTTAGTTTTTTTGGGGCCCCCCTGCCGAAAATCGATCAGTTGACGCACTTCTGATGGGCACTTTGGGCCAATTTTTCGATATTTGTCGTCCGGAAGGTGGGGCTTTCATATGAGACCAAGTTTGTGAATTTTAGTTCCGTCGGTCGAAAGTTTTTAGCAGACACACAAATATACATACATTTTCGCTTTTATATAGATAGATTTATTTTTATTTTTACTCAACACCTCCAAACACCCGGGCAACACCGGGCGCCCAGACTAGTATTATATAGTTGACTGACAAACTTAATCGATGATTGGAAACTTGGACAATACAAATATTGTTCATGTAATTAATCTATATTTTATTCTATTGCAACCAAATACATCTGAGCTTTAAATTGAACAAAGAAAATCTAAAACGTATCTCATAATTGATATATAATCTCCATCAATTTTAATTATTTTTTAACTGATCGAAACAGTAAACCATGAAGTTAACAATGGCTCTTTTCAGACTGAAAAACACATTAAGAAAATGATAATTGATATATCAACGTTAATGCGTTGCAAGGACTTATATGCATTAATGATAAAAAAATCTAATTGTTACATCTATTTTACGAACAAAAAATTGTCCATGGCTTTGCCAGACTCTAGCTCAACAGAAAAATAAATAACGGATTCTTCTTAATACGGACCAGAAGCGACTGGACTTATGTACACACATTTGACCGAAATATCAAAAGAACTATTTGAAAAATAAAAAAAAGAAGTTTTATTATAAAAATAAAATACACATCTTTTTATTGAATAACATTTGCTTTAATAAAATAGATACGCACGCGCACACGATATATATATATATATATATATATATATATATATATATATATATATATATATATATATATATATAGGGTGACACAAAAAAAAGCTAAATGAGGGCTATCTAGAACATATGCTGTAGAACGGAGAAAAAGAGGCCAAAGATGCTAGTGTTTTGATGTGATGTTTTGAATATAATAAACTAGTTATGACCTAAGTTTCATTTCATTCGGACAAAACACAAAGAAACGGGGCCTAATTAGAGTTGGGCTCGTTTTTTTTTGTTTGTTTTTTTTTTTTGGTCACCCTGTATATATTCAATCCAAGGAGAAAATAAACTGCATATTCTTTGTTGAGGAACTCATGTAAATATTTGATTTCTTTTGTATATTCATGCCATTTAATGAAACGCATGTAAGACGCAGGAATAAAACAGTAAAACAATATCAATGTGCATTAAATGAATACTTCTGGGACTTAGAAATGCTTAATAAATTTATATTATCTTTAAATGTAATAAAATTATAACATTTCCACTAATTATTGACACAATAGAGATGAAAGAGTCAATTTCTATGTAAATCTTTTTGAACTCATCATTCAAACCTAATAGTAAGAGGATGCAGTTAAGAGATATGGCGTTCCTATCCCGTCGCGGTTAACCATCAGACAAAGGCCAGAGTAATAATTGGCCGAAACGCCGTGAAATAACAAACGAGGAGATGAGGATAATAATCTGCAAATAAATAATTAATAAAAATTACTCATCTCAATAACAATTACAATTAATTAAATAAACCTAGTTTTTAGTTTTAATATTAGTGACACTTCCTTTTTTTCTGGTTATTTTCGCAACTTTTTAGCTGCATTATTTTATTATCCACCTCTCGGTCGGTAGGTTGGTCCGTCACGGTACATTTTGAAAAAAAACAGTTTCATTGTTACACGCGTTGTTTGAATAAAAGCATCTTAAAAATATTCGTTACTTTCTGATGTTATTTTAATGGGAAGATTGATTAATATAAAAATGAGTAAAACCTCCGGTTTTGTGTATATGTAAACTGCAGGTATATTTGCTTCCCCACTGAGAAAATTATGCACAAAGCCGTTTCTTAATGTGGAGAGAAATGGGGAGGGGGGAGGAAAGGGGGCAGCAATTCTAGCGGGGGGGGCACCAAGCAGAAAATACGCTTAAATATATTTTAGTTTGTCCTTATTTCGTACATATAATTAGACTCGTGATTACAAAAGTAAAAAAAAAAAAAAAAAAAAAAATATTCGGTTGATATAAGCTAGAATCGAAACCGAAAGCAAAACTTTAGAGTTCAAAGCTGGTGACGACACCACTATACTAACGTGACACGTATATGAGCAAAAATTAAACTAAGTTGAATGTACAAAATCTATGACGAATTTTTTTTCAATTTAAACCCATTTTTGACCCCTTAAAAGTATTATAACCGTCTGAAGACCCATGAAAGAATGGTCCATAATAAATCCAATCATTTGAGGCCCCTAGCGCCGCTGTGCGATTGTTAGCTTCGGAGGAGGTTAAGTAATAAAATATGGAGACGGATAAACAGACCAATATATAGCCCTTTATATATCCTTATTCGGGCTTTTCTATTAATCATCGCTACAAAGAGAGGGAATGTCTCTTAGGTTTGAGCGTGATTAACCTCTAGTATGTTCGAAAATAATATAACGTTGTTTTATTTTAATCTCTTTTTTTTCAACCGTGTATATAACGTAACGCAGCTTTATTTTAATAAGGTACATTTTCCATTATTTTTCCTTTTTAATCGTAACCCCCTCGATTAAGCTTTGAAAAAGTGAGGGCGAAACCGGTCAACAGACCCCTCCTCTTTTTCCTTTCCGCACTTTTTTCATTTATTTTAACCGTGTTTTACTTTTAATCATGAACAATAAGTTTTCCCTTCATGATTGCAATAATCATCATTGATACATTACTATCGCGTTTAGGGCGATGCCATTTGTGGACTTTTTCAGGTGCATTTTATGCACGTGTTGTTTTCTTATTTTTCCATCAGAGTTCTATTGGATCGCTTGATTAGCAATTCTCTCAAATATTACAAAAACTTAAAATGAACTGGAAGCCCAGTCGAGAGAAATTAGATATGGTAGGGAAGCTGTTGATCTGGCTTCAGAAAGAAAATAATGGTATACTTTGGCTGTTTCGCACGCCGCAGGAAGCGGAAATTCCTAAGTTTTAATAACAAAAAGAAACAAAAATTAAACTCGATCTGATGAGTCGAGATTTCATAGCTGCAAGCACTACACCATGACAGATTTTTGGTTTATGAAAATGCAAATCCGTCATTAATGAATTAGGTCAATAATTCTCTTTTAGAGGTTCATAAATTTATAGAATCGTTACGTTCAGGACGGTTTAAGCAGTTGGGCGTATATATAGACTAACCTATGTGCTTGGCGTTGCCTGGGTGTTTGGAAGTGTGTTGATCAAACAAGGCCGATAGCAATTAGTCGCGTGCTCTCGTGTAGTAAATGAATGCGTGAATGTAGGATTGACATGAAATTCTTAAAGATAAACTAAAATGACCGAAAAATGGGCGTAAATGACTTAAATAAATAAAAAGTAAATGACTTAGAATGACTTTAATGAACTTAACGATGAATTGAATGACCTTAAGAATAACTTGAATGCTTAAAAAATAACTGGAATCCTTAAATAACAACTTGAATGATCTGGAGAATGACTTGAATGGCTTTGAGACTGAGTGGTTGTAAAGTGGGTGATTATTTTACATTAAATTAATACAGGAAAGTGATACCCCCACTTTATATCACAAAGTTACAAACATAAGTACAGCATGTAGTAAGACCAGCTACTACACTTTGATCTTCGCCAAAAGGCAAAGAAAAACTTAAAAGGCTAAGAACAGCATCTATTAATAACGGACTTTGATCTTAACCAAAAAGGCCAAGTACAAAAGTGTTACGGACAGAACGACCGACAGAGTGAATTATAGAGTCGCTTGCACGCGACTAAAAAAACAAAAACAAAACAAAAAGAAACAGTGATAGTAGGTAGGCAGGCAGGCTCGAATGTTGTGAAAGGTGTTAAGAAAATCGTAGTATCCTGGGGAGGGAATGAAAACAACTGTAGGCAGCCACAGTAAAGAGAGGTGCTAAAACAGTGGTATTAGGCAGGCAGCCAAGCTCCAACCCGTGATGCAAAGGCGGAAAAGAAAGTGAAAGAAAATCTAACCTAATCGATGTCTCCAGCACGTGACCGGGAGTCAAACCGTTCTAATTAACCGAAGTCAATCTAACGGTGACAATGACTTGCTAAAATGTCGGTGAAACAAAAAAAAATCGACCCAACCTTGTACAAATAGTGTGAAAAAAAAATGTAAAGTTTTTGGCTAATTCTTCGATATTTGTTGTTCGAGACATTGACCTTCAAAATGATACCTCTCTTGTCAGGATCTGTCGCCTCTGTCGGAAGTTTTTGCGAGACATAAAAACATACATACTTTTAAACGGACAGGTAAGATTTATATTACAGAAGATAATCATTCTTATCTAGGAACGCGTCTTATTCTGTACACATGCTGTAATAATATGAAGTCTTACTAATATATCTGAGGTTATAGTTAGCACATATATATTTTCATACCATACGAAAATCGGATTTCGTTGGTAATTTATCTATTCGACGTCATGGATTGATCGCGAATCGTTCTTTCCCCGCCAAATCTGTTTTATTTACCTCATTTTATCTGAGAATACTTTTAAGTTACAATGAATGGATATGAAAAAACACAAAGAAAAGCGTTTTCAAAAAATCATAGCTGTCAGTGATATAGTTTTTATTTCTTTCTCTGCCCAAGATTGTGATTAATGATACACGTGTTTTTATGGCGGGAGATGATTTTCTAAATATATTGGATTTTAAATAAAAGAAACGCAAAAAAATAATCCATTGCGACGAAGGATGTTTATTTCGATGGATTGGATTGGCCGTAAAGGTAAATAAATAAAAATGAACCCAGATGTTTACATACATTTCTGTGATTAATAAAAGCAGAGGAACTGTACCTTAAGGAATATTGAAAATACCACAGCGCATGTAATCAATTATTGAAGAGAAATGATAAAATAGAATAAAAAAATTTGAATGGCCCAACAATTCAGTGTACTTTAATATGTATAATATTTCTCTAAGTCTGTCGATATATATATATATATATATATATATATATATGTGTGTGTGTGTGTGTGTGTGTATGTATATATATAATATTTCTCTTAGCCTGTCTAGATATGTATGTGTATGTATATATATATATATATATATATATATATATATATATATATATATATATATATATATATTATCTTAGTCTGTCGATATTATATATATATATTATCTTAGTCTGTCGATATTATATATATATATATATATATATATATTATCTTAGTCTGTCGATATTATATATATATTATCTTAGTCTGTCGATATTATATATATATATATATATATATTATCTTAGTCTGTCGATATTATATATATATATATATATATATATATATATATATTTCTCTTACTCTGTCGGAATATATATATATATATATATTTATAACTACTTCATTTATTCACATAAATTTAATATACGACAGTATAGATTTATGCGTAAACTTTAAGTATTTACTTCAAAAGTGCTCAATACGTAGGTAGAGCTAGTTAGTAATTTATAAAATATATATGGCGATTAAGCTACACTGAATATTCTGCGTTTCATCCAACTACAGGATTCGTCAGGCTTATGCGCGAGTTCTGTCGTTGCTTCTTGTTTTTATATATGTTGAGGATTTCTAGTTGGCCAATCAGCTTTCTAGTATCCACCGCGCCCCTTCCTATCAGCCAATGGGCATGCATTTTATCAAACAAAGGATCTGTTTTAGAGCTAGGTTAGTGGTTTTAGGTGGCCGTTATCTTTTTTATATACATATAAATATACCTATGTGTACACAATAATGCACATATATATATACACATATACATATATATATATACATACATATATGTGTGTGATCGTTTATCTATATTCATGTTTATTTAATTTATTTATTTGTTTGTTTTCTATTGTTATTGTTAGTTTTAAAGCTATTTTGTATCGCTATCCTAGAGTAAGTTTTATTTTGTGAACACAGTTGTTTGCTATTTCCCGCCTACAGTTTAATAGATTTTGAGGTTCTTTAAAGTACAAGATAGAAAATTATTTATGGAGGCATAATTTACATTACCACACTCTTCAGCACATCCAGGAACACTTTGGTGATGATTTTTAAGCCGACTTCGAAGATGTGCTGTGGCATGATGTGGTTCGCACTTGAAACCAGACCAAAGACCATAACTGTGGCTGAAACCTTTGAGCTATGCCCTTAAGCGTTGAACCGTTCGGATTTGCATTTTGGGAGTGCTGACAATGTCCCGTGTTTATAACTTGGACCGGTAGAGAGTATGAGTTGTACAGTATCGCATCTCTGATCTAGCTCGTTGAACATTGGATCACTTTCAGACATGATAGAAGACTCCTATCGGTTTTGGGATTTGTACTCAACTGGTCAATTATTAGATGGTCTGCAACAAAAAAGAAAACCGGTTTTCATTAAAGGGAAATCTTAATATCTCGTCTATCCTCATTGCGACAATTTTGTCGTTCTACCCGTATATATATATATATATATATATATATATATATATATATATATATATACTCTCTGCATCAAAAAGGTAAGTACACGCCTCACATGTCTTCAAATATTTAAGTACACCTCTTAATTTGGATGTGACGCTCAGCATGTGTGCTCAGCTTCATTTGACGACCTACCTGAGGCCTGTTCTGAGTGAACGCTGGTCTTTTAAAACGCTAGATGATCTTAGCCACTATACTGCAGTTCAGTTTCAAGGTGTTAGCAATCTGCTTGTAGCCTTGCCCATCTTAATGTAGCAATGCAATACGTTTTTTAAGATCCACAGAAAGTTCTTTGCCACGTGGTGCTTAAACTTTCCGTGACTGGGAAGAGAGAGAGAGAGAGAGAGAGAGAGAGAGAGAGAGAGAGAGAGAGATGCACTACAAATTTGAATATACCTGCTCTCTATGAACGCATCGCATAGTTACACTAATGAGTCACATTATATTTTAGAGGAGAAAAAAAGCAGTACTCAATTTAGACCTTTTACAGGGGGAGTCTCTGTTTTTACGCCAACAGCCTTCGTAGATCGCTTGTGTAATAGTGAATATTTGATAAAAGTCCAGCGTTTCCTTAGTAAATATCCATTTACG
>NC_136489.1:130223338-130233338 GCF_053919585.1 Euprymna scolopes
CTTACAACTTAGCCAGTTAGGTAGAAAACGAACACTTAGAAAATCGATTTTATCATTTGTAAATCAACAATGAACAAGTACAACTATTTTGAAAAATATTATGGGGAGTATAGTCTCTTTTAAAAACAATATCTCCTACAAGAACGGCCATAAAATATGTTTTCAATCGGTATTTGTTCAATAATGGACGAGTTTTCCTACCTAGTAAAAATGGACGAGTATTCCGAGTGCGATTTTCCGGACACCACCAAAACAAACTTTAGGAGTTAAACACAAAAAAAAATTATTCAAGTATGTAAAAGAGTTTTGCCTTTGGTAGCATTTACTTGTTGAGTATGTGTTTGTTATTTCCTTTCTTTTTCTATTACATTAATAAATGTCCCAATCCAATTAATCTTTTGGAGGTACGCGTACATGTTTAAATGTAGATATAATTTCCTTTTTAATTAAGAAAATCTTCAGAATGTTTTCTCTTTATGTATCTTATCGAAGATTTTGGTGAACTCATCGGAGATGTTCATCTATATTTTTCACTTGAGTCCAAAGAGAAGCGCCATAAACTTGAATTATTTCAGAAGAGGCCTATCGGAGACACCGGAAATGTACAGCTGGCGCCAACGAAATAAATTAAAAAACAAACCTTCCAGGGATTTTAAAACGTTCTAATAATCAAGCGAACTCCCTCGGGTGGAGCCATATAATCATTTAGCGATTAAATGCTCAATTTTGTAAAAGGTATATGCAAGTAATCTCTCGATAAATGACCAACAAATAAAAGTAATTAAACGCTGCGAATCAATGTTAAATCTGTAAATGAGATTTATACCACTTTTTGCGGCCCTTCTCAGTCTTATGGTGTGAATGAGCAACCCTATTAAAAAACGATTTGCGCTCGTTTCATTTTTATTGTCAAAAACAAAAGTTAACAGAATCAGTTTAGAATCGAAAATTATGTTATAATTTCTTCGATTCCGATACCCTAAAAAATTCCGCTTTTTCCGATTCAGAGTAATCGTCCCAACCCTCATATATATATATATATATATATATATATATATATAAATACATACACATACATATATATAAATACACACATACATATATATATAAATACACACACATACATATATATATAAATACACACACATACATATATATATATATATAAATACACATACATACATATATATAAATACACATACATACATATATATAAATACACATACATACATATATATATATATAAATACAAATACATACATACATATATATATAAATACACACACATACATATATATATACATACACCAACATACATAAATACACACGCATACATATATATATATATATATATATATAAATACACACACATACATACATATATATATAAATACACACACATACATACCTATATATATAAATACACACACATACATATATATATATATAAATACACACACATACATACATGTATATATAAATACACACACATACATATATATATAACTATACACACATATATATATAAATACACACGCATACATATATATATATAACTATACACACACATATATATATATATATATAAATACACACATACATATATATACAAATACACACATACATATATATACAAATACACACACATGCATATATATATATAAATACACACACATACATATATATATATAAATACACACATATACATATATATAAATACACACATACATATATAAATACACACATATATATATAAATACGCACACATACATATATATATATAAATACACACACATATATATATATAAATAAACACACACATATATATATAAATGCACACACACACATATATATACATAAATACACACATATATATATAAACACACACTCATACATATATATATATATATATAAATACACACACATACATATATATATATAAATACACACACATACATATACATATATATACTTATAAATATACACACATACATATATATATAAATACATACCTATACATATATATACATATAAATATACACACATACATATATATAAATACATACATATACATACATCCACACACATACATACATATACATAAATCCACACGCATACATACCTATATATATAAACTACACACACATGCATACCTATATATATATATAAATACACACACATGCATACATATATATATATAAATACACACACATACATATATGTAAATACACACACATACATACATATATATAAATACACAAACATACATACATACATATATATATAAATACACACACATACATATATATATATATATAATCACACATACATATATATATATAAACACATACATATATATATAAAAATAAATACACAGACATACATACATATATACAAATACACACATACGTACATATATATAAATATACATACATATATATAAATACACTCACATACATATATATACATATAAATATACATACATATATATAAATACACTCACATACATATATATATATATACACATATAAATATACATACATACATATATAAATACACACATACATGCATATATATATATATATAAATACACACACATGCATATATATAAATATACACATACACATATATATACATATATAAATACATACACACACATACATATATATATATATATAAATACACACACATACATATATATATAAATACACACACATACATATATATAAATACACACACATACATATATATAAATACACACACATACATATATATAAATACACACACATACATATATATAAATACACACACATACATATATATAAATACACACACATACATATATATAAATACACACACATACATATATATATAAATACACAGACATACATATATATATAAATACACACACATACATATATATATAAATACACACACATACATATATATATATAAATACACACACATACATATATATATATATATAAATGCACACACATACATATATATATTATATGGAAAAATGCGCGCATGAAAAGTAATATTCTTAAGATTTTATTAAACCTGGAAAAGTAAAGGACAAGAAATTCAACCTGGAAAAGTAAAGAACAAGATATTCTAGTAAAGTAAAAAATAAGAATTTTGTAGACTTAAAATATTGCAGCTAAAAAATGAATTAAATGATCCTAATTATGATATAATAAAATTATTAATTTTTATGTAAATTATAAAATTATTAATTCCATCTACTAACTAACTAACTAATGAATTAATTTTATTCAAACAATTTTCACTACATAAATATATGCAAATAATAGGGGGAAATAAGTTCAATCCAGCGACTGACACCCTTTCTAACTCAACAATAAACAACAACATATGCAAATAATAAATAAAATATTTATCAATATTCAAATTTTATTTTTAGCTGCAATATTTTAAGTCTACAAAATTCTTATTTTTTACTTTACTAGAATATCTTGTTCTTTACTTTTCCAGGTTGAATTTCTTGTCCTTTACTTTTCCAGGTTTAATAAAATCTTAAGAATATTACTTTTCATACCCGCATTTTTCCATACAATCCATGATTTTTCCAGGCATTGCTATTGTATTAATATATAAATTTATAATATTTATTAATGATTGTCAAAAAAAATTAGCTCTCAAATACACATTTATGCAATATTTATCATTCAATCACAGTAGTTCCAAGCCAGGGTCTCTACCGAGACTGCGGTTCATGAATTCGTGATCTGTATAGAGCGTAAACTAACAAAAAAGAAGATGGCACTCGGTGTCTTTTTAGATATTGTTGGAGCTTTTGATAACATACCCTTCAGTAGTATGTTCAAGTTGCTACGAGAACTCAATGTGCCACCAGTACTCATCCGATGGATTGAGTATATGGTGAGGCACAGAACAGTTCAAGTAGAACTACTGAAGGCAACTGTTAAAAGGGAAGTAGTTAAATGAACCCCCAAAGTGACATTTTATCACCTTTACTATGGAACTGTATGCTGAATCCTCTTTTAAAGTTCGGTTTTTTAAATATAAAAAAACGATACACGGGATTGAACCTAAAATCTTTCCACCAACCCCCGGTACTCTAACCGTTACGCTAACATGTCATATTGGCAAAATCGCAGTAAAAAATATTTATATACAAAAACTTATGCAAAATAAAAAAAGCGTTAGTAACTTATGTACTTACTCTCCTGTTTGTGAACCCACATATTTTGTTGTAACTTTTTTTCTACTGAACCAATTTTCAAAAAAATTTTTTTCAAAATGTAGCTAATGAGGTGTTCTATCCAACTATATAACCTGTTTGAAATTTGGTTGCGAACGGAATTAGTGGTAGGGGGTTTGAATGTGTCTCGATTCATTCAATTTCGGACTTAAGCATATATTCAACCACTACCGTGGTTGAATGATAAATACACACACATACATATATATATAAATACACACACATACATATATATATAAATACACACACATACATATATATATAAATACACATACATATACACACATGCATATATATAAATACACAGATATATATATATATAAATACACACCCATACATATATATATATATATATATAAATACACATACATATACACACATGCATATATATAAATACACACACATATACATATATATATACACAAACATATATATATAAATACACACACATATATATATAAATACACACACATATATATATAAATACACACACATATATATATATATATATAAATACACACATATATATAAATACACACACATACATATATATAAATACACACACATACATATATATAAATACACACACATACATATATATATATAAATACACACACATACATATATATATATAAATACACACACATACATATATATATATATAAATACGCACACATTCATTAGCAGTATCAGAATTTTGGGGGAATTTTTGACACCCCTAACAGAAAACTGCGATTAAAATATAGAAAACTCGTAATTTCTCTTTCTAAAGTGGGTTATTTATTTTCTTTATAGAATATGCTTCCAAATAAACTATTTAAGTTGTTTAAAAAATAATAGAAATATTATTTTTCATTGTTTAAAAAACATTGTTTACAAAGTGCGTGCGTGCGCTCTGGGAAGCCATTTTGTTACGTAGTGAAATCAATTGATTTTTATGAGATGAATATTTTTCAATTTTTAAACTTTAAAAATCTATCAAAATTTTCCTATTCGTTAAATTGTTACGTTTTTTTCAGGGTGAATGTAAAATATTATGCTCTTTCTGATAAACTAAATATAATATTTTAGACAAACGTTGTTTTATAAATTCACCCCCCCCATTTTGGAATGTCTATGAGAATTTTAATAATTAATTTTGTTCGGCACGTTTTATATATCACAAATTGAAGATAAAACATGAATAAATAAAATACTCAAATTTAAAACAACAAAAAATATCACTTATCTGTAAATTTACCGGTAAAGTCCAAAATTTAAATCCTTCTTTTTTCGATAACCACGTGTTTATTTATTTATTTTTTACGTGGAAGCTTAATTTTTGTTTAGAATGTTCCAGTAATTAATGGTCGATCAGTTTATATTTTTATATTTAATTCCTGGTTTCCTTTTTTTCGATATAAAAAAAAGACGAAATCGGATAATGCAGATTTATAGTATAATAAAAAAAAAATTCAGGTATTTCTTTAAGATATTAAAAAAAAAATAACATTGCATATCTGCGTCATATCGTAATTCGTGTTAATGAAAAAATGAAAACTCCCAGTTTTTTATTTACGATAGCGTAAAGGCACAAAAATAAAAAAAGGACAAGTTATCTCCCTTAAGTCAGGCAGACAAACTTATATTATAAAGAAGACGTGTTTTGGTTTGTTATTATTGTTATTATTACATTAAATATTTGTTTAATCATATAGGGTAAATATGAAGAATTCCACCCTTTATTCATATAGGGTCAATATGAAGCCACCCTCGAAAATTCCTTTAAAATTACGGCCAAATCTGTTCCTTGCAATGTGGCCATAAAGTGGGTGCCCATTTGACGTCACATCATTATAGAAAAGTGACCCCCACTTTGTGACCATTTGTAAAAATTTTTATCTTGGAAACTACTAGTTTCGTTTGCCGTATATATAAATGGTTATTTCCGTTTTCAGCGCCTCCGAAAACCTTTTAAAGTGGAAAATTTGAAAGAATATAATCCAATATCGAGATTATTAAGGTTTCTGAATTAGTGTTTTTTTTTACACTTATAGGCCTCCGTACATAAGTAAGAGATAATTTTTCACTTCCGGTGTCGTTACAAGTTGCTTGAAAGCCACGCGTGGTCGCGATGTGTGTTGGAAAAATCCTTCCATTTTAAAAATACATGGATTATAATACATAAATATGAATAAATTCTCATACAGGAAGATTAAAAAAAAGCATATCTTACTCATTAACCAGGTAAGTTATATATTTTGCCATTTTAAAAATATATCGTAAGATTCAACTAGTGTTTTGTTCGACATTCCGTGAAATGTTAAGTGAAGAAATCGAAGGAAAAATAAATAAAATTGTTTATTTCTCTATTAAAGCTTTTATGATATTAAAATTTGGTCTTTGCTCGTTTTATTGAAATAACATTTACGGGGTTAAATTACGTTTTACTATTATTAAAATCTGATAGAAATATAGGCGTATATTCAAAATGGCGACTCGCCTGAAAATTTCCCCAAAATTCTGATACTGCTACACATTCATATATATATAAATACGCACACATTCATATATATATATATATATATATATAAATACGCACACATTCATATATATGTATATATATAAATACGCACACATTCATATATATATATAAATACGCACACATTCATATATATATATATAAATACGCACACATTCATATATATATATATATATATAAATACGCACACAGTCATATATATATATAAATACGCACACAGTCATATATATATAAATACGCACACATTCATATATATATATAAATACGCACACATTCATATATATAAATACGCACACATTCATATATATATAAATACGCACACATTCATATATATATATAAATACGCACACATTCATATATATATATATATATATAAATACGCACACATTCATATATATTAATACACACTCATACATCTATATATATAAAAGCGAAAATGTATCTATGTATGTTTTTGTGTCAGGATAAAACTTTCGACAGACAGATCAAAACTTCACAAACTCGGTAGTATATTGAAGCTCCATCCTTCGCACGAAAAATATCGAGAATTTGGCCAAAAACGTTTATTTTTTCACCCTGAAATGGACAATTTTTGACAGGGTGTTTCAATAAAAACGGTCCTCTCGTTCTACGCCTGCGTCAGATGACATCATGACCTAATTTACTTTAAATAGTTGAAGGACTGACTAAATTTCATGTACCTCGCGTTAGCTCAGTTGGTTAGCGCGTTGGTTCGTTTATTAAACGTTTTGGGTTCAATCGCGGTGTGAGGCAGGTTTTTTTTTTCGATTTTTTAATTTAAATATTGAACCAGTGTTATTTAACCCATTTTTCACGTAACCTTCGTTTTTCTGTTTTTTTTTGTTTTTTTTTCTTGTCTTATTCTTAGCTACACCCCAAAACACCCGGGTACCCACCGATTTTTTAAATTTTAATATCGAAACAGGCTTATTTAAGCCATTTTTCACGTGCTTTTTCTTTTTTGGTTTTAACGTTCGTTTTTCTGTTTTCTTTTTTGTTTTTTCGATTTTTACATTTAAAATCGTTCGTTTGCCTTACGTTAGTTTTTTTGTGTTTTTTTTTCGATGTTTTGATCCCCCCCACTGAAGTTTTAACGTTCGTTGTTACGTTTTCTTTTTTTACTTCGCTTATAACAAAAAACCTGGTCATTGACCTCATTTGCTGAATAGCTATTGCTTACGTCGTCGTCGTCGTTGTCGTAACGCTCTACGTCTTCCTTGCGGGCACCTGTCAATTTGGTTCTTACTTAAATAAATTCAAACATCTTTCAGTAACTCATACTGGCTGGCCGAGCGGTTCATAGTTTTTTCACATTTTATTTTCAAACTTCGCCTCAGGGCTTCGGGCTCGATCGTACCCCTCCCGTTTCTTTTTTATTTAACAGCACACACACCTCCAAACACCTGGGCAACGCCGGGTACCCTCTCTAGTATATAGATAAATACATATATATATGTATATAAATACACACACATACATATGCACACAGTATCATCTAATTCATAGTTACTAGGAAAATGCTAAATATAAGCTTCGGTCTAATATAAGTATTAATGTTTATATCTGAAACTCCTTAGAATAAGGATATTTTACCACCTTTCCTATTAGGGATATTATGTCGAAAATAAATGTTTACATGTACATTTCCGGTTTGCAGTTTATATATATATATTAGTATATATCTTACAGCCTCTATATTTGTCTTTTTCTCTCTATCTTCTGGGCCATGAATACAACGAGGTTGTTAGATAGGGCTCAATAACAAGAGTAAAATATTTTTTGTTTGAGAATAAACAGTTACATATGGTCGCTACAAACAGCCGCCTGTTTCAGTCAATGAGGCTTCCTCAGGAGACCCTGAACTCATCGATGCCACAATGTCAGTCTCATTGACTGAAACAGATGGATGTTTGTAGCGACTATGTGTAACTGTTTACCTGTTTAAATAAATATAAATATATGCATATGTATGTATATATACGCATATATATGTATATATATGCATATATATGTATATATATATATGTATATATATATGTATATATATGTATATATATATTTATATATATATATGTATGTATATGTATATATATATATTTATATATATATGTATGTATATGTATATATATATTTATATATATTTATATATATATATGTATATGTATATATATATTTATATATATATATATATATATATATGTATATGTATATATATATTTATATATATATATTTATATATATATGTATATATATTTATATATATATATTCATATATATATGTATATGTATATATATATTTATATATATATATTTATATATTCATATATATATGTATATGTATATATATATATTTATATATATATATTTATATGTATATATATATTTATATATATATTTATATATATATTTATATATATATGTATATGTATATATATATTTATATATATATGTATATATATGTATATATATGTATATTATATTTATATATATATATTTATATATATATATGTATATATATGTATATATATGTATATATATGTATATATATATTTATATATATATATATATTTATATATATATGTCTATATATATTTATATATATATATGTATATATATTTATATATATATATGTGTATATATATATTTATATATGTATATATATATGTATATATATATTTATATATGTATATATATATTTATATATGTATATATATATTTATATATGTATATATATATTTATATATATATATGTATATATATATTTATATATATATATGTATATATATGTTTATATATATATGTATATATATATTTATATATGTATATGTATATATATATATGTATATATATATTTATATATATATGTATATGTATATATATATTTATATATATATATATATTTATATATATATATATATGTATATGTATATATATGTATATATCTATCTATATATATGTATGTATATATATATGCATGTATCTTTCTTACACACTATATTTTTCTTTATCTATCTATCTTATGCGAAAAAGAAAAGAACGATTTTAAGGTTCATTGGCGAATAACGTACAAGTACGAAGAAAGCTTCCAGTTTTATAAATGTTTCCTCATTGTTTGGCTGAAAATATTTTATACACCAGATTTACTACGCATGTTCTCGCAGAAACTTAAATAGATAAATGTGTTTGCAGGCCAAATTGCTATTAATATG
>NC_136489.1:130238338-130253338 GCF_053919585.1 Euprymna scolopes
CATCATATTCCATATTTTGTTGTTAAGCTAGCATACAACTTTACTCCATACATTTAAAAAATATATCGAAATTTAAATAATTACATTTCTATCTATATTAATTAATATCTTCTCTACAATTATCTAAATGCAACTTTGTGTGTGAGGGCGTTCATTATAGCCTCCGAAACAGCTGAACAGATTTTCTTTTTAATTTACAGAACTTTAAAGTCTGGGAGTGATCTTAGTTAAGTTTTGTCTCAGAATTCTCCTGATAATTGCCGATAATCGAAACCGATAGTTTCATTTATCTATAACCGGTAAGGCCATTTTTCCATGGCATTGATTAGCAACAAGGATAGAACAACGGGCCGTGAAAATTCTACTGTGGGTAAGCTGATAGCTTTTTTTTTATTTTTGCATGACGTGATCTGTAGGTTCAAACTCCGTACATAAATTTCTATTTTATATTTCATTAACTGCAAAGAAGTTTATAAGACCTGAAAATGTACGTGTTTTTTTTGTTGTTATTGTTGTTTTTATCTTCTTTTTTCTTTTTTTGCATGACGTAGTCTGTAGGTTAAAACCTCGCACATGAATTTCTTACTACTTTTGTTCGTTAACTGGAAAGGAATTCATACAAAATATTTTTAGAAAAAAACAGTAGGTTGTCTAGAGCGCAATGTAGAATGAAATGCATTTTGGACTAAGTTACTGTATGGAGGCATGTGAAGCTTCCTCCCGGACGATTTCACGGATTTCGATGACAATAAATATATAGGAGTATGAAATATTGATTGATCATCATTCAATCCCGGCCAACGTCGGGTCTCCCTTCTTGTGTGTATATATACATATATATATATATATATATATATATATATATATATATATATATATATGCGTGTTTGAATGCGTGTATATTTATATAAATAGTATACACTCTTTAACTTTTTGATCGATATGGCTAGAAAGAATTTTCCGAAGAAAAATATTTCTAGCTATAATGTTAGGTAATTGTACCTACATTAAGTTTATTTTAAGCAAACGCCGTGAAAATAGATACAATGCATTTCCGAAAATTCAGATACCTTTTAATTTTTGGTTTTCTTACAATAAGTATTAAATATCATTTAATAAGTATTCTTCTAATTTCAGCTTTTATTGAGTATTTCAAAAGATTTTTTTACAAGATATAATATTGATAAAGCCACCCATTCTCAAAATCTAAATATATTGAAGCTGCATTAAATTTGAGCAATAGTGAATAAACACCAAAGTCACAAAAATGTATTTAGTTAATGCCTTCTCAAGACTTGTTTAGCTCCAATTTTACATTTTAGATATTTCCTAGAATGACAATTATGCAATAGATTTTGATAAACATTTCTCAATGTAAGTTTTTCTTAACATTATGTTGTCTGTTAAGTAAATAACTTGCTTTGAATATCATGGTATTGGTTATATCAAGCGAAGTTTCATTAAAGTAAACGGGCATTAATATAATAGAGTGTGTAAAAAATATCACGGAAGAGTTGAAAATCTTCGTCGTTTTACCATTAATGGTTATTTTTTATCTCTATTTCCGATGTTTTACAAAAAAATAGTACATGACATAAATTATGAATTAGTATAGCATTAAAAAAACCTACTTAAGTTGTAAAATTGTTTCACCAAAATCAGGAGTCAATTGTTTTGAGTTGATGATCTTATCGACGGTATTTTTCATGTACGAGATAGTCCAAGTCACAGCACAATTCGACCCGTTGTCCGCTGATTTGAAGAACAATGAGCTGTAATTGATCTCCGCGCGGTGGCAGACCCCGAAGCGTCATCATAAATGAAAATAGGGGAAGAGTGTGGGGGCGTGGAGCAGCATCCTGAAACATCGATTTGACGACGTTCCACAGAACTCACTACACAATTTTCTGCACAGTTTAAAACTCTTTCTTTATAAAGTGCAGCTTGTTTAACACTTAAAGTCTGATGATTTTCAAACAAGGGTTCAATATGCAGTTTAAATACAAACCATTGTCCAAAATGACCCCAATTGTCTGCAAAAGTTGATTATGCAAGATGAAGCCTATTTTCATTTGAATGGATTCATTAACAAATAAAATTGCAGATTTCTGAGCTCCAAAAAATTAAGAGAAATTCACCAAAAGCAGCTGCATCGCATAAAGTGCGCTGTATGGTATGTAGTAACGGAGGAGAAGCTTAATGGGCCATATTGTTTTGAAAATCAAGACGAAAATGCTGTCACTGTTACTGGAGAGAGATACCGGACTATGATTAAAGACTTCTTTCGCCCACAAATTCAAAATAGGTCAGGAGTATTGTTCCAACAAGATGTAGCAATGTCACATACGGCGAAAGACACCATGGAGCTTCTCAGGCAATGCTTTGGCGATAATATTATCACTTGCTATCGCAATGTCTAATGGCTCCCACCTTCTTCAAACTTGACTAGCCCCGACTTTTTCTTGTGGAGATACACACCCTGCAAGAATTGAAGAAAAACGTAAGAGACGAAATAAGGGAGTTTAATCGCAATACAGAAATTCTGCAAACTGTTATGAATAGTGTTTTGGAAAGAGCACAAATATGCAAAGATGAAAATAGGCAAAATTTTAAAGACATTATTTTTCATAAATAAAGATTATTTGAATTTTTCGTCTTTAAAAAATAAATGTCCAATGTTTTAGGTTAGGTTCTGTGAAAATCATAGAAAGATATAAGAAAAATAAAGAATCTATTTAAGTGCAAAACCCTTTAGTGACTTTTTGGACATACTTTATTAAAATTATTTCTAGATGGCAATTTGGTTTATTTTATTTATTAGCACGGAATGACTGACCCAGGCCACGATAGGTTCACTATAGTAAAATACGGATGGGAGCATTGATAGGAAAGATTCTACATTAATTCCGACGTCCATGATGCAATCCAGTTTCAAATGGATGTATTTGCTAATGGCATCATGTTCTAGTCCCATCATTAGGAATATTTGAATGTTTGCTGAATATTTTGATAGTCATTTAGATTCGATAATAAAATGGAGCCAAACAAATGTTTAATGCTAGTAACAGAAATCTTCTGTCTTTTTACAACCTTATGTTTCGTTTTTTTTTTCTTAGATGAGGATGCAGAATGTGTATACTTTGGATTATTCGGACTATTGTTCATATCCTAGATGCCATTTTCTTCGACATAAATATATTGTAGTTCAACAAGATGCATATGAAGAAGGTCGGGAATAACATCGGATGAAACATTGTTAAAATACCATTCAAAATGAAATCAGTAGTTCGAATTTAAAAAATATTTCCAATCACCCTTCGCGGCAAAATAACGTTCAAACTCCTTGATTTGATATTCTCATGCAGCATGAGTTGCATATATATTTCCAAGAATCAGAATCTTCTCACTCCTCCTGATATATTATACGTTTAGAACGCTAACATTCGCCTCTGCATGAAATACTTTTTAAAGATCTTGGCTGATCCACCAACTACTAGCATCTCCCTCTTATATAAGATGCAACAAAAATTTATAACCTAATAGATTCTAACTAACTATCAGGTTTCATCTTTTCCTCGCAACACCCTAGTGTCGAATACCATGATTGTTTTACACTTACTCCTGTTGAATATGCTCTGATAAATTTACTACACGTGTACCTAGTCAATTAAAATACTCTCGACACACCCAATTAACAGAAACCCAACAAATTCTACAATGGTGATCGCTTGATAATTGAATGTTTTTATTTTTATTTTAATAGCTTTCGTCCTCTGAGAATTTTTATTTGAACCTCTATCCGTGTTCCCATGATCTTAGCAGCATTTAAGTCTAATTTAGACAAAAAATTTCGTGCACAACTCCCTAACAATTTGCCCCTCTATATATCAAGCATCTATCAGAGTTTTTTTGGCTAAAACAAAAGTAAGAAAAATAGAGAAAAATGAAAAGATTGAAATATTTTAATGAGACCCAAATAATTGTGTTTTAAATATATATATATATATATATATATATATATATATATATATATATATATATATATATATATATAATCCCGATAGACGCCATCCCGGCGTTTCCTGGATGTTTAGAGGAGTGTACTGAGCCAAAAAACTAAAAAAAAAAAAATATATATCAAAGCAAGTCGTAGTAGGAAGACAGGCTCGAACCCGTAACGCGAAGGAGGAAAAGAACGTGAAAAACCATGACGTCTTTGCTGTCGCACCCATCGCCAAACTGGAACTGACGTAAGTTTAAATTTAGGTTGACAATCGAAAAGAGGGGATGACTTTCAAAATTATTCGCGAAAAAAGCGACCCCTCCCTGTAGAAAAGTGTCCAGTTGAATGTGAAGGAATTCATTTTTTTAAAACTAATTTATCGATATTTGTCGTCCGGAGGGTCACGCTTCAAAATGCTGCCAATTTTGTGAAAATCCGCGACCTGTCGAAGATTTTAGGAAGACATACCTACATACATACATTTAAACAGACAGGTGAAATTTATATTATAGATTATCACTAGCTGTAAAACCCGTGTGTAAAATATAGACACTGCCAACAAATATTGGAATCAAAAGTCAGAGACAGGATGACAGAATAAAAAGAATAAAATTATCTTTCAGTTTATTTTTAGACAAAGGCTAATAATGATCATTTAGACTACTGTTCTCATATTGGGTATTATATTCAGAACGTTTTGGCCGATGTAACTTCCATTTTCAAGTGCATCTTCTCGAGCTCGGAAATCTGTATAGGATTTCGTATGGAATATTTTTATCCTATAGTTCTCGCTTTATCTGCTTTCGTAGACTATGACTTAATAGAAGTTTTACTTACTTCGTTATGCTGCTCTTAGCGTCGCTCTTAAAATTTAACCTTTAACCTCTTGAAAACTGTCATTAGAACAATTTATTAATTTACAATTGTATTCGCGACGCTAAATGTCCTTGACAAAACGCGGATAACAAAGATTCCCACTCAAAATTCGGTAGAGATTTCTAAGTTCAACAACTATATATTCAAGGCATATGACAAGGTCTGGCACGAACGGCTGTTAATGTATACTGAATATAGTTAGATTCTTCATAGAAAATGTTCTCATTGATATAGGTAGATCGAAGTAGCATAGCATTAAAACGAGAATGCATCAGGGGTCGATCTTTGGACCACTATTATTCCTGATAATCATAAACGACCTCCCTGATAATATTATGTCCGACGTGTGTATATTCGTTGATGATACTATGTTCTCAATGTACATAAATCTAAAACAATGGAAGAATCAGAAAATGACCTACAGACCACATTGGAATGGGGCCATAAATAGATGGTAACATTTAATTTTTTAGGCATCACCACATTATCAAGGCCAAGAGGTCACTCAAGGATAAGGGTTAAAGAGTGTACAGTAGAAATTGGAAAATATAGTAATCATTAGTAATGAAAATTCGGTGACTTTGATAACTTATATGGAACGGCCCATCAAGAACTTATTTACGTTAGACTTGAACACAACCATATTGTAGTCAGCCGGAAAGCAGGAAAACGAAAGACAATTCCACAGGCGTGCCGTTCTAAGAAAGAAGCTTTGTTCATGGAATCTACGTTTAGGTTTAGGCACAGATAAATAGTGGGGGGAATTATTGATAGTGTTTTCAGCTAGACGAGTGTCTCTTGTGAAAGTTTGGTGAGGGGGGACAATAGACTGAATCTCAGTCGAACACTTTCCATGAAAATAACGATACATCAGATACAACCTCGCAACATCTCTTCTGTGAGATAGAGGTTGCAGGGAAGAGAAAAGGACATCTCCTACGAGACTACGTAGTCTTCTGCAAAGAAGGTAGGTTCTCTCTATCGTACTAGAAGACTACTTATATCTAAGAATATTCTGTAACTCTACTAGGGCAAAATACATGAAGCATCTGACTTGGTGCATCTACCGCTCGCCCCCCCCCCTGGATAGGGTCCAAAACAGTCTTTAATCTAATCGGTCCCACTTTGTCAACTAAGCTCCAACTCCTGTCCCGTTGTAGCATCTGTGCATGTTTTACAAATATTTTAATAAAATGTGCTCTCAAGAACTCATTGCACTAGTGCCATCTCGACGTGTATGTCCCCGGCAAAGTCACTATGCAACAAAATCATACCCCCTTTATTGTTGAGGTTCCCAAATGCCAGAAAGCGTTCTACGGTAACAGTTTCTTCCCTCGAACAGTTAGACTACATCTACATCGCAATATAATTGATCGATAATTTTACGTTTAGTAACATAAAACGTAGGGCACACATAATTAAAGCGATCGATTCCTACTGGATTCATAAATGATCAGTTAGAAGTGCAGAGTAGACAATTTAATAAGACAAAGGCCACCCGAAGGAGGCACGAAACTACAGTGGATGACACGATATATGAGAAAATCGCTTTAAGATATTAAGAAAATTATTTTGAAAGAAAACATTAAAAGTCATGATTAAGAAATAAATTACTAGAAACAAGGCCAATACAAAATGACAAAAACACCGACAATTTATTCCCCTAGAATATTCAGTATAAGAATGAACGCGGGTGTGGTTAATATTATAAATGCGTAAATATATAAACAAATAAAATTAAAACGGATATGATTCTCTTTCGTTCTGCCTACAGAAATGGAAAGCGAAACGAAAAACAGACGATGGAAGGAGAAAAAAAAAGTAAACCATGTAAGAAAAAAAGGTAAGTGAGAAATTTAAGACGGTTTCGAAGCGCATCTGTAAAATCTCATGATCAGGTGGAGTTCAACTTAGTGACGGCTGGATGGCAACGGCACATGATGAAGCCATTGCGTGAGAGCAGGCCGATAACTCTATTAGATGCTGGACGCGTTCTTTCACAGCAGTGGTTACGACGTGCCTATTCCGTCTGCTGATCTAGCTCAATGGCTGACAAACACTATTCTGCCTAAAGTGATGATGATTTTTACATGAATTTTTTCTTTTTTTTTTAAAGAAAAGCATGAAAAAACAACAAAAAAGCGTTTAATGCATTTTATTTTCATTACTGACTGACGAACTCGGGGTAAATGTCAAAACTTGGATCACAGCTGTTTATAATGACAGTAGAAATTATTCCTTCGTACCTAGGATGAACTTGTATAAAAAAATCTTGAAAACCAGTGAATGTATGCTATAACATCTAAACCTAAAGAGAAAAAGGTTTTGCTGAAAAAATAAGTGTGTTTGCCCTACTAGCATATATTTCAAAAAAGTAAAACCGTTATGGATACCAATGTTCTCTCAAAATAGTTTTTCTACGTCTATCCTGAAAACAACAATGGCAATTATTCAGAGAGAGAGAGAGAGAGAGAGAGAGAGAGAGAGAGAGAGAGAGTTACAAATTTGGTTGAAGTGAGTGCGCCTAATGATGAAGGTCTGAACAGAGCTGAAAGGTCGAACCAGAGCAAATATCAATGTCTCATGTAGGATATGAAGAGAAACTGGAATCTTAGAGAGATATCAATCATATTAGTTATTATAGGTGCCACAGGGCTTATGAAGAAGAACCTGAAGTCCTACCTAACTAATATTCCTGGTGAACAAAGTGCAAAAGAGATCCAGACAATTGCACTTAAGGGAACAACAAGGATACTAAAAAGAGCTATCGGTTGGTTTCCAGAAAAAGCAGGGCAATGTTGGCAGCTGGTTTGGCTGCCCCATACCCAGCGCTACAATCTTCAAGGGAAGAAAACTAAAACAAAATGAAAAAAGTATAGACGCATGATTTAAAACATACATTAACATAATTAAAGCTGAGGTATATAAATAGAAATACAATACAAACATGTGAGTAGCTATCATGATGAGAAAAGTGTAGTATCTGTTCTACTCCTTTTAGTTATTTTTGTCCTTAGTCAGTTATGAAATGTCCATCTATGTATATTTATTAGATATAATTTTTTTGTCTCAACGCAGAATTCCTCTTTTGTGTGCAGAATTGTTAACACCTTATGTCTAACTCTGCTCCGGCGAAGAAACAAGTAAATAAAGGTCAAAGGAAGGACAGCCTGAAACTCCCACATATGTGAATGTAGTTGAAAGCCATACGTTGAATTAAAAAACATGTATATAGAATATTTTAGTGTCAGACATTTTTCAAGTATTAAAGGAAGTCGTTTAGGGGTTGTTAGTCATGGATCCTTAACTCGGTCGACTATCTTAGTTTGTCCTTAACGTAATCGATTTTTGAATATGATGCAGTAAAAAAAAAAAAAACAAACAAAAAAAACGAGTTCCGAACATTTACTATTATTAATACCTCAAACAAAACATAACTGGCCATATCATTATTTTGTCTCCTGACAAAAGGGGGCTGGACCTGTAAATTCATCCGTTCGTCCGTTTGTCCGTCCGCACTTTTCTCAATAACTACGCCTTCGAATTTTTTGAAATTGTCCACAAACATTAAACATGATATGAGTAAAAATGTAATAGAACCGATTTTCCGGAAAAAACTCCGGTTGCCCCCCCCCCGGGGTGGCTTTTCGGGTTAAAATGGCTAAAATTTACACTTATGTGTTTATTATAAAAAAAACTGATGCCTTGGATTTTTATAAAACTTTCTGAAAATTGGAAACTAACTGATTTCTATATAATTTTGTTCATCTGTACTTCGCAATAACCCTTGGGTGTGCCCCACGGGCTTATTAGGGCTAACAAAAAACACTCAATCTTTGGGACTATTTTACCATATTTGCCCAAGTTTTTTGTGTATGTCTATTTAGCAGTTTTGCATGGTGCTGAACTCAAATTTTAATATGTTAAGGCCTTTGGGACTTTTGGGGCTAAATGGGATGGTGGTAAATGATGGACGTAGTTATTTCTTTTTTGCATGGTACAGAACTAAACTTTACATATGTTAAAGCCTAAAACTGCAACGTCCGTTCATTTTCACCAGGATTTGACACCTCCTGGAGACTTTTGGGGGTAGGGGGTGCAAATGCTGAACTTAGTCATTTTTTATGCCTCGTTCACTGTGCACTCACAGGAGACCATGCATGCTTCACTTGTTTTATATAGATTTCATGGTTACTTCATAAATACGTTCATCGCATGTGTGGAACGATCGAGCGAATTTACATGGACATTAACTGTACTGTTAAGATTTGCCTTAATAGTTTGACGTGGTTGTTTTGTTTTTTTAAGTTTAGGAACGAGTTAAGGCGATTTAGAAAAATAAGTTGTGATTTTAAATTGCAGACATTAAAATAAATATTTTTGCAGATAGCTACTCCGTCCAAACGTAAAGGAAAACAAATGATAAATATCCGCTTCGTCCATTTAATGAATTTCAAAGAGGGGAAAATCGAACCCTGTTTTACTTTCGCTTGTTTCGTGTTGTCTTTTAGTCCCCACATTCGATGAGCAATATTTCTAAGAAAGGATGAAGATTGGTTGTTTTCTGGATCCTTATCCATCCGAATACCATTCACCGTTGGCTAGTATTGGATCTTGAAGTGGTATCTTCTTAGCTCATTCCATCTAGTGGTTTTATTCCTTATTTGAAGTAATTCCCCCCCCCCCCAAAAAAAATAGTTTTCCTAATGTACATAAATAGTAATGTTTTTAAATATCAAGTTTCATTTAATATTTTTATTAGATATTAAAAAAAAAAAAAAAAAACTCAGAATACCATATAACTTTCTAACTAAACGTTTTTTTCTTAATGTTATAACCTTTGTTTGGTATTAAATAATAATCGACACGCCTTGCTAGTAAAAAAGAAATTAGGTATTGGATGGCGTGTTTTCAATTACGATAGAACTGGTAGTTGAATGAATAGGAGGTTGAGAAATAAAAAGAGAGGGCATGGACTAGAAATAAAGAAAATAAAGAACGTGCGAGTGACGAAGCGAGGAAGAAATATATACAGAGAGAGAGAGAGGGGGGGAGAAAGAGAAAGAGAGAAAGCGGCAGCATAAATGTGTGAAAGAATGTATTCACAGCGTTCCTCATTAATTTAGTCATTTAAAGTAAGTTTTCGTGTAAGTAGATTCAAAAGAGATTGGCTTATTTTGCCTGTCTGCGCATATCATCATCACCATCATTCATCATTAGTTCTCTGTTGTGTGCTTGCAACTGGAAGAATATATAAGTGCATTGCATTAAATATTATGTTAGTTTTCTATTTATGTTATTTTTTTTTATGCGCTACGCGTTTATGATATTTCTTGAACGTGTTATGGCTGTGTTACTTACGCCCTCTGGTCGGACATACAATTTCGAGTCGAACCTGTCAGCAAAATCGTCAGACATATTGGCGAATTTGAAATATGTTTCATCGTTAAATTGTTATTACTCTACAACGCAACTGGTTTGGCTCGCATTTAATTGAAATTAGAATGCGGACGCATTCACGTTTGAAAAGCAAGCGGGCATTTTAACATTACAAACACACACACACACACACACACACACATACACACACAAAGTGGGCATGCTTGGTGTAATGGATTCCATCGCGGACTATGGAATCGGATATGCCGCTTTTAAAGCTTTGCTACAAAGTCTGTTGTCTTTAATTGCATATCATTATGTATGGTTGATTAGACTGTTCGCTAATGAACTGCGAAACTGCGTTCAACCCTCGATCTAATCATACATATCATAAAGTCTAAAACTGATACCTAATACTGCCTTGCTTTAACACTCGACATTATTATGAGCAAAGTGTAGCATCTGTTCTACACCTATATTTAGCTTGTTTTTTTTTGTTGTCCTTAGTGAATGGAAAGTTCATCTAGGTATATTTATTAGATATAATTTTTGTCTCAACCCAGAATTCCCCCTTTGTGTGCAAAATTGTCCTCACACCTTATGTCTTACTCTGCTCCGGCGGAGAGACAGGTAAATAGAGATCTATAGAAGGACAGCCTGAAACTACCACTTATTGGAATGTAGTTGAAAGCCATACGTTGAATAAAAAAAAAATGGAATATTGTAGTGTCAGACATTTTCAAATTTTAAAGGAAGTTGTTTAGGAGTTGCTACCCATATGTCTCTAATTCGTTCGACTATCTTCACATAGTCGGATTGTATCATCTCCTTTGGACGGTGTAACGTAAAATATTCCCCTGTAAAAATTATTTTTATTTATAAGAAAGAAATACAATTTTCAAGATCGGATCTGTTCGATTTTCGATATTTATCGGAAGACTTTCTGTCCACAACATATCTAAGAACACTGCTAGACATATAAATAAATGTGAAATTTGCAAAAGATATGCTCAGCCGTTTCGGAACCTATGAGGATGGAACTCATACACACAAAGTGACGTTTATATAATAATATAGATTTTTCATAAACACTGCGTTAGTAAACTGGGTATTCCAAGCATCTATAATCGTATGGAATGTTTATACACCCCAATACAAAAATAATGATGTTATTTTGTAATTTATACTTATCCTGCTAGTTCAGAATGTATCTACAGCCCCTGTTGAACAGTTTGAATCACTTGTAACTTTTTATATCAATATAAAATAATAGAATAAAAAAATAATAAAACTAAGGAAAATTTTTTAAATCTTAGATTTGGACCATTTATTTAAAAATACTTATAGGATACAAAAGTTTGTGTTACTTTTTTAATACCTGTGATGAACACAAAATGTTTCCTTGAATTGAAGAAGCAAGAGAAAAATGAATGTGAGCTTTCAAATTTAAAAATGTTACCATCAATTCAAATTTAAAAATGTTACCATCAACTGAAATTTAAAAATGTTACCATCAATTGAAATTTAAAAATGTTACCATCAATTGAAAGTTAAAAATGTTACCATCAATTGAAAGTTAAAAATGTTACCATCAATTGAAAGTTAAAAATGTTACCATCAATTGAAATTTAAAAATTTTACAATGAATTGAAATTGAAAAATGTTACCATCAATTGAAATTGAAAAATGTTACCATCAATTGAAATTTATAAATGTTACCATCAATTGAAATTTATAAATGTTACCATCAATTGAAATTTTAAAATGTTACCATCAATTGAAATTTAAAAATGTTACCATCAATTGAAATTTAAAAATGTTACCATCAATTGAAATTTAAAAATGTTACCATCAATTGAAATTGAAAAATGTTACAATCAATTGAAATTTAAAAATGTTACCATCAATTGAAATTTAAAAATGTTACCATCAGTTGAAATTTAAAAATGTTACCATCAATTGAAAGTTAAAAATGTTACCATCAATTGAAATTGAAAAATGTTACCATCAATTGAAATTGAAAAATGGTACCATCAATTGAAATTGAAAAATGTTACCATCAATTGAAATTGAAAAATGTTACCATCAATTGAAATTGAAAAATGGTACCATCAATTGAAATTTTAAAATGTTACCATCAATTGAAATTTTAAAATGTTACCATCAATTGAAATTTTAAAATGTTAACATGAATTGAAATGGCAAAAAAATGAATGTGAGCTTTCAAATGTAAACACAAAATATTTCCATAAATTGAATTGCAAGAAAAATGAATATGGGTTCATTACATAAACATTACCTTTCAATCTGATTACCCTTCAAAGAAAACTGAAATACAACTACGTGTACTATACCCTCACTGAGTCACTTTAATAAAAATTAAAGGCATCAATTTTCTTTTTAATTTGCACAAAAGTGTCAATTTTAGTAATTTTAATGGAAAGGCAATTCTGGTGGGGGGGCACTCGGAGTCTCCCCGGAAAATCCGTTCTGTTACATTTTACTCATATCATGTTTTATGTTTGTGCAACTTTTTAAAAATTCCAAGGCGTAGCTATTGAGAAAAGTGAGGACAGACGAACGGACCAACGGACAAGGGCGAATTTACAGGTCCACCCTCCTTTAGTCGAAGGTACCAAAAAACTTACTTCGCTATCTAATATTATAGAATAAAGTGCAGACATATATAAATGGACAGGGCTATAATAAAAAGACGTATAAAAATTATGCTGTGTTTTAATTTTCACTTCATATGCAACTATTTTTAACGCATATTTATTTAATTATTTACAAACTCTTATCCTCATATTGATCGTTGTTATATAACCGCGTTTCAGCCAACTGTTCCTCTGGCCATCCTCAGATGGTTAACCGCGACGAGATAAGAATGCTGACTTAACTGTATCTTCTGTGATTAGTGCCTTCCATAATTGTTTTCTCGTCGCGTGTTGGCGCTGTTTTGGGTAGGTTTGAAACCGCTATCCTCAGACAATGCTTACCTGGAAACGTAGAGAATTAACGGCTTTACCCACTGTGCCATCGGCCATGAATAAATAAATAAATGAATTTACAAATTTCTGACCTGAAAGGATTTTAATAAAATAATTTATAATATTTATAACAAATTTCTTTATTAATTTTCCGGTAAGAAAATCGAGATTATTATTTTTTTAAATATAAATTCAGAGTTTTTGTTTTATTTGCTTGTTTTAAATTCAAATTTACATGTTTTAGTATTTTTGGTTAGGGAGAAAACGTTTGGTTGGGGGAAAACGTTTGAGAACGACAGCCACTATCCTCTACGATTGAGGAATTATAAATATAAACTAATCCTAACCTAACTCAAATTTAACTCTAAACTAACACTAATCTGATATGTACTTTTAGTAATATTTAACGAGCATCAAAAATGTATTTTACACATAAAATATGTTATCCGAACTTTATTTTAATATATGATAATAACAAATAACATAGTAAACAATTGTAAACAACAGTCTGACAAAAACACGATTTTATCAGTCTATACCATCACTAGAGAAATGAGCGAAGCTTACGATTTTAATGGTTGCTTCGTTCATTGATTGCAGTCATAACGCAGCATCCTTATTTCAGTAGAGCATACTCTATTCCAGGAATGTCCAAATGCGGATTGACTTAAATCAAAAAATAAGAACGTAAAAATAAAAAGAGCAATAACTTATAAAAGACAATTTAATACAAAAAGGGGAAAAGAATTTTAATTTTAAATATGATAAAAACATATTGAATAGAAGTTCAACAAATTCGAAAAGAAGTCATAAGTAATAGTGTTTTTCAATATTATTACTCACTAAAATTGGCCGCATATTCGCTTAAGCCCGACCGCTTCCAATCGTTTCCAAAAGATTGAGTCGGTAGATACAAGAAATATGGCACTAAATGTCGTTTTTTTTGTGTTTTTTTTTTATATAAATAAAAATGTATAGAAGTAATTTTGCGTTTACTTTCTTAATATTCCCGTTTTCTTTTAAAATTGTGTTTTTAGATCTTGTCGCATTTACTCAATTTTCAATTTAAATTACATTTTTTTTTCAATTTGCTCCTTCATTTTACTGACGGAGTTTTAAGAAAAGTAAATTTTCTTGGCACAGTCTATCTCCAACTTAAATCGTTTCACTGTTTTTGTAAAACAAACAAACAAACAAACACGTATGTGTTGATTTTTTTCTTTTAAAATATCTATCTTCTTTTTCTTTGTGTGTGTTTTTTATATTTCCTTATCCCGTTTATATGTTTGGCCAATGTTCCAAGTTTATCGTGTCTCTGCTGGAGTTTTAACTTCTTTTCTGAGATTATCATTTGATTTCAATACATTTGATGTTCTTTTTTTCGAATACATTACCGATTTTCCAATACTTTATGTTGTTTTCTAAACAACTTTGATTTAGCTTCAATTTGAACAAGTAGACAAAATATTTTAAACACGCTATTAATGGCTGACCCCAAAAAAAGATACACACGTCTATATAAGGCCAGAATGGAGACATTAAGAAATAAAACCATAATAAATATTAATCCCACAGCAGAAAAAAAACTTACACGCAACGACATAATATAAACAAATACATGATAATTTGGGCATATTTTATTGGTTTGAAAATATATTAGTTACCAACTGTAATAAAATTTACAGGATAGAATAGCAGAATAATATCTAAACAACGTGCAAATTTTTATGAGGTTGCGTCGAATAGAACCGA
>NC_136489.1:130263338-130268338 GCF_053919585.1 Euprymna scolopes
TATATATAAATATATATATACACATATATATATGAACATTCATATATATATAAATATACATATACATATATATAATATATATATACATGTATATAAATATACATATACATATATATAAATATAAATATATACACATATATATATATATATTTAAATATACATATACATATATGTATAATATATACATATATATAAATATACATATACATATAAATATGCATATACATATAAATATGCATGTACATATAAATATACATATAAATATACATATACACACATATATTCATATACATATATATATATAAATATACATATACATATACACACATAGTAATATACATGTATATAAAAATATACATATACATCTATATATAAAAATACATATGTATAAAAATATACATATACATATATATAAATATACATATGTATAAAAATATACATATACATATATATAAATATACATATGTATATTAATATACATATGTATATAAATATGCATGTAAATATACATATATGTATATATAAATCTACATACATATATATTTAAATATATATATACATACAAATATATATCAGAGAGGCGGTAGCACTCTCTATATAGGGATGGCCCGTACATTCATATATACGCCTACATAACAAAACTATTCAAATCTCAATTAAAATCAACTTATAAGTTGCAAAAAACACATATTCTTACAGAGAAACGTCTTACGAATCCAGCGAGTGTCAGAACGTCAGTTAAAATGTTAGAAGAGAGCAAAAAAAAAAATGGTACAAAAATGGCCAATTTTTCTTCTTTCTTCTTTTTGTCTTCTTTCTTCTGTCTTTTGAGACGATGTATCTCGGTGTACGAACGGTCTCTGACAGTAGTTCAAGCATCAATCGACTGCTCTTTACACAGAGAAGTGCAGTGACCCATCGCTTTTTAGCTAACTCCATAATTAAATAAGATTACGTGTAATAACAAGTTTTAAACACCATATACCCAATGTAGACAGACCACTTCGAACACGGAATTCTCTCAAAAGGGACAGCTCCAAATAATACACCGGATGTTCACAGACGTTCCAGTTTGTCAGTGGCCTATATTTCTTGGACGCTGAATATTTGAGATGAACGTTAATGTTTTTTCTTTAAACAGTAACCCACCAGCGTTAATGAAACAACGAAATCTTTATCTCAGTTGATCAAAATTGTTATAAGAGTAACCTATCAGCAAGTACGACGTCAAAAAACAATGTTATAAAAACAAATAATTCTTCAGATTTTGGACTGTAAAATATGTACAAAATGTCAATACTATAACCAGGATTCGAACCTAGGTTAGCACGGCCACAATATATACACATATATCCATCTATATATAAATATGTACATATATACACATATCTATGTATATATATATATATATCTATATATATATATATATATAAATATATGCACATATATCCATACATATATATATAAATATATACACATATATCCATACATATATATATATATATATATATAAATATATACACATATATCCATATATAATATATACACATATATCCATACATATATATATAAATATATACACATATATCCATACATATATATATAAATATATACACATATATCCATACATATATAAATATATACACATATATCCATACATATATATATATATATATAAATATATACACATATATCCATATATATATGAATATATAAATATATATGCATATATCCGTATATATACAAATATATACACATATCAATATATATATATAAATAAAAAATATACACACATATATACAAATATATATAAATATATACACATATAAATATATACATATATCCATATAAAGACATATATCCATATATATATATATAAATAAATTTGTACATATATACACATATATCAATCTATATATATTAATATATACACATTCATCCATATATATATATAAATATATATACATATATCCATAGATATATATATATAGAAATATATACACATATATTCATAGATATATATATAGAAATATATACACATATATCCATACATATATATATATATAAATATATACACATATATCCATACATATATATATATATATATATATAAATATATACACATATATCCATACATATATATATATATATATAAATATATACACATATATCCATACATATATATATAAATATATACACATATATCCATACATATATATATAAATATATACACATATATCCATACATATGTATATAAATATATACACATATATCCATACATATATATATATAAATATATACACATATATCCATACATATATATATAAATATATACACATATATCCATATATATAAATATATAAATATATACACATATATATAAATATATACACATATATAAATATATATATATAAATATATACACATATATTCATATATGTATAAATATATACAAATATATCCATATATATATAAATAAATACACATATATCCATATATGTATATAAATATATTCACATATATCCATATATGTATATAAATATATTCACATATATCCATATATGTATATAAATATATTCACATATATCCATATATGTATATAAATATATTCACATATATCCATATATGTATATAAATATATTCACATATATCCATATATGTATATAAATATATTCACATATATCCATATATGTATATAAATATATTCACATATATCCATATATGTATATAAATATATTCACATATATCCATATATGTATATACATATATTCACATATATCCATATATGTATATAAATATATTCACATATATCCATATATGTATATAAAAATATTTACATATATCCATATATGTATATAAATATATTCACATATATCCATATATGTATATAAATATATTCACATATATCCATATATGTATATAAATATATTCACATATATCCATATATGTATATAAAGACATTCATATATATCCATATATGTATATAAATACATTCATATATATCCATATATGTATATAAATACATTCATATATATCCATATATGTGTATAAATATATTCATATATATCCATATATATATATAAATATATACACATATCTCTATATATAAATATATACACGTATATCCATATATATATACACATATATATATATAAATATATATACACATATATCCATATATATATAAATACATATATATATATATAAATATATATACACATATATCCATATATATATAAATATATATACACATATATCAACAAATATAAATATATATATATAGGTAGATATATCCATATATACATAAATATATATATACATATATATACAAATATATATATATATACACACATATATATACACATATATCAACATATTTATATAGATATATCCATATTTACATATATATATATATATATACGTACATATATACATACAAATATATAAATATGGTTTCCGCTCTGCATGATCTACCGCAGATGTGGTGACGGTTATATCCCACAGATTGAATCTCTTTACAATGGCTTCCTTTCTAGGGCAATTGCTTTGATATATCAAAGGCCTTCGATAAGGTATTGAATAAGGGTCTACTTCACAAGATTTCCAGCTACGGTATAACTGGAAATGTTTTCTCAATCATTAAATCATTTCTCTCCGATAGGCTCATAAGGGTAGTGGTAGATGAACAAAATCGGAGGCCTGCAATATAAATGCTGGAGTCCCTCAGGAGTAAATCCTGAGCCCAACTCTCTTCCTGATCTACATTAATGACCTCCCTAAACACATACTTAAATCATTCGTTGACATCTATGCTGATTACACGACCATCTACGGCAACACATCAAAGGCTGTAAATGGCAAAGTTCTCTCTGATTCTCTCTCGCGCGTGGTTCATTGGGGGAAAATGTGGCTGGTTTAATGCATCCAAAACAAAACTCCTATCCTTACATCATTAACGCTCTGATCCCCATTTGGTATCAATTGTGATGGATGGCTCTCGTCTGGGTGAGGCCCCGTGTTTTGACAAGCTTCTGGGTTTGACCTTTACTCCTGATCTGACATGGAACACGTACATCAAGTATGTGCCAAGGTCGCTGGAAAGATGGTGGGATCCTTCTACCGCTCCAGTAGATATCTCACTACTGATGCAATGCTCTATCTGTATAAAACCCAAGTACGTCCAAGGATGGAATACTGTTGCCATATCTGGGCAGGAGCTGCTAAAAACAGCCTATCCTGCCTTGACAGAGTACAAAATAGACTTCGTGGCTTAGTGGGGGATGCCCTTTTCTCTACCCTACAACCTCTCTCCCACAGAAGAGACGTTGCGAGCCTATCCTTGTTTTATCGTTATTTCCATTGCAGGTGCTCGTCTGAAGTCCAATCTCTGGTTCCCCCTCGCCAATCTTTCACGAAAAACACCCATCTAGTTGAATCCACTGTGAAAAATTTCCCCCACTCTATATTTATGCCTAGATCGAACCGCGGATTCAATGAACAGAGCTTCTTTCCTAGAACTGCAATCCTGTGGAACTCTGTTCCGTCTGCCTGCTTCCAACCGGACAACAACTTGGATGTCTTCAAGTCACACGTTTACAAATTCCTAATAACCCCCCCCCCCTTAAGTAAACACTTAATCAAATCTCCACACTAACGTAATGTACTTGCAATAACCCTTATCCTTAACTGGCTTCCGGGCCTTGATAAGTGGTGATCACTATGTAATAAACATATATATATATATATTCATATACATATGTCCATATATACAAAAATCTATACATACATATGTCGATATATATATATATATATATATATATATATATATATAATTATTTTTTTTACTATAATAATTAAATACCTACAGACACTAGTGTTTCATCCTTTCGGGATTCTTCAGTGCAGGGTGTCATGATTACTACCAGTCGAACGATTCGAACCCCGCGACACGAGACATCTCTGGCTCGATTAGCGGAGGCCGTATCCATTCGGCTACCATT
>NC_136489.1:130273338-130330838 GCF_053919585.1 Euprymna scolopes
CCTGTGGAAATTCCACAAAGAACTCATATGTAACATATTGATGTTGGCATTCTGTAGATATTCAGCGTAAATAGAGACGCCCTCATATTATAGTAGCGTTTTTTTGTTAAACTGCAAACGTATTTATCTAAGCTAGCAGAGACGCCCGGCGTAGCCCGGCCGTGAAATACGCTGACATGATATTTTAATTAATGCAAATTTCGTATATACTGTTATAGAGGTAATTTTTCATCGATTCTTATATCTTATAAAGTTGTGATTTCAAAAATAGAAAAAATATATATATATATATGACTTGAGTGCCATCAGCTATAACCGAAGCCAAAACCATTTATTACAAGAAATGGAAGGTATAACAATTAAATGACAGTCACTCGGAGGAAAAAATGATGTAAGCGTGAGACACAACATAACACCCATCATTGCCTCGTCTGCTGCGAGAACGGTGGGCTCCCTCTACCGTACCAAAAACTTATGTCTGATAGTACCTCTACAAGGCCAGTAGTCGACTATGTATGAAGAATTGTTGTCAAACTTGAGCTGGTGCACCTGCAACTTGTTCGTCACTCCTGGACAGGATTCAAACGAGAGTCGCTAAACTAATTGATCCTGAACTGTCAGCTGGTTTTCAGCCTCTGTCCCATCGACGAAATGTTGCATCCCTCTGCCTGTTTTATAATTATTTTAATAGTAGATGTCCCGACGAACTACAAACCCTTGTACCCCTTCGACGTAAATAAACCAGACAAGAAGCAAAATCCTCCCCTTGAACAGTAGAGATCCCTGGGTGCCAGAAGGCCTTCTACTCTAATAGTTTTTTTTTCCCCCAGAACTGCCAGACTTTAGAATTCACTTCCGCGTTCCTGTTTCCAAGACCGGACTAACATACAGAAATTCAAGTGTATGGGAATAGACATCTTGCTGCTATACTCCCTAAATTGTATCCCTGCAATTATGTCCCAGATAGCAGCCCCCTACAACAAAGTGGTGCTACGCCTTGTTTGGGGGTGATAATGCCATAAAAAAGACGTAAAAGCTAAGTCGGATTTCCTATTTAATTTTGTTTGTTCCTGCAGCGCGATAGTTTTAAATCATCAGTTTTCTATTCCGTTGCATTTATATAAAAGGACCTGTGGCGCATTAGTTAGAATGCATGGAAAAATTCAGTTGTAAAATTGACATTCTTCTGAAGCTTCAATCTTCAGTTTAGGCGACCGATGATAGAATTGAGAATTACTTAGGACCTTTAGCCAGCCATGGCTGACGGAACAAGAGAACATTCTTCTCCGTAAATTAACTGCAGTGTTCCTTTTGAAACTTCATACGGATTCCAGAGTTCGACGGAAACATTCCTCAGTTCGAGAAGATAAACCTTGAAGGAGATCGAAGGTTATATCGACCGAAACGTTGTGAAAATAATATTCAAGATGGGAACGGTAGTCTGAAGAATCCAAATAATGTGAATAATAAATCATCATCTCAAAAATTCCAAAACCTAATTCATTTTGATTTGACTTTACTTTCGTTTATCTTTTAATCTCATAAATTTATGGAATTTTCTCTTACCTTACCTTATTCGTCCCCCGACGAAAGGGAGGTGGACCTGTAAATTCACCCTTGTGCGTTTTTCCGTTCATACTTTTCTTAACTATGCCTAGGAATTTTTTGAAATTCTGTACAAACATTAAACATGATAAGAGTAAAAAAGTAACAGAACGGAATCCCTGGGAAAACTCCGGTTGTCCCCCCCCAGGTTTGCCTTTCATGGTAAAATGGCTAAAATTGACACTTTTGTCCTTATTAAAAAGAAAATTGATGCCTTCGATTTTTATAAAACTTTCTGAAGATGTGTAACTAACTAATTTCTATATAATTTTGTTTGTCAATACTTCCCGATAACTCTAGGGTGTGTCCCAGGGACTCTTTTAGGGCTAATAAAAACATTCCATTTTGGGGACTATTTTACCATATTTGTCCCAAATTTTCTGTTTATGTCTATTTAGCAGTTTTGCATGGTGCTGAATTCAAATTCAAATATATTAAGGTCTTGGTGACTTTTGGGGCTAAATAGGCGGGGGCGAATTATGGACAGCCATTTCTCTTTTCTCATGGCACAGAACTCAAATTTCCAAATGTTAAAGCCTAAAAATGCACCGTTGATTCATTTTCATTAGGATTTGACGTACCCTGGGGACTGTTGGTGTTAAAGGGTGGGGGGGCAATGCTAAACTTAGTCATTTTTTTATTCCTCGTTATTGTTCACTCACGGAGAACCATGCATGCTTCATGTGTTTTTCTTTTATCTTTTCATTCATTTATATTTGTCCATTTATATCTTTTGGGTTCTATCTTTTTTACCAACACTGTTTTTGATTTCAAAATTGGTGGTTTAACACAGGACCCAGGTCCCAGATCTGATATATAAAAACAATTGTTCTATTTAGTTTAGTAAATACATCTACTTTCACATTAGCTACTAATTCTGGGAAGATAATTGATTTATCACCGTTCTCATCAGGTGTTCTTACTGAAAATCGCGACAGGTCAGACCACGTCGAATTTTGTATCAATTCAGGTGCTCCGTTTTAGAGGGAGTTTGATTCCATATATGAACTTTTTTCATGTGTAAATTTCCTGGCCGAAAATTAATGCATATACTCTTATTAATTTTTTTAAATCTTTTGTCTATAATTCCCCCATTTTCAATTTATTTTTATTTGCCGTTACTTCGGTTCTCCCCATCATACGCCCCCCCCCCCGCCTATCAAAATCAAATCATACTCAACACAGCTATCTTCTGACTTGCGGATCCGCAACCCTTTTACTGTTTGCCAGCATTTTTCATCGTTTTAAATTTTGAATACTTAATCCCCCTTTTTTCGTTTTCTATGCGTTCTTCCTTATCAATTTCATTTTTTCTTATAACCCTCTCCCTTTTTTACCTTCTGCTTTTCTTTACTTTCTTCTTTTTAGCTTCCTCGCCGATCATCAACATTCCCCTGCTCCCCTTTCTGTTTTCCCATCTCTCTCTTTTTCCAAACCGAGTAATTCAACTTGACGATATCATCGTCTGTTATTTAACTAATTATTTCGTTAAATCAAATCAATGTCACACTTCCGTTGGTTTACGAGACAACCCGCGAGGCTTGCTATCTTTCCCAGCATCCAGCGGGGCGATAAAAGAGGAAGGGGATGTTTCACCGCGTAATACTCCAGAAATGGCGTGAGCGATTTGATGTTATCAACAGCACCAGAAACATCTATTTGTTCCGGACATTGCAAATTGCCAAGAGATTTTTATCACTCGTGCGAGCCATTGTGATCGTTTCTTGCCGGCTACGGAGCAGTTTCACGCCGATGCTGTATTGCCGCCATTGCATGGAAAAGCTGCTATGACGAAAGGAATTGTAAGAAGTGTCAAGAGGAAGAGAAATGGCCAGGCAAAGAAGGCAAGAGAGAAAGGGAGATAAAGAAAACCATAGAAATATGAAGGGAAGAGACACGTTGACGGAATAAAAAGATAGCGAGGCAGAAGTAGAGGGTGAACAAGGGTTTGAGTGGTAGATACAGAGAGGGAGTGAGAGAGATTGAGAGAGTGAGAGAGAGAAAGAGAGAGACGGAAATATAGAGCTAGATGAAAAGGAAATATAGATAGGTAGGTAAAATAGCCATTGGATATAAATGTTATTCTACAGAATATAGAAATAGTGATGTAGATATGAAAATGGAGTTTTCGAGAGTGAAGCCGAATATAAATCCATACGTCTTGGAAAAGCTTGAGGTGAAGCTTAAGGTAATAATAAAACAATATGACAGACTTGACAGACTATTGATACCCAGAATAAGGGTGGTTGTACGTGAATTTATTTGTGGTAAGAGTTGCGTAATCTCCAACCACACCTCTCCTGATTCAACATTGTTGAATACCAGTGGCAAGTGGAGATTCAGAACGACTGAAAAACAATGCTGAGATAAGCGGAAAGCACATACAACGCCTAGAATTCCTAAATGGTAATCCAACTGGTACTAGCCCGGCTCAACGCTGCTTAACTTCGTTGATCTGACGGGAACCGGTGTGTCAACGCGATTATAACGTATGTAATAAGGAGAATGATATTGGAAGAGGAAGTAGAGAGAAAATAGGACTACAAGAAATAATATGAGAGCTATAGAGGCAAATATCAAATAAAAGTGTTGCAGAATACAAGATATAGAGACGGGTTTGATAGACTAGGGAATCTTTAAATAGAGAAGTAAAGAAATATAAATCACGATTGGTATACAGATGCAAGAGGGAAGTGCGTTCTTATATATAAAGATAAATTCAAGTTTTATATAGAGATGCGCATAATATTGGTCTGGAAAGGCTATGGCTAGTGAGGTAGGGATCAATATGAGACTCAAGAGGGGTTAGAGAAACGAATAGTGATTCTATAGGCGGTGGTGACTTGATATTAGAAGGAAGGCATGTATACACCGTGACCCAAAACAAACGGGCCCTAACTCTAATTAGGCCCCGTTTCTTGAGGTTTTGTCCGAATGAAATTAACCTTTGGTCATAATTAGTTTATTATATTCAAAACATCACATCAAAACACTAGCGTCTTTGGCTTTTTTCTCTCCGTTGACTGTAAAATGCTCAGAAAAACAATTGAATTTCCTCTGTTTTTTTATTGGGGGGGGGGTCACCTGTATGAGTCTACAGAGGCTATAGATAGAGAGAAAAAGGAAAAAAAAAGTGAGGCTTTGGAATTTTTCAAGATAGGATCAAAGCGATTATAATATTTATCTTTATATATGGAAGGGGAGGGGAGTTTTATTGAGTACATACCCTATTTATAGGGTGGCGTGTTAGAGAGGGGAAGGGTGAATATATGGGTGAGAAATTAAATTTTATATAGCGAAGAAGAGGGTAACATAAAATTCCACTTATATAGTTATAGTTCTGATGTTTACTTTCTCGAATTTCGATTTCTATTACACTCGCGTTCGACATTTTTGTACCCATCATAGGACAGATATCCCAGCTAGTAATCACATTAAACTACGCTTACAGAAACAGGCAAACACACGCAGATGTACACAGGTTACTTATAATAACTCAATCGTTCATTCCCCTTTTACATGTTGCATTTAAGCGACAGTCTTATAAAATGGCGTCTGTTTTCAAAGCACCCACTTAATAGAAAAAAATGTTATTGAATTCTTTCATGTAGAAAAGAACTAAAAAGACTGTCATTTCCGTGAACAAGAACTTTTATCAAATTCTTGATTTTCCTGGAAACGGCAAAGAATTCGTTACTCTCTTTTTCCTACTGATTTGAAGCAACTCATTTGAGCATGGTGCGTAGTTCAAGCACATTCAACTTAGACCCACAAAAATGTTTTCCGGTGCGGCGTGAAAATGGGTACAAGATATAAGTGTTTGTTTTGATGAGCGATCTTTAAAGAAATAATCTTATCTTAACGAATGATTGGCTTTCGTTACAGGTACCGAATGCAGTTATGATCAAAATAAGGAGATCCTTCTACATGAATGAAACGAATTGTTACGCTTGAAGTATAAAACCAAATGTTTGAATCGGATTCTGAGATTCGTTCCAACGTTGCTTCTATGCAGAAACTGTGTCGATTAAAATCTTTCTGCGCTCTACAGTACGCGTCAAGGAAAAATACATGCGAGTAAGGCCGGATATTGTCTCTGTATATGACTTGCATTCTTTATTTGGATTATTCTCAGTATGCCTTTCATATTGGACTAGCCTGGGTGTCCAGCGTTGCCCGGAGGTGTGTGTTAAACAAACAAAAAAATGTAGTCGGCAGGTAGGATCGAACCCGTACCAGGAAGGAGGAAAAGAACGACAAAAAAAAAACGTGACTTCTTTACCGTTGTGTCCATCGCCAAACCGGAAGTGGCAAAGGTTTAAATTAAAAGTGGTTACTTTCGAAAGTATCGTCGAAAAAAGCGACCCCTCCCTGTACAAAGTGCCCAGTTGAGGGTGAAGGAATTAATGCTTTTAGCCAACTTTTCTATACTTGTCTGAAAAGTCAGGCTTTATAACGATATCAATGTCGTCAAAATCCGTTGCCTCTGTTTTAGTTTTAGGCAGACATGCAAACATACAAACATACATGCATACATTAAAACAGAGGTGAGATTTATATTATAAATGTTATTCTTTCGGTCAATGTAACTTCAGATCTCAACTTGCATCAACACGAATGCGGCAGTCTTTATGTCGACTTTACTAACTTGTAGGTAATTCGAGTCGGGGCCTTTTTACTAAATAACGATGTCAACTTGCTTTTCTGAAGAAATAAATAATTTTTCCCCTAAAAATCTAATGTCCGCTCAGTCGAGAAAAGGAAGCAACGTGCATCTACCTTAAGTTGCGAAAGAATTGCCCCCTTCCCAGATGTGACCGTCTGGTAACAAATATCTTGCCAGCAAAGCTGAAGTAATCAAAGAGTAACTTACCGGCGCCACAAATGCATAAAAAAAACAAACTCTTCACTAAGAGAGAAATACATTTTTAAATAACCAAAAGGTCATGTGATTAACTGTCACCTGACCTGGAAAAAAAACTTAAAAACAGCTGAAAAGGCAATGCGATCTCTATGGTGAGTAAGCAAGGTAAATGCACACCGCTCTCCCTCTCTTGGCGGAATCATTAATCCCCTTTTTTTCACACTTTCCATGCACCAGCCATGACTAAAAAAATGCTATAGTTATTCGGAATTGCATTCTTATCATAATCAGCATTTAAAATTGAACTTTCAACATCCAGTAGACTTTCACCTAAAACTGATTTTTAATTAGTATCATTACTCTTTCAAGCAACGGATGCGAGCTGGCAATACTCGTATGAATTTGAAGAGCTTTAAAACTCTTTCTTGCTTTTCTGACGAATTATCACACAACACCTTTGAATATTATCGAAGTCTGAGAATACTAAATAAGTTAGAATATGTGTATGGGCAATGATGATAAATTATAAGTTTAAATAAGGAATGCGAAGGCGGGTTTCCATACACCTGTTAGATAAAAAAAATTCGCAAGTTTGAGAAGTATAAAACATTATATTGGACTAAAACAATACTATTTAATCATAATTCTAGCCACTAGTTTCCCTTCGCCCGCTTACATCTGTCTGATGTTTTATTAATTATGTTTGTTTTCAATTTCTATTTGTACTTAACTTATTAGCGACTTCGATTGTTAAAAGTCTTGTGCAACGAAACTGAAGTGTTTCTAATCAGTTGGCGGGAGAATCAAAAAACGAAATCATTGATGCATAATATACATGTGATATCTTAGCAGAGTTCGAGTCATTGGCGCAATGTAATAAGCATAATTATTATGTTGACTTTGGGCACGCTCTATTTATTTTTCTATGTTTCTTAATGTACGAAACTGTTTCTAGTCATGAGGGATCGGACTTTTGTAACGGTATCCAACACGTTGTAGGCTCAGTCCTAAAGAAGACAAAAAATAGGAAAGAACTTCAACTCTTTTTTTTTTGTACAAAGACATTTATTTCTTCATTCTCCCGCTACGTGTGACTTCTCGTCATAGCTATGACGTCTAACACAGACACACACGCATATATATATATATATATATATATATATATATATATATATATATATATATATAATGAAAAAATATTATAAGGTATTTACAGCTTGTCTTCCCATTTTCGGATTTTAATTAAGACGCACTTTATTTCCTTTTTACGAATTGATTGTTGCTATTTTTTCTGATGAGTTAAGGGCAAATGAACTCACTGATTGATATAATAATTAAGTGATTAACTTTGCGCTACGAAACAGATACTGTCAAGAATTGTAAACGTCAACTGAATTGAAGGAAAAAATTATAAGGTCAACAGCATGTACTTTGGAATATAGAGATGTGTCTTTCATTATATATATATATATATACATATATATATATATAATAAAACATGTAAATTCTGTTTAATATTAAACTATAATGGCCGATTGGGTAATGAACTAATCGAAGGATAGACGGACAATGCCTCTCAAAGAGTTGACAGGATGCATATAAAGATTAAATGATCTTACATATGCCATTCTTTTTTTTTCTTATTCGTTGGTTTATATGGCAAACTACACGATTAAAGACCTGACAATAAATACGTGCGGCTGAATATCAATTTTAAGTAAGAATACACTACATTCTTTGTTCTTTCAAAGCAAACTCGAAGAGTGAAAAAAAAAATCGTTCTGCAAAGAAGAACTGTTGTTTCCAAATGATAAAATAAACCTGAAACGTGCCGAGGAAATCAGATTCTATAACGAAGTCTTCGGAACAAAAATCTCTAGGAACGTTTATACGCGTGTCGTGATTCGCACATGATTCGAACGCATGCCACTTGAATGCACCCTCCTTTTTGTTCTTTCTTCCATCTTGTTTTCAGAAGTTTCCAGGTTCGATGGGCATAAAAGCTAAGTCATGCGAAATATGCACCGAAAGTCAATACGGCTGTTTAAGAAATTATTCTAAAAATAATACAGGTGCAATGAAAACGTCTGACAGCTTCATGATAATAATCATTGTAAATATCCGAGTAAATTTATATATTCGATTACAACAAAAACAATATAAAGCATTACGCATCGCTGTGTGTATTTGTAAGAGTATTAATTCGCGCATCATTGCAAGGTTCTAGTATCAGTAAACACAACGGTTGGCATATGACAGTTAAAAGAGTATATATATATATATATATATATATATATATATCGGCTGAAATATGACGTGTGCAGTCAGTTTGGTTGATCCATGTTTATTCGTTTAGAATAAGAAAAATCTAATTTCTGTCTGATTATTTTCCACTTGAGGAATCAATATATGTTGTCTATTATTAATGCTGTAATCATTGGGAATCTATTTCAATAATGCAATATATATATATATATATATATATATATATATATATATATATATATATATAGGGTAAGTCAAATTATAAAATGCTTGTCGAGGCATAAGAGGCAGACTTCAAAGCCGTGTGAACCAAGAAAGAAAAATAATGTGAGCGCCTTGCGTTAATAAATAACATTTAGGTTTCATTAATATAATTGTCGAATTGCGCGTCTTCTGTATACGTTATCTCTAAATAAGTCTTTTTTACTGTCTACCTACTTTAAACTTACCCTATGTGTGGGTATATATATATGTATATATATATATATATATATACACATATATATATATATGACAGATATAAGCAATTTAGTACATTTTAGTTTATAGTATTCCCTTTTACGTATATACATTTATTGATGTACTATTAGTTATATGGAAATATTATTATGTGTAATAACTCAGCTGTTATGAATATGCACGTTTCACAAACATGTATGTGCTTATATGGGTTTACTTTGATGGGTATATATATATATATATATATATATATATATATATATATATTTTAAAAATAATAAAAAAAATAAAACCATAAATAAATAAAAAAAAAAATATTATATATACGTCCAAACTAAATAGGGTGACTTTCTAAAATCAAGATTCGAGGCGAAGCCATTATTAACCGAATCTATCGTATGAAAAAAACCCAACAAATCTAATATATATATATATATATATATATATATATATATATATATAACTACTTCATTTACTCACATAAAATTAATATACGAAAGTATAAATTTATGCTTAAGCTTTAAGTATTTACTTCAAAAGTGCTCAATACGTAAGTAGAACTAGTTAGTAAGTTATAAAATATATATGGCGATTAAGCTACACTGAATATTCCGCGTTTAATCCACTCTAGGACTTTTCAGGCTTATGCTCAATACGTAGGTAGAGCTAGTTAGTAAGCTATAAAATATATATGGTCATTAAGCTACACTAAATATTCCACGTTTCATCCACTCTAGGACTCTTCAGGCATGGAACGCGGAATATTCAGTGTAGCTTAATCGCCATATATATTTTATAACTTACTATACATATATATACACACACACACATATATTATATATATATATATATATATATAATGATGCGTATGTCTTATACTAGATATATATATATATATATATTAAGGTGTATTGACTTATATATTCTGTGTATGCGATATATCTCAATTAGGTTAGCACATAAATTTATCCTTTTAAAGTTGTTACTAATATTAAATATATTTATTTATGTGCCTATTAAAATATTTCTTATATGTTTCATTGGAATACCCGTAATCAAGTTATATATATGTATATGAATATATATATGTACACACATAGGTATACCATTCAAACACTACAGTGTTTGAATATATGGTTAAGTGGCAGTTGTAGTCATTTATAGTGCTGCTTTAAAGCTTCCTCTCATTTCTCGACCAAATTTAAAACAATTATTATAGTTTATAGGTTACCTTCTCAGTTATATTGTGAAAAAAAAAATTCAATTTTCGTTCATTAAAATAAAAGTTATGATGAATTTCATAGTGTTCAAAATCGTAAAAGAATGTACGGAGGTGAGCGACGTTTTTTATGAATGGTTTACATTACAACCACCTCGCTTCAGCGACTACTTGTGCTACCAATTCCCGCTTTTGGGGAAAGAGAAGAAACAAGTGAAACAGAGAGAATGACAGAATAGAAATCGGACGAGTGTCGTACATTGCTTTTACATATGTGTATGTTATATTTATGGGGGCAAAAAATAAGACTGAAATTAAACAGAGAACAAGTGAATTTACTGGAAGCCTGAAAAAATCATGAATTACAATAGAAAAATGCGAGCATCAAAAGTAATATGGTTAAGCTTAAACATGGAAAACTAAAGGACTAGTTCTTAAAACTGGAAAAGAAAATAAGATATTATAGTAAAAAAATATAGTAAATTTATAACTTAAAATATTGCAGATTAAGAATTATTTTTAAATTCAATTCATAACATTTTTATTAGAATATCTTGTTCTCTTTCTTTTTCAATTTTAACAACTAGTCCTTAACTTTTCCAGGTTTAGGCTCTACCATATCACTTTTCATGCTCGCATTTTTCTATTGCAATATATATATATATATATATATATATATATATATATATATATATATATATATCGGTGCAAGTCTTGATGAATACATTTTTCTTTATATTTCTCTAGATCTTCTCGATCGTCCGAGCATTGTTTTTAATTTAGTATTTTTTACTATTAAGCAACATAGTATTTGTCAGACATTTTTCTCTAGTGCTTTCATTCAATGGTCGTCGTCAGGATTAATTTTGTTGAAGATGCTTCTGTTATTGTCTTTATATAGACAATTTTTTAATTGGCTTTTTTTTATTATGTTTGTTTTTATCATTTATTTAAATGTATATGTAATGGGCTATGCCATATGCCCATGCCAAACAAAACATCAAAGAAGACCTGAAGGTAAATAGTCTTCCATTTCTGTCCAAAAAGAATAAATGTGTCACTTCCAAGAATGTCCTGCCTGCGACATAAATGTCTGAAGGTTTTTAATGTGGACGAGATGGTATACATGAAGACAAAAAAAAAAATCAGCTCTTATGAGAGGAAATCAGAATCCGCTAGAAAATCCTATCACAATTCCTGACATTGTCAAATAACCGCATCTGTAAAAATCCAGTCAAAATTCATATGTTGATCTATCCACACCGCCTTTGCTTACGACGCTTCAACATGTATCCGCGTAACTAGTAGATTCTATTGTGTTCTTTAGATTTCGTATATCTTTTGCTGCCAGCAGGTAAAAATGTGAAAGTTCAAAATATCAGCTTCCTGGGCAGTGGTCCTTCCAGCCACTATTAAAAAGTAGACTAGTATCAACATCTGTACCAGCACCACTACCTCAGGAATTGCCAGAATCAGACGAACAATTTGCTCTAAATGTAAGACCATTGAGTGGGGCAAGACGATAGCGCTGGAGGAAAGATCTCAACGGGCAAAGGTCCAAACTACAAGAGTTACCCGGGCAGCAATACAATTTTAATATTACTCTGCAGAGACTTTTTCACTAGAACACACCCCTAAATCAGCTGAACATAATATATTATGTTACAGGATTCCACATTATTCGAAAACAATTTCTAAACAAGACACCAGCTCCCAAATGAGCTGAAACTTCGCAGAAACGAATTATTTCAGCTCAAACAATTCCTTGTCACACTTGTAGGCTCAGTGTAAAACACAGAAAATAGTAGGGAAGCTACAAAACATAGCGAGCGAACAAAAGGGTAGGCTCCCAGCACTTGTCAAAAAAGAAAAAAAAAAAAAGGAGACACAGAATGGGGTGTAAACCAAAAATAAACGGTTTAAACATTATGAAGGCTATTTTACTGAAAATTGATCAGGGACATAATGTCGCTAGAACAGCCGCCATAATAGTAAGAGTTTGAGAATCACAAGATTGGTCAACGCAAACAAGTTTATTGATGCCAGTAACGAAACATCTTGCATTCTGGTAGCGATGAATGTCGCTGAGGGCGTTTTTAATATCGCTAAAGTTTTGGAAGCATTTCTCACGCAAATTTATCGAGATGTTTTAAAATGTGGTAGTCAATAGATGAGAAGTCTGGAGAGTATGGCGGATGAGGCAGAGTTTTATAACAAAATTCGTTCAACTTATGCATGATCGGTTTAGCAACGTGCAATGAGGCATTGTCGTTGAGAAGAATTTTCTGCTGACTAATTCTTAATATTTTTGTCGAAGTTTTTTATGTAGTTCATCCATTTTTTGACAGTACATCTTCGTTGTAATGGTTTCGCCTTCATTCAAACACTAATGGATGAGATCGGTCGCAGACCACCGAATAGTCAGCATGACTTTCTTTTGGTGTAACTGGCTTCGGAAAGTTTCGAGTGTTGACCTTCGTCGGCGTCTAACAACTTAGCTGAGCGTCGCCAGTTATCGTGACGAACTTATTTTTATCGTTAGTCATGACCCGGTCGAGAAACGGGTCGTTCTTGTTGCGTAAAAGAAGGAAAAACGACATTTCATAACGGCGTTTCTTGTTGTTGTTCCTTCGTGAGGCACCCATTTATCGAGTGTTTTTTGTTCACAATCACTCTCAAATGGTTTGAAATCGCCGTATATGTTACGTCTAATTCAGAAAGAAGTTCTCAAACAGTTTTGCGTTGATTGGCATCGACTAAGGCTCTAAATTGATCTTTAAATATCCGAAAGTTGACCACTATGTTCACCATCATCAAGACTTTCGTCGCCATCACGAAATTTATTAAACCAACATTGTGCTGTGTTTTTAGTGATGGTTCTTTGGCGAACTGTTTCAGCAGATTTTCTGCCTAATTTGAATTTAAATAAGAAAATTGTGCGAATGTGCTCTTTTTGCATCCATATACAGAGTTCTAGAAAAGAAGACAATGTTTTAAAACGATTGTAATTTAAACGATTAGATAGAGCGAAAAAGCTCCTTAAAATGATATATAAACTAAAGGTATTATAACGTAAACCTCATTGAAAATACCTCATTTGAAATCAAAATTATAAATTTCATAAGAACTTCCTCAGCAACATTATATATATATATATATATATATATATATAATATAAAGCTGAATATGTGTGTGTGTGTGTGTGTGTGTGTGTGTGTGTGTGTGTGGTCACGAATAGGCTCCTATATGGTTGACTATTTAAAAAAAACTGATTACATATAATGATAGAAGATGTATCGAGACACAGGAATGGGTATGTTTGATCCTGCAGAACGGTGGTTCATTAAAATTGCGGGGGTCTACGTTCGCGCCTGGTCCAAAATGTATGGAAATAAAAAATTTTAAAAAAATGTTTACAAGTGTTTTTGATATAGATGTATATAATAATACTTTGATAAGTATGTTTTAACTTAAATAGGGATGGTATAATAAAAGTGTGGGATCCGCGTTCGCGCCTGGCCTCCATAGAATGGAAATAGGCACAAACTTTAATAAAGACTTTTCATATCTATATGCGTTAGTATACTTTGATAATTATGTTGCAGTTTGAAAAAATATGGTATAATAAAATTATGGGATGTTCGTTCGCACTTGACCTCCATAGAATGGAAATATGTCACACAGTTTAACAAGGTTTTTTAATATAGATCCACAGAATATTGTGATAAGTGTTTCGGTGTGAACAGGTATGCTATAATAAATTATGGGCTTTATCCATTCAATTTTTACTTCCATCATATTTTGCTTTGATTTTGATACCCCCAAATTCGAAGCTATCTGTTTACAACCATTCCTTTTCATAACCTATAATACTTTCATAAATCAGAGTTCATTTTCTATAGGCTGTTTAAGAACCCAGTCAACGACGGGTACTTTTGCTAGTATATATATATATATATATATATATATATATATATATATATATATATATATATATATTAGTGTTGAGACCATTTATCAAAAACTTTTTGTGTATCAGAATCGATATCGGATTGCGAAAAAATTGTCTATTTTCGATGCCGAAAACGATTTTGGAATTGCATCAGTATAAAATCAAAATACATCAGCAGATCATTCCCAACCAGTGAATTTTTATGCTTGAGAAAAGATTTGTACATTAAGCATACGTTTTTACGATAATCAGAGAATAAATAACTTTATTGTGAAATATTTAGAGATTAAAAACAAATCTATGATTCGGAGATTTTATCGGAAACGGAAATTTAGTATGGAATCGGTAATTGTATTTGAATCTGGTAAAATATTGGAATAGTCCAATTGCTAACACACATACTATATATATATATATATATATATATATATATATATATACATGTGTGTATATATACCCATTTATATATATATATACACACATGTATATATATACACACACATTTATATATATACACACATTTATACACACACATTTATATATATATATATATATATATATTATAAATAAGGTTTCATTAATCTAAGTAAAGATATGAAGGATCAAAGCAGAAGACCAAATAATCAATGAATTATTCCCTTTTAGATAGATACCTGTACATTATTGCTTCTCTATGTTTTAAAGTGAAATCTTTTATGATAGTTACCATGTGTAGTGTGCTATCAAAATTATAAGAATACCTCATACCCAAGAACATGGTAAAACGTCGATTTATACATAAATTAGGATTATTATTTATGTGAATACCTGGTTAAAATCTTGATGGATTAATTATTATTGTGCTTATTTCAATTTTTATCATCAATTTTATTTGTTTTTTAATAGACGTAGTTAGTATACTATAGAGTTTTCTCGTTAGCCACTAATATATAAATTAATAATATATGTGATGATAATAGTTATCTTTGTAATTTCATTGTAGTATACACAAACGCATTTTTACGATATCATCTTATAGTAATTTACAGCCAAAGCAACTCAAATCAAGTGGTTTATTGAAAAAGCAGACCGCTTCCTGGAATCTTAAACTAAAGTCACGAACAATACAGAAAAATAAAATCTATAAAATCGCAGTAAAAATTATAAAAAAATCCAAACCTGTAAATTGCATTATATTCGCATACTTTTCCGTACAAAAAATTACAAACATAAACAAAATGAAAAGAAATCTATATAAAAAAAGTAAATAATCGCAGAAAAGTAGCCAACGTGCATTCACTACTATGAACGTCATACATAGAACACACATTATGTAGAAACTCATTCTATATCCGGACGTACCACAAGCTGATTGCAATTATGTGTGCATGCTTTTTGAATGATAATAAAAATACACACACACTAACAGTATTCGGTATCCGTTCCTATGCAATTATGTATTGTTTTATGTTGTAAAAGCTTGATGCTGTTTATTCGCTTATCCTTGTTCTTAAACTCTGGTTTAGCTTGACACACCAGTAATAGGACCATGTCACTTGATTCGATTCGACTGACCACAATTGTCCAGACGCCAGGCTAAGACGCTAACCATCGGCAACATTAGTAATAATTGATGTCAATTGGACAGTCAGTGGAGAGGGGATTCGGACGCATTTTCCCTTCCACACGATTTGCAAGCTGGCTCTGGCCGACTAATCTACAATCCGCTGACCAATGACCAGCTTAGTCCTCATTACTTTTGTACAGCCCAACTCGTTGCCGTTCCGAATAAGCCGGGCGACCTCGATTCGTACCATTTCTTCAATTGTCAAATGCTTTGTCATTAATTGGGCAGTGTTACTGTCAAATTGTTTTCTAATGCGCTCACTTAATTCACCTTAAATGGTTGCTGGTGGGGTTGCACGGGCATGTGGGCAGGCTGTGTGCGTTTGCCCATTCTACCAGAGGGTGCTACTGTTGTCTATGGCATCAGAAGAAAGCGCTCTGAACGACTGGATTTCTTATTATAATACAGAGTCTGTATTGAGAAAGAAAGTGGGCAGTGGACAACAAGAAACCTCGTGTAATGGAAATGCTATAAGAAACACAGTAAAAGGAATATAATATTGTAAGAAAGAAATACTACTAAATAAGTTAAGAGATATGTCTACTAAACAATTAGCGATTATGTGCAAATATTTTTTCTTGGTAAAGTCTGATAATTTTTCTTATTTGGATTACTCTGACTGCTATTCCCATCTTTATTTTAATCTATAAAACGTTTCGGTTGATATACACTCCGACCTTCACGTGTATTTTTCAGAAGTTGAAATATATAATCTAATTCATGATTATCCTTCAAAGCTAGTTACATGAGAATTATTTAAATAATTTCACACGTTATTTATTATGAATGTAATTTTTTTAGACAATCAATTATAAATACAATTAACAATCGAGGAAAACTATAAAGTAACAAATATCAAATAATTATACAAAAACAAAATAAGAAAACTCTTATTTACGTAGTTTCTATTAGAAATATTGTTCGCAAAAAATTATCGTTTGCATGTATGAGGCTCTTTGATCTATATGTCATCTAACCTTATCCATATATTGGCCAATCACACGTATGAAAATGATCAAGCAGTGGGGCAAGTGTGACGTCACAGACATAAATGGATATAAAGACATCAGAAGTTGAATAAGAAAGAGAAAGGAGAAACAAATGGACAGAAAACACATGTTGGCGCGAAATTGACTCTGAACAAGATGTAAGATCTTTTTTCTTTTACATAGGCGTCACCACTTATCAAGGTCCGGAGGTCATTCGAGGATAAGGGTTAAAGAATGATAAGGGTTATAATCCTTCGAACCTTTGCAAGATTGTCGGACGACAGAGAACCGTCAAACGTATTTAGCAGATAATAGCTGATTGTGTTGCATAGGGATGGGGGTTATATATCGGGTACGTGTAATAAAGGATTGACGATGATGAGAAAGACATTTATAACAGAGTGAGAGAGATGATGATACTGTTCTTTTACATTAGAGGGGTAATCATTACTTATGATGGAGGGACACATTAATTGAAAGTTCATTACAGATGATGATAGACGAAACGCATTTACCTTTCAATTGTTGAATGACGACACGAAGACAAACAGTTACAAATATCGATTATGTTCTTTATTCCATTTGACCGGTCGAAATGATGATGACGTCAGGAATTCAATTTTGGGATCTACAATTTAATATTCTTTCCTTCGCTTCCAAAGGATTCTGACTCCAACTCTCTCTGATTGACTAGCAGACTCAACTGTTCTGTCTCTTCTGATCGACTCCTAATCTGACTAAAAAACTAGCTCCTATCTTAATAATTCCCTTTTTGCTATGACGTGAGATGTGTGGTTCCAAAACGTGACAAACTCACGTGGCGAAGCACACGTTCCATACACACTTTCGACAACAAAGAATTCTCAACTAATCTATTTATTTTAGCCTAACCTATTTTCTTACAATATGTTATTAATTTGCATTGTTCATTCTTTTTAGCTGACATTTTAATTCAGTTTTCATAAAAGAACGAACAATCAAATTCTTTTTACAATACAAACAATATCGAACTATTTTATATGGAATTTAACAATGGCTAAATTCTAACATTCCAGTTTCTAAATCTATTTCTGAACCTTGCTTACAAGGTTCGAGTCTCGGCTTATCCTAATCTCATTTTCCACTTACCTAGTGTTCTCATTTACAGGAAAAGTGGACAGCCCTTTTTCCTGTAACAATTATAGCTGCAACTTGAGAAACTGGTAACTGACCATATTGTCGCTGTCTCAGAGTGGAAACGACCTATAATCAATTCCTTTTCTTTCAAGCGTTAAAAAAATCTCGTGTCGAAGTTCGTTCCTTTGTTTTTTGCGAGACTTTGATACACAACGTCGGGTACATGTGAAAATGTAATGATAACGTAACATTTTATATATAGAACTGACCCAAATGAAGCAAGTTAATAAATACTAATAAATAGACAGGAAAAACTATCGCGTTACAAATTTTAATACAGATAATAAAATCACATTGTAAGTGATAATCTACTCTTTCAATCGAGCAAACTTTGTCAGGTCATGTTTTTGTGTACTGTTTCTTTACAATATTTACTGTTTTTGACGTAATGTTTATTTGCGAATTTCTTTCTGGTTATTTTATTTACATAGTAAGCAATTAGTCAATCCTTATGGAATAATCGGGTTTGTATTACTGTACACATAGATTCGAAAAAGTTGTCAAAAAACAAATATAGAACAAATAAATGTTATCAAAGGCAAGATAAGTTACTTTTCTACCTAACTGGATATAATTCACGTGTTTTTATTCAGTGTAACATGTTTATTCAGCTCGAAAAACATGCAATGTTTACCGATGTATTGGAAAATTCAAAATGGCAGCCGACTGTCTCTCGGAGAGGGTACGTTTGGGAAAAGGTATTATAAATAATAAACTAGACAAAATACTGTTAGAAATTCGCTCAATATATGTTACCGTGACATCAGTTGACATGTATTCGGTTGTTTTCTAACAGTATTTTGTCTAGTTTATTATTTATAATACCTTTTCCCAAACGTACCCTCTCCAAGAGACAGTCGGCTGCCATTTTGAATTTTCCAATACATCGGTAAACATTGCATGTTTTTCGAGCTGAATAAACATGTTACACTGAATAAAAACACGTGAATTATATCCAGTTAGGTAGAAAAGTAACTTATCTTGCCTTTGATAACATTTATTTGTTCTATATTTGTTTTTTGACAACTTTTTCGAATCTATGTGTACAGTAATACAAACCCGAATAATCATTCACGGGAAATTAGGTGTTTGTTTATTGAAATGTATCTTATAATCGTTTTATTAAATTAGTGATTCATTACTTTGCTTTCTTCAGGGTTTTCCCCTCATTCATTTATTTGTAGATCGTCTTATTTATGGTACAAAAATATGTTATTTGAAAGAACTCGATTTTCCAAAGAGACGAATCATAAATATTTTTTATTTAAAAAGGTTTTGTCACATATTTATTTTTAAATAGAATTTTTTTAAGCCTAATTTTTTTATCAATTTTATTTATTGCGGACTATTATCCTTATCTTTTTCTTTTTTTTTCACGACGTCTTAGCCAACTATTCGTCTGGTGGTATCCGCAACAGATAGGAACTTCGAATCTCCTGACTGCATTCTCAGCCTTCCGTAGTTTTTGTCGCCTCACCACGTTTTGGCCAAGTAAGCCTCTGGCCGGCTTTGGAGAGGATTGAAACCGCTATCTTCAGACACTTCTCACCTGGAACCGTAGAGATTCAATTTCTCTATCAACTGCGCAACAGGTAGTAATTGCAGTGAATGCAGTAAGGAGATTCAGAGTTCCTATCCGTCGCGGTTACCACCTGACGAAGGCCAGGGGAATAGTTGGCCGAAACATCGTGACTAAGAAAAGATGTGGATAAAAGTCTGCAATAAACAAATATTAAATAATATTGATCTCATTAATGAATTCCAATTAAATAATATACTTAATATTTAATACATAACAAAATCAAGAATATGGATTCAAATCTGTTTAAATTCACAATAGATTTTTTAAAATCTTTGTTTTGTTTTAAGTTATTACAAGATCTATATCAATAACATTTTTATTGATATATGTTAACGAAAAATACGTTTATTTTTTCAATTGCGGATCGATTGGTTAATACAACAGTGAAACAGTGGAATTAATATTGTAACAGCGAAACAATATGTTTAATAAATTGTATCACACATTCTACTGTTTGTAAGACTGTATATATTGTACTTCTAAATTGATATATTTGTTTTTTTTACAGCTCGAAATAAATTACTACTCTTTAATATCGAGTTTTAATTTTGTATTTTCTGATACACACGCAAAGTTTTCGCCGATAGCAAAATCTCTGATGTCACTCGAACTTGGCCAAATAATAAGGGGGCCATAAAAACAATTTTTTATGGCTAGACGTTAATAGTAAACATAGCAGCTGAACTTAGATTCGACACAGCATTTTGATGAGTCTCGCAGTTCTTTAATCCACTAATGAATGGAAAGTGCGGCATACACGGTATAATCACGTTGACACACCGGTTCCTGCTGGGTCACCTAAGTTAAGCAACGCTGAAACTGGTCAGTACTAAATGGGTGACGATTTGAGACTTCCAGGTGCTGTATGTGCTCTCCGCTTATCTCGTCCTGGACTTCTCCTTGCCACAGGACTCAAACAGTGCCGATTCAGGACAGGTGTGGTTAGGGATTGCGCAACCCTTACCTAACAACTCTACGCCCAGCTACCCCTATAGGGGGTATCCTTTGTCTTTCGAGACTGAACGGAGGCATCGAATGGAAAGTAAATAATTTCATCTAATGGCGTAATATATTTTTATCTGGGTTCTCAAAAGAGACCTTCCAAGAATGAATCCTTCATTTTTTAAAAGAAAATAAAGGTGAGGTTTACAGTTATTCCATCTTCCTTTGGATAAGATTGTGATGTAGTATATGTTCTGTTGTCATTGGACGATTTCCCAAATGACTGACTTTTAATTTTTAAGTGGGGTGTGGAGCAGTGAAATATATGTTCAGTTGTCATAATATCACTCGGGCATTATCTCCTCCTTTAGGAGAAGGCGCTGGGGATCTGTGTAGTTTTGTTCGTTCATCAAAAAAAAAAGCGAGCGGGATGGTTAAATATTTACTAGCAGTAAATACATCTAAAAATAGTAATTCAATATGTAATTCACATAGCTGTGAGAAAATGAACACTGACAAACGCAGAGTTTTAATATAATTGTTCGAAATATAGATATAAACATAAAAAAACAATTAAATTATAGCAGAAAGGGTTGATTTCTACTTTAGAGATATCAGGAAATGTACTTGTACGTAGAGCTTTTTCACTGACCTTGGCATTACACCCAAGATTGTCTACGTGCAGTTGCAGCCTCGCCATAATTTAAAGTCTTACAACAAACAAAGGATAGACAAAATTTATTTCGAATTCAAAGGTGGGCTTTTTATTAAACTGTTGACGTCGCATTGTTAGAGGATAATGCGTCCCAGTCTACAGAATCTTAATCAATTCTTAAGTGATTCTTAAGTTATTTCTTTACACGCCCAGTTCGCTTAGCGCTTTCAAACAAACTCATTCCTTCCTCTTTTAGCGATCTAACGTCACGTCAGCAGGTTGAAGTGACATATGAGTGCACTCACTATACTAAAATCGTGCCAAAACTTGCGAACTAGATATATACTAGCGAACGGAATTTGTCCTATTTAACAGCTTACGCTTCTGTGAGTACAAGTTAAGATTAATACAATCTTTTTTTTATCGATTTCTCGTTACTATGCATTAAATCAAGTCAAGGACACTGGAAACAGGTAGAGACTTCTAATTCCTAACAGTTTTAAAACAAAGTAAAAGGCCTTCCAGTATTTAGAGCAGTCAACAGTTAATAGGTGGAATTAGTTAATTGGATACATTTTTGGCGGTATGCACGTCGAAGACGCACCAAGAGGGCAAATTCGTCAGATGGCATACTATTGAAATATTAGTAATTAAAGCTCCGAAACGCAACACTTATATGATTTGAAAGGGTCTGAAAAGTACCGTTTTTTATCCTTCTTAAAGATAGCGAGACTAATACCTGTTACACTACCCCATATGTGACAACGATACTCCATGTATGATCGCATAGTGGTTCAGTAGAAATATAGAATACTCGCCTGTCAATCTGATATATTTGAATTTTGAAATGGACGACTCTGAACTTTAAATCTATTTTATATTATCTAAATCTTTTTATATTACCTAAAAAAAGTGAAATTTAAAGAATATAGATTAATTGCTTTCTAATGTTTCTTTCTTTAATTGAAAAAACTTAGGAATGAGGGCGCTTTTAATTCATACAAAAAGCTTCAAGCTTCATACGCCATTTGCATTCAATTACACTAAATATACCTAGTATTTTGGACTAATCATGCATAGCAACCATGTTCTCTTTCCATAATGGTTGATTAATGATTTTAGAATTCAATTATAAAAATGCAAGTGTACAAACATATAAACATACTTAAAATTAAAAATAAACTCTAATAGTAATCCTCAAAATAGAAGGAGATCAATAATGAAGAGAAACGTAATTGTAGATCTGTTCACTAACAAAATAATTGCTTAAGGAAAAGCATTATTTACAAAGCCACAATAATATTTACAAATCATACAATAAGGCGAATAATAAAATCACTACGTAGTCGTAACCTCGCTAGAATCTGAACCCGTTTTAATAACCATAAAAACGTATTCAATAACAAAAGGATCAATGGAAAACATCAGTAGCGAAATGCATGCGAGAGCGAAAGTTTGGCAGTAAACAGATAAACTAAGGATTGGTAAAGACATGTAAATATTAAGATGATTCGTGTAGATTTTGTTTCATGAGAAGCTAAAGATGTTAGATTTTAAATATACTGAAAACGTATTAAATTATAGAGGTGAAATAACGTTTTATTCGATGTAACTCTCGACCTCCTTAAAGTGTATATTGTCGAACTCGGGAACTTGACAAGATAGACCCGAAGAAGGTCGGAGGTTGCATCGACCGAAACGTTGTGAAAATCGCACTCAAGATAAGAACAGTAGTTTGATGAATTCAAATAATACGAATAACCACTCATCTAAAAAATTCAGAAACGTCAAATATACTAGAGACTTTAAATTAAATTCAATTTAGGACACAGACACACACACACATACAGTGATGATCATATTTATTGGCACGGTAAAATAAAAGTTAAATTTTGTCTAATAAATTCTAAAAAAGGGATTAAATTAAAGAAAATAACAAAGTATATTATGTATTTTTAACTGGCCTTTCCGATGCAGCAATCGGATTTTAGAAAAAATAAATAACAAAGGAACAAAAAACATAATTGCAAAAAACCCTTGTTCAAAATTATTGGCACGGCTTTGTTTTTCTTTTAGTATCAGTATAATATCAATCAATTTCCGGTTTACGTGCTTTCTGAACTTTTTTATAGCCATATTATGCTTGTTTAACGCTAATTCAGTGAATAATTTTTTTCAGATAATTTTTAGATAGCGATTTATTTAAACTATTGTAAGTGACTAAATTATAATTTTCAATCGCCATGGTTAAAACTAAGGAACACAGCGAAGACGTCAGGAAGCTTGTTGTAGCATGCCATACCAATGGGGAGGGCTATGATAAGATTTCAAAAAAGCTAAACCTTCCCAAATCCACTGTTAGAGCCATAATAAACAAGTTCAAATCGCAAGGCCACGTTATGAGTTTAGAGGGTAGAGGGAGAAAAAGGATTCTTTCCCCAAGAGATGAACGGAAAATTGTTCGACAAGTAAAACAAAACCCAAGGATCTCTGTTAGGGAGATTGTTGATGAACAGAGCACCTCTGGAGTGAATGTATCTCGACATACAGTTGGTAGAGTTTTGAAGAGAGCTGGTTTAAAAGCATGTCGTCCGAGAAAGACTCCCTTATTGAAGCCTATGCACCTGAAAGCAAGGCTAGCCTTTGCAAAACGTCATATTGATAAAGATGTTGCATTCTGGAAACGTGTTCTATGGACTGACGAAACGAAAATAGAGTTATTTGGCCATAATAAAGTGTCTTATATTTACAGAAAATCTGGCGAAGCTTTCCTGCCTAAGAACACCATACCCACAGTGAAGCACGGTGGAGGCAGTTTGATGTTTTGGGGATCCTTTGCTGCCTCTGGACCAGGGCGACTTGTGAAGGTCACAGGTAGCATAAAAAAGGAAGATTATGTTAAAATATTGGATGAAAACCTGAAAGACTCTGCTAAAGAGCTCTCACTTGGTCGTCGTTGGTGGTTCATGCAAGATAATGACCCAAAGCATTCGGCTAAACTGACTAAGAAATGGCTTGAGGACAATCATATTAATGTTTTGGAGTGGCCATCACAAAGCCCAGACCTTAATCCAATTGAAAATTTATGGAGAACATTAAAATTGAGGGTAATGCAAAGGAAGCCTAAGAATCTTATTCAATTGGAGGATTATTATCAGGAAGAGTGGGCTAAAATTACTACTGAAGAGTGCAACAACTTGGTTGTAAACTATGAAAAGCGACTGAGGAAGGTAATCAAGGCCAAAGGCTATACAATTGATTATTAAATAAATCGTGCCAATAATTTTGAACAAGGGTTTTTTGCAATTATGTTTGTTGTTCCTTTGTTATTTATTTTTTCTAAAATCCGATTGCTGCATCGGAAAGGCCAGTTAAAAATACATAATATACTTTGTTATTTTCTTTAATTTAATCCCTTTTTTAGAATTTATTAGACAAAATTTAACTTTTATTTTACCGTGCCAATAAATATGATCATCACTATATATATATACATATATACATATATATATATATGTATATATATACATATATATGTGTGTGTCTGTGTGTAGTATGGGAATTTGGTTATTAGACAACTTGAAGAATTAATAACATCGATTTAATAAATCAAATGCGCACATATCAAGCGAATCAGTTTGGTTAAAATAAGGCTAACGTATATATTTTAATGGGAATATAAATGAATGATATTTAATGCAACTAAGACAGACCTCTATTCATTAAACAATAAGAAAAAAAAATTCAACAATCAATTGTCATAGCTGAGCACGCTGCGCAAGAATTCAAGACTCAAACTCCCCCGCTTAACATTCACAGGTAAATTGGATATGTAGAAAATGTTACAAAGGCTTCTGCAATTATATTGGACTTCCTCTAGGAGCGAGTATTCATATATTCTACAAAGCCACCATACGATCATACATGGAGTATTGTTGTCATATGTGAGGTGGTGTACCAGGCATTAGTCTCGGTGTCTTTAAGAGGGATGAAAAAAATAGTACTTTTCAGGCCCTGCGTGTTGTGTTCCTGCGCTTGTATTACGAACATTTCAATAGTATGCCATCTGACGAGTTTGCCCCCTTGGTGCGTCTTCGACGTGCATACATCCAAAAAGGTATCCAATCAACTAATTTCACCTCTTCACTGTTGAGTGATCTAAATACTGGAAGACTTTCTACTCTAACAGCCGTTGTACTAAAACTGTTAGAAATTAGAAATCTATACCTGTTTCCTATGTCCTTGACTGCACAAACATAAATAAATAAAAGTGCAAAGTGAACAAACATCTTACTGTACAACTACTGACTTGAGTTATACCCATGTATATGGTTATAAATCCACAGTAGCTGCTTACGTTTCAATGACAAAATGACTCGCAGTGAACTACAACAAAGGAAATAATAAAAGTACACATCTATAATACAGGGTGTCCACAAAGTCATAAGACTTTGTGGACACTCTGTATAAAAGGCAAAATGCATGTGTGAGTCTTTGTATGTCTGCCAAAACTTTCAATACACGCGCTCGATCCTGACGGGATCGGTATTGGTTTGAAGCCCGACGTTTCGGATGACAAATATCGAAAAATTGGCATAATACATTAATTCCTTCATCCGCAACTCGGCCCATTTTTTTACAAGGAGGGTTCGCTTTTTTTTTTCGTCGACGCTTTCTTAAGTTATCGTCTTCTTTCGATTGACTACCCTTAATTCCAACGCGATTCCGGTTGCGCGATGGAGGAATCAGGTAAGACGTTAGATCTTTCCCCCCCCCTTTTCTTCGGGTTCGAGGCTGCCTACCTACTACCAGTTTCTTTTTTAACACCTCTCCACTACTGTTGGTTTGATCTCCCCCCCCGCTTCTACCCACTTTTTAACAACTCTCTTTCCCCCACTAGAGGTTCCTTATTACACCATCTCTCCACATCCGGGCAACCCCGGGCACCCTCGCTAGTCTAAAAAATTAATAGGTTTAAGACTCTTTAAATTAATACTAGATTTGTTGAGAGAGATGTGTGACGTAAGAATAATAAGTGCTTTCTATAAGCAGTTCTCGACTACAGTCCTCTGAATGTTTAAGAGTCAATTCTTAGTGTGGATGGCACTACAGATACAATTATTCAGTTTAAATTAATTTCTTTCAAAATGAAACTTATCTAATTATCATTTATATTGTATTTAGTATTTAGTTACTTTTAACGCTAGTTCTCAAGCAATGAAGACTAAATGATAAAACAACATTTTTTGTGCAAATTTTACTCCACGTGAGATAATTGATGTGTCGCTATTAAACAAGCTGTAATCTCTATTTTATGGATATACTTTCATATGTTCAAATATTTCAATACGCATTCAAAAATATACCCTGGTCTCGTCAACAAAATATAACAAAGACGACACAAAAGCTATAAAACAATAATAGCTTACATTAAATGGCCCATCGAATTAAAAATGACATAAATACAACAGATTAACTCACAAATCCCAAACTTATTAAAATATTTTAAACATAACTACTATGCGTAAGAGCTCGTAATATGAACTATACTAGTTTTAGTTTATGCAAATAAGGCCAAAGGGTATAGAAGGGCACCCAAAAAATAAATGAATGAAACATGTTCACAAAACCTCACCTTATGGTAAGTATTTTATGGGCATACTGTGGATAAAATACTTATGTGAAAATTAAAATATATAATAATAGATACATATATGTGACATAATCTTTAAAAAACAATTAAATAATTGTATTTCCATTCATCGAGACCTCTTGATATTAAGACTTAGATTTTAAACATTTTATAGAATTAAAATTATGTAATTAATGTTGATCCAAATTGAAATAAGTATTCTAGATATGAGGTTTAATATCATTATATATTGACTTTAATCTTCGTAAGAAATTGTATAAGTGAGACAAAACTGTTCTGTACCTGGAATTAGTTTTACCAGTCCTGGGACCAGTATTGTTGCAGTAATTTTATAAAACCCAATTCCTTGATCCTAAAATGTACTTATTATGGTGGAAAGAAATGTCTCAAAGTATATTTGACTTTTCAGAGAATTTTTGCATTAGTTTTTTCATTCTTTTGATAATGCTGTTAATTTATATAATGTAATAATTTTTAGCATTTATTTCTTATTAATTATTTTAATAAATAAAAATGATTTAGCGGATTCGCTATAGACTATTTATTTTGTAAAAACTAATATTTTACTAAAGAAACCAGTACTTTTTATTATAGTTGCATTAATTTTCATTCAATTTGTTTTATCATTCTCTGAATTTTTTTTCAGATTATTTTTGTTTATTTCGTTCGTTCGATCACAGAGTATTCCCCTATTACATCGACGAGAGCACCAAACTTTGGTTACAAATATACTATTTTGCTTTTTTTTTTTTTGTTTTTTAATTAAACTCCACCCGGGTTCTTATCTTTTAAAAACATGCACCTTTGGAATTTTCTGTTAATGACAGACAATTCTACCCAGTAAACAAAAAACGCCTTAAAATTGTCACGTCGCTTTAAAATATTAGGAACACATTCCAAATCCGTGTAAGTTATTAAAGGGCACGGTTGCAAAACATTTACAAAAAAAAAAGAAAAAAAGATAAATAAAAAAATTACCATGTTTTAGCAAAACGACTTTTTTTACTGTACTTGCATGGGGACCCGGCGTTGCCCGGGTCCTCATGCAAGTACAGTAAAAAAGAAAAAAAACAGCGGAGGTATATCTTGAACAAAAAAAGCGGTCAATTTTGTTAACTATTATGACCCCTTAATATTTATTATTTTGGGCTCAAATCAAGTTATGAAGTTAGATCCATGTCCAAGGAACCGATATCTAAAATTTCAAGTGTTTAGACCCAAAATTGGCTGAGGAGTTTAGTAGAGTTCTCACAGGTCAAATCGTTGAACTTTGACCCCTTAATCGCCAAATTTCTGGCTAAAAACCAATCACATCGATTTTCCTAGATCTCGGTACCCTGTATATCAAATTTCGAGTCTGAGACTAAAAATTGACAAAGTTATTGCGTAGGGAAATGTACACATACAGACACACAGACACAGACAGACACTTTCATAGATATATAGATACATTTATTTGAAAAGAGAAAGGATGTGTGCGTGAATGTACATTAACTAATAATTATATGATAACATGATTTCTTTTATTCACTTCAATTACACGGAACTTTGTGTTGATATGTGAGTCTCAGCTGTTTTGTTTATTACGATTACAGTTTTTATTTCTTAACGTTTTCATAACGTTTTCCTTGATTTGAGTGGTGAAAGAATGTAATACGAAAACTACTTTCAGAGTTTTTGGCTTTATCCACTGTCGATTGCTGTCGAGTTATAACAAATATTTCCAATCGATGACGAATAATATTTGCTACCGGAACAGTAGCAGAAACTGGCAATGAAGCGAGCGATCAACAGAAGATATTATTGTTTCGAAGAAACAGCATACCTTTCAGATACGTATATAATCAAGTTAATCAGATGTTATAACTTATGGGGTATTTCCTTCCAGTCTTCAGATAATGTCCGGTAATCAAGGGAGAATACGCACCATTTTGAAGCCTAACTCTCCCTGTAGACTTGTATATAATAAATTTTATCGACTTTTTTTTGTGAGACAATTCTTTCCGTTATACAGATAATTTCAGGTCGCCCGGAAAGAATACGCACCGTTTCGGGACCTACATCTTAACGGAGTTCGTAGCGCAGTGGATAGAGGGCTGGAGTATCTACGGTTTTAAGTCAGCATTGTCGGAAGATAGCAGTTTCAATCCTACCCAAAGACGATTAGAAGATTAGTTGGCCAAAACGTAGTGAGACGACAACAACAATGGAAGGCAGTAATTTCTGGAGCTACAGTTAAATGACCCAGAAACAGTTAGCCAAAACGTCATAAAATAACAACTATTAAGATAGTGATAACAGTCCGCAAATTATTCAACTTATTATTCATTTAATTAACTAGCAGTTCAGCCTAGCTTTGCTCGGGCCCTATGTAATGTTCATAACTTCATGTGCATATATATATATATATATATATATATATATATATATATATATATATATTAAAAAGTGTGACAAATCTCCAAGTAACCTACATCTAAAATTTCAAGTGTTAGGAGACAAAATTGGCGGAGAAGTTTGATAGGGTCTTCAAAGTAAACTCTTTAAACTTTGACCACTTGGCAACCAAATGTTTGCGCCAAAACTGATTAAAAAGCTTGCAGCATGTCTGAATATTCTTTTTGTAAAATCTCAAATGTTAAGACTAAAAATTTCCTGGCAATATCCGGTAATCAAGGTAAAAATCTTTTGAACTTTGACCGCTTCCGTAGCCAAATTTCGGTCAAATACTGATTTAAAAGCTTGCCTTATGCCTGAATACATTTTATGTAAAATTTCAAATGTTTAGACCGAAAATTGTCTGAGAGGTCAATTTTTTAAAACTTTGACCCCAATTTTTACACCTTAACATTTGTTTTGGACTTAACTCAATTAAAATATTTGATCAGTATCCAAGGAAATTATATCTACAATTTCAGGTGTTTCGACCCAAAATTGGTGGAGGAGTAAGGTGGAGTTTTCAAAAGATCAAATCGTTGAAAATTTACTGCTTGAAAGTCAAATTTCTGGCCCAAAACCGATTTAAAAGATTTTCCCAAATCTCAATATCCCTTATGTCAAATATCGAGTCTGTAGAGAAATTGATAGAGTAATCTGGTAGGAAATGTACAAACACACAGACAATTTCACTTTTGTTTTAGATATATAGATAGATAATGCGTTAATGCATTTCACGTTCGTACGTAGGTTATTGTTAACCCCATTCTGTTTTAAAATAAAAATCGACCGATTGCCGAGGATTCATCACAAAATATTTCATGTAATGACATGAAAATCAACCCTTTTTGTTTAATGATTTGTTCTGTGTGTTTGCGATTAATGTACATCGACTAGAAACATGAATAATCAACCATCTTAGCAAAATAACCTTAGTGACATGCAATATGGTTTCCGTTCTGCTAGATCTACAACAGATGTGCTTACAGTTAGGATTTGCAAATCTCTCGATGGAGGCAACCTTTATAGGGCAATTGCTCTTGACATACTGAAGGCCTTTGACACACAAATCACTTTTTCCACTGCTTCCAACGTAATAGACGTATGGAAACTAAAGCCGCTTTCAGGACTGCCAGCAACCATTGTAAGAAAGTAATAAAGAATGCAAGGGAGTTGTATGCTCAGTCCGTCAAGTCCAAAGCAGCTGAGCAGCGGCTTAGTTCCTACCAGTTTTGATAAATAGAAAACAGGATCCTGAACAGAAGCGTGTGCTCTATCCCAAATATCATCAATGGACCTCAGTTAATCTCGTCAGTATCATACAAAGCCAAACTATTTGCCAAGAACTTTGCAGCTAATTCTACCCTTTGCGACCAAATATTTCCGCCTGTATCAGAAAACACACTATGTGATATACAAATATCTGTATGTGATGTTGCCAAGCTAATCAAAAACCTTGATTCCAGTAAAGTAACCAGCCCTGACGGTATTCCAATTATAGTACTCAAAAAACTTCAACCAGAACTAGCACCCATACTTACAAAACTGTTTAAACGTTGTCTTAAGGAAAATTGCTTCCCATCACCCTGGAAAATCTCATCAGTATGCCCTGTATTTAAGAATTCAGGTGATCGTTCATCCCCCTCTCAGTACAGGCTAATAAGTCTCCTGTGCGTCATGAGTAAGTTGCTGGAAGCTGTGTTAATTAGAGAAGTAGTCAACCATCTCAGCAAAAATAACCTTCTTAGTGACACACAATATGGTTTCCGTTCTGCTAGATCTACAGCAGATGTGCTTACAGTTTAGGATTTGCAAATCTCTCGATGGAGGCAACTTTATAGGGCAATTGCTCTTGACATACTGAAGGCCTTTGATAGGGTATAATATAAAGCGTTACTTCACAACATCTCCAGCTATGGTATAGCTGGAAATGTCTTCTCAATTATTAAATCATTTCTCTCTGATAGCTTCATAAGAGTAGTAGTTGATGGGAAAAAATCAGAACCTCACAGTATTAATGCTGGAGTCCCTCAAGGGTCGATCCTGGGCCGAACTCTCTTCCTGATTTATCTTAATGATCTTCCCAATCACATCCTTACATCATTCGTAGACATTTATGCTGATGACGCTACCATCTATAGTAGCATATCCAAGACCGTAAACGACCAAATTCTCTCCGATTCTCTCTCCTCTGATGTTTAGCACGTGGTACAATGGGGAAAGGAGTGGCTGGTTACTTTTAATGCATCTAAAACCAAGCTCCTATCTTTACATCATCAATGCTCTTTTTTTTTTTTTTTTTTTTTTTACAAAGGCATCACCACATTATCAAGGCCCAGAGGCCACTCAAGGATAAGGGTTAAAGAGTGTACAGTAGAAGTTGGTCAATATAGTAATCATTAGTAATGAAAATTTGGTAAATTTAATAACTTATATGGAACGGCTCATCAAGAACTTATTTACCTTAGACTTGAACACAACCATATTGTAGTCAGCCGGAAAGCAGGAAAACGGAAGACAATTCCACAGGCGTGCAGTTCTAAGAAAGAAGCTTTGTTCATGGAATCTACGTTTAGGTTTAGGCACAGATAAAGAGTGGGGGAAATTATTGATAGTGTTTACAGCTAGACGAGTGTTTCTTGTGAAAGTTTTGCGAGGGGGGACCATAGATTGAAGCTCAGTTGAACACTTTCCATGAAAATAACGATACATCAGAGACAAGCTCGCAACATCTCTTCTGTGAGATAGAGGTTGTAAGGAGGAGAAAAGGACATCTCCTACGAGGCTACGAAGTCTATTTTGAACTCTATCAAGGCAGGACAAGTCCTTTCTAGCAGCTCCTGCCCAGATGTGGCAACAGTATTCCATCCTTGGACGTACCTGGCTCTTATATAGATAGAGAATAGCATCAGCAGTGAGATATCTACTGGATCGATAGAAAGATCCCACCATTTTTCCAGCGGCCTTGGCAACAGATTTGATATACGTGTTCCATTTAAGATCAGGAGTAATGGTCAAGCCCAGAAGCTTGTCAAAACTTGAGGCCTCCTGAAGACGAGAGCCATTCATTTCAATTGATGACAAATGTGGATTAAAATGTTGATGATGTAAAGAGAGAAGCTTGGTTTTCTGGCATCAATTGAAATGAATGGTTCTCGTTTTAAGGAGGCCTCACGTTTTGACAAGCTTCTGACCTTGACCTCTCCCCCTGATCTGAAATGGAACACGTACATCAAACCTGTTGCCAAGGCCGCTGGAAAAAATAGTGGGATCCTTCTATCGATCCAGTAGATATCTCACTGCTGATGCATTTCTCTATCTATATATGAGGCAGGTATGTCCAAGGATGAAGTACTGTTGCCACATTTGGGAAGGAGCTGCTAGAAAGGACTTGTCTTGCCCTGATAGAGTTCAAAATAGATTTCGTAGCCTCGTAAGAGATTCTTTTTCTCTTCCCTGCAACCTCTATCTCACAGAAGAGATGTTGCGAGTTTGTCTCTGCTTTATCGTTATTTTCACGGCAAGTACTCCACTGAGGTTCAATCTATGCCCCCCCCTCGACAAAATTTCACAAGAAACACTCGTCTAGCCGAAAACACTATCAATAATTCCCCCCACTCTTTATCTATGCCTAAACCTAAACGTAGATTCCATGAACAAAGCTTTTGTCTTAGAACTGCACGCCTGTGAAACTGTCTTCTGCTTACCAGCTGACTACAATATGATTGTCTTCAAGTCCAACGTAAACAAGTTCTTGATGAGCCGCTCCACTTAAGTTAATAAATTTACCGAATTTCCATTACTAACCCTTACTATATTGTCAAATTGACTACTGTACACTCTTACCCCCTATCCTCGAGTGGCATCTGGGCCTTTATAAGTGGTGATGCCTATGTAAAAAAAATATTCAGCAAGTGTTTTGGGGATGGACCTTCATAATTATATGTCCTGAAACTACGTTCGTCATATATTTAAGTTTGAACAATAATATATGTTTCTTTCGTAACGGATGTTTAAAATATGATAAAAAACATAGCACAAATAAAGGATCCTTAAAAGAGGTGTCCCCGTTTCTGAGGTGATACTGAAAGTGAAAATATCAGCTTTGTCGGCGTGTCTTTGTAGTTCATTACTTTTATGTGGACGCACACCCAAATAAAAAAAAACAGCTGCCTCTGCTATATTACATTTATATTATTTATTTTGTTGAACATTCTTTTGTTTCTGTTTTTTTTTTCGTGTCTGAATAATAATAAATCTTATTTTAATGTTTAATCAAATTTTACTTTTTAACTCTCTTTTTAAAAATACAGTTATTAATTTGTTTGCTTTGTTTTAAATCCATTTGCCCAAATGATGCTACCATATTAGACTGTCTAAAGATACTAACATAGGCTCCTACAGTCTCTGACAAACCATGGATACCAATGTAGTGGTGGCTGCGCATGAACTTTTTGTGTCAGGAGTTGAGCAATCTCCAACCACACCTCTACTGAGTCGACATTATTAAATACCAGTGGTAAGTGAAGTTAGGTCGACTGGAACAAATGCCGAGATATGCGGATAGCACATACAGCGCCTAGAATTCCCAAATGGTTACCCATCTGGTACTAACCAGGCTCAACGTTGCTTAACCGGTGATCTTACGAGAACCGGTGTGTCAACGCGATTATGCCGTATATAAATATACTAGCACTTTGATAAAAATGCACCAAACATTGATGTTATTATTTTTTATTTTCCTATGCAAAATTTAATTGTCATCATGCAAAATGTATTTATTGTAACCCAAAAAATAACATAAAACAATATTCTTCAATAAAACAATTACATAAGACAATGTGAATAAATATTTGAAGATATAAACGGGTTGAAATTTACTTTGTTTCCAAACTTACTGGATTCAGTATTAAATAACCCGAAACAAAATAAACAAAAGCACAATGCAAATATTATGAATAAATATTTAAACATAGAAAGAATTTGACGCTTACTCGATTCGCCATTTAATAATCCACCAAGGGTAGATATGTTGGAAACAAAGACACATATCAAACAAAATGAATAAATATTTAAAAAAAAAACGTTTCTGAATTTTTGAGATGAGGATTGGTTATGTGTATTACTATTCATCGGACTACTGTTCTCATCTTGAGTGTGATTTTCACAACGTTTCGGTTAATGTAACCTCCGACATGTTTATCTGGTCAAACTCGGGAATTTGAACGGAATTTCGGGCGTAGCGTGTTCTTGTTCCGTCAGCCATGACTGGATAGAGGTTCTAAGTAATTCGCAATTGTATTTTTCGGTCGCCCATACTGAGGCTTGAACATTCAACCTTCAGGAGAAGGTAACTTTTACAATTGATTTTTTCCAGTACTCTTGTGGGCCCATGACGTACTGGGAAACCTCAGTTGTAAAAGTGATATTCTCCTGAAGGTTGAAGGTTCAATTCTCAGTGCGGGCGACTGAAAAAACATTTACGAATTACTTAGGATCTCTATCCAGTCATGGCTGACGGAACAAGAGCATGCTACCCCTGTGAAGTGAATAAAGGGTTCCGCTCGAAATTCCGTCCGAATTCTCGAGTTCGACAAGATATACCTGAAGAAGGTCGGAGGTTATATCGACCGAAACGTTGCGAAAATCACACTCAAGATGGGAACAGTAGTTCGATGAATAATAATAATAATAACAATAATAATAATAATAATAATAATAATAATAATAATAATAATATAAATATTAAAACATATAAAGAACTAGAAGCATAAAACCTTGTTTATAAAATTAGCGGATTTGACATTGCATAATCCGAAAAGGGGTTGGTATGCCATAAAACAAAAACATTTTGCTCGGTTATTTTCCTCAATCCCTTTCCATTTTGTTCTAATTTTCATTAATGTCTCGATAACATTAATTATTTATAAACTAATTGCTGTTCGTTATCTTTTTTTTCTTTTTCATTCACTTCACAAATGGTTATCTTATTCAATTTCCTTTTTCATTTTTCTCTACTCTCCTTTTCTTTCTAACCAACCTATTTTATTCTTTCTCGAATTCACATAAATTGTTATTTGTCTCCCATCGTTTTGATCCCTCTAAAGCTTGTCTTTACTTGACCCGTCCTCATTTTGAATTCATTGACCTCTTATCTCCGTCGTTGTCTTGAGTTGATACGCGCTGAATTCCTGTTCATTATTATTCATTATCATTAACATCTCATTTTTCCCATCGCTTCAAGTTTTATGATCCTCGGCGCTGAGCTCGGATCAACGGTGATTTATGTTTCATTGTTATTAAGGAGTTTCCGAGGATTTCGCTCGCTGAAAGAACATCTTGAGGAGAGATTTCTTTTTATAATCCAGAGATTAGTTCCGAGTCAACAGTAGAAAGGTCCGTGTAATATCTAGTTAATTTCTCAAGTCAAGGAGCAGGTGCACCCCCCCCCAACTCTTAAGGAGCAACTGATGTCGATATAAGGAAAGGTAACAGCAGTGATTTGTGTTGACATTTATAGCACGGAAAGCCGGTTTTAAAGTCAAATTTGGGAAACCTCGGATAAGGAAGTGGGCATTCATTACTATCCGAGTGCATCATACAGACCGGGATGTGTCGATAGATTAGCGCGATAAAGAGAAAGTGTCTTTTCCAAGAAATCAAAAAAAAAAAAAAATGATTAAATATAATAGAGGCAGAAAATTATAAAAATACGAGAATAAAATATCGACGTTTATTTTCACTTTATTTTACCGTAAAAGTCACATTCAAACAATAACACGTGCCTTAAAAAGTATGAGGCTTTTAAATCAACGGAAAATAGCTTAAACGATGACTAATATTTTAAATTGATTTGAACTTTCTATCGTTTATCTTTACGTAATATATATATATATATATATATATATATATATATATATATATATATATATATATAAACTAGTGTACACTCTCATTGAGAAAAAGCGGGGGAAAATGTCCCAAACTTCGCATAAAATATTAATATAATCTCACATCATTTTCTTGCGTAAAATATAATATAATTTTATACGGCGTTTAGTTCTTCTATATATAATTCTTTTAATCATTTATGATGACTAAAATGAAAAGAAACAGCGACAATTAATTTTTATTTAGATTGAAGGATGTAAGTCGGAATTCATTTCGGAAAGCGACAATCGGACGTTCTATTTGTTTTCTCCTTTTTTTTTCATCAGTTAGAATTTTTTCGTTTAGAGGCTAAAAAATGCTGTGTTACGTATTAAATATATTCTATTTAGTGATTGCGATTAGATGGAGGATAGATAGTGATAATATGATTGAAAGAAAATGACAAAATTATTTTTACTCTCCATTTTGTTATCACCTCATTTTACTATTTATATGTACCGGGCGTGGTTCTATCTACTCCCTTCTCACTTAGAACCACGCCCGGTAATTATAAGAAGCAAACGGAGATGAAATAAAATGGAGAGTAGAAATAACTTGTCATTTTTTTTCATAATAAACATCAATCCTCCATCTAATCGCAATAACTAAATATTATATATCCAATACGTAACACAAAAAAGTAGCATTTTCTAGCCTCTAGACGAAAAAAAGTAGCATTTTCTAGCCTCTAACTGATGAAAAGAAACCAAAAAGCAAGCAGAAAGTCAAGTATTTAGATTTTTAAGGTCTTTTGATCTTACTGGATTCCAAGATAAAAATTCCCATTTATGGGTAGAGTATATAGTTTCGTGCCGTTACTTAGGGGGTCATCACTCAGGGAAAATGCACCACTCTGCGTAAAGTGTTGAACAAAGATGGAGATAGAGAAGCAGCTCAGTCCCGAAGAAAAAAAATAATTGCTAGTAATAAAGATGGCGGCCAAGAATCAAACGCGGTCCGTGACGTAGTTAACGGCGAGCTGATTGAATCCAAAAATTCGACAATTTTTATAGTAACTTTAACAGATTTTCATTTGTTGGTTAGCACAGCCGGTGGTTATAAAAACGACTGTCGAAATCATTGGTCTCATACCCCCCCAATCAGGAGTCCAAAACATTTCACAACCCTGTGTTTGCTAGCCATACCAAGCAGATCTTATTTAGGCCGCAAATACTAGTAATTTCCAGTATATTTTCAGGGTTTGCTTGTATGGAAAAGTATCCTAATGCCAGGTTGTCATGACACACCCCTATACACAGGGACCTTAGACACTGGGGTATTCTGTCTAGTAAGCATTCACTGAGTGCATGGCCGCATATACTAATATTTTAAAAGTTACATCAGATGCAGAGAAATAATTCTGTAAAATTCACCATTAATTCAGTTTATTTAATCTGTAGCATAAAATTGTTTCGGCCAACCACAAAGATACCTGCATTGTTCAGATTGTATCCGAAATTTAATTGCTCAGTTATCCAAGAAAAGAGGAGGTCGCTTTCTAGACGAGGGAAAACGTGTTATATTTTGCATTCATTTTATGTTTTGTTTCATTAGGTTGAGTATAAAGTCATTGTGGAATTATTAATATTGATTTTGAATGGTGTATTTTCAAATGAATTTTCGTTATAATACTTTAATCTCATATCACTTTAAAGAGAGTTTTCGCCTTATATAATTGTTTCAATTACAATCGTTTTATAAAACAATTATGTCCTCTTTTCAGAACTCTAAATACAAGATTAAACATAAGCAAATTCGCACAATCTTCTTATTTCAATTGAAGCTAGGTCGAAAAGCTGCTGAAACCGCTCGCGATATACACGAAGTGTTTGGTCCAGGAACCACTACTAAACGCACAGCACTTTGGTGGGTTAAGAAATTTCGTGGCGGCGACGAGATTCTTTAAAATAATTAGCGTAGTGATCGGCCACCGGATCATTTGAAAAATAGGTGCCTTGCGAATTTAACGACAACCAAAAAGAAACGCCGTTATCAAGTGTCATCTTCTCTTCTTTTACACAAGAACGATCAGTTTCACAATCGGATTGAGACTTACGATGAAGGATTGGTTCTAAACGACAACCGCCGACACTCAGCTCAGTGGTTAGACGCCAACGACACTCCCCAAAGCCAAAATTGTGGCAAAAGAAATCATGCTGACTGTTTGGTGGTCTTCGACGGTCTCATCTATTAGAGTTTTTGAATGCAAGCGAAACCATTACGGCGAGAAGTACTGTTAATAAATGAATGAAATACATCAGAAACAGTAGGGCTAAAAGCTGACCAGAGAAAGATATCCCGCATACGAGTTGATAAAAACGAATGTTTTAACAAATATTATGTTAAATATGTTAGATAAATATGCTTCATTAGATTTATTGTCTTTGTGCTATAATAATTAATGAATGAACACAACTCGCCTACGTACAAAATTATGTTTTTAATTTTTAGTGTTTAGTGTACAAAATTATGTTTTTAATGTTTAGTGTTTCCTCGGACTATAGGCAACATTTTGGCGTAATTCATGAACGTACAGAGCACATACAAGTAAATAATTGAATAGCGCAAGTAGTATTACTCTTAGATTGAGAAAAATATTTTTCAGTATTAGTATAACATAGAAATTAAATGAATAATATATTCGCGTGGATTTAAACGATTTTGAAGTAAGCGTATGTATCCCTTAAGTCATTTTGAGCCCATTAATCCACAGTTCTTTTTTAAACATGAAATTGTATAAATCATACTTCAGTATATGCATCCATACGTGTCTCTCGCTCTATCTCATATAAGTGGTCTGGCAAAAAGTTATCTAAAAACACTCTCCAACATATCAAGTACATTTGTGTAAAATTCAAGCCCAGTCTGTTAAATCCAAGGTAGCTGATCAGCGGCTTGGTTCCCACCAGTTTTGGCAAATAACAAATAGGATCTTGAACAGAAGTGTGCGTTCTATCCCAACCATTATCAATGGACCAGAGGTTATCTCGTCAGCATCAGACAAGGCCAAACTATTTGCAAAGAACTTTGCAGCTAATTCTACCCTATGCGACGAAGGCCATCAACTCCCCATATTTCCTCCTATAACACAGAACAAGCTAGGTAACATACAAATATCCGTGCATGAGGTCGGCAACCTAATAAAAAACCTTGATTCCAGTAAAGCAACTGGCCCTGATGGCATCCCAATTATAGTGTTAAAAAAGCTTCAACCAGATCTTGCTCCCATACTTACGAAACTATTTAAGCGCTGCCTTAAGGAGAAGTGCTTTCCGACCCCCTGGAAGACCTCCTCAGTTTGCCCTGTATTTAAGAATTCAGGTGATAAGTCATCTCCCTCTCAATACAGACCAATAAGTCTTCTTTGTGTTATGAGTAAGTTACTGGAATCAATATTAAATAGAGAAATAGTAAACCACCTCAGCAGGAATAACCTTCTTAGTGACACACAATATGGTTTCCGCTCTGCAAGATCTACCGCAGATGTGCTGACGGTTATATCCCACAGGATTAGTGAATCTCTTGACAAAGGCTTCCTTTCTAGGGCAATTGCTCTCGACATATCAAAGGCCTTTGACAAAGTATGGCATAAGGGTCTACTTCACAAGATTTCCAGCTACGGTATAACTGGAAATGTTTTCTCAATCATTAAATCATTTCTCTCTGATAGGCTCATAAGAGTAGTGGTAGATGGACAAAAATCGGAGGCCTGCAATATAAATGCTGGAGTCCCTCAGGGGTCAATCCTGGGCCCAACTCTCTTCCTGATCTACATCAATGACCTCCCTAAACACATACTTAAATCATTCGTTGACATCTATGCTGATGACACGACCATCTACGGCAACACATCAAAGGCTGTAAATGACGAAGTTCTCTCGGATTCTCTCTCCTCTGATCTCGAGCGCGTGGTTCAGTGGGGGAAGATGTGGCTAGTTACCTTTAATGCATCCAAAACCAAACTCCTATCCTTACATCATCAACGCTCTGATCCCCAGCTGGCATCAATTGTGATGGATGGCTCTCGTCTGGGTGAGGCCCCGTGTTTTGACAAGCTTCTGGGTTTGACCTTTACTCCTGATCTGAAATGGAACACGTACATCAAGTCTGTGGCCAAGGTCGCAGGAAAGATGGTGGGATCCTTCTACCGCTCCAGAAGATATCTCACTACTGATGCAATTCTCTATCTATATAAAAGCCAAGTACGGCCAAGGATGGAATACTGTTGCCATATCTGGGCAGGAGCTGCCAAAAACAGCCTATCATGCCTTGACAGAGTACAAAATAGACTTCGTGGTTTAGTGGGGGATGCCCTTTTCTCTACCCTGCAACCCCTCTCCCACAGAAGAGACGTTGCGAGCCTATCCTTGTTTTATCGTTATTTTCATGGCAGGTGCTCGTCTGAACTCCAATCCCTGGTCCCCCCTCGCCAATCTTTCACGAAAAACACCCGTCTAGCTGAATCCACTGTGAAAAATTTCCCCCACTCTATATCTGTGCCTAAATCAAAACGCGGATTTCATGAGCAAAGCTTCTTTCTTAGAACTGCACGCCTGTGGAACTCTGTTCCGTCTGCCTGCTTCCCTCCGGACTACAACTTGGATGTCTTCAAGTCCAATGTTAACAAATTCCTAATGAACCGCCCCCTTAAGTAAACACTTCAGCAAATCTCCTCACTAACTTAATGTACTTGCAATAACCCTTATCCCTGAGTGGCTTCCGGGCCTTGATAAGTGGTGATCACTGTAAAAAAAAAAAAAAAAAAAAAAGAATTCTGAGTGTATAGGGAACAAACTAGCACACACAGGAAATTTCGTGCTATTTAAAAGTATGAATGTATATATAATGTACTTTATATACATATATATATATATAAGGTAATTATATATATATATATAAGGTAATTATATATATAAGGTAATTATATATATATAAGATAATTATATATATAATGCACTTATATACATACATAATGTACTTATATACATACATAATGTACTTATATATATATAATTTACTTATATATATATATATAATTTACTTATATATATAATTTACTTATATATATAATTTACTTATATATATATATATAATTCACTTATATATATATAATTCACTTATATATATATAATTCACTTATATATATAATTCACTTATATATATAATACACTTATATATATATAATTCACTCATATATATATAATTCACTTATATATATATATAATTCACTTATATATATAATTTACTTATATATATATAATTTACTTATATATATATAATGTACTTATATATATATATTTAATGTACTTATATATAATATATAAGTAATCATCGACTTAGAGCACTATGTATCACAACACATTAGTGTCGCTAGACTATCACCTCTCCCAAGCCGAGAATTGAATCTAGGACGATTGCGTTGACAGCCGGTAGTTCCACAGGAGCGGCGCCCGCAAATTATCTCCGCAACTTTCTATTTTAAACAAACATTCGTCCACCACTTTTATAGTGCTAAAACCGCTTATTTACAAACAAATTACGAGCTCCGCATTTTTTCAGCCAATTCAGTAGCGGGTGAGATTTACGACAGTGCTCTACCCGAATAGGGGGGGGCTTAAAATATATTTCTAGTCATTGTAAATGGTCAACATCATGAAATTTGGAATATAAACTTATTATTCATTATACGCTCTGTAATTACATTGAGCTTCTTTAATAAGGATTGGTATATATAAAAAGGAAATATAAGTGAATTAAAAATATTTCCACAGATATACAGGGTGTCCACAAAGTCTGGCTGCATAATCTACACGATGCCCACAAAGTCTGGCTGCATAATCTACACGGTGCCTACAAAGTCTAGCTGCATAATGTAGCCAGACTTTGTGGACCCCCCCCCGTATATATATATATATATATAAACTTATTTCGTTCACTATGGTATAAAGTCAAAAAAATAAATAATTTTTTTTAATATACCGTGCCTTAAAACTTTGGTTCTGATAAAGATCAAATTAAAAATTGATATTTGCTCAAACATATTCAACATTTTCCGAATATAGTTTATATAAACAGTGGAAAACATCGCGTTAAGTTTTCGGTTTTAAACAAGTCAAAATTTTCGGTTTTAAACACGTCAAAATTCAGAAAAAAACACTAACTCAAATGTAATTTTTATTATTAAATATTATCCTATTTCTGACAAAATTAATCAATAAAATAACATTATTATATATTTCCTGAGAAATAATTTCATTAATTAGAAAACAATTGCCCTCTTTATTGTTATTATTGGTTAAGAAGTGTCGGTCGTTGGCAAACAGTCAATTCTAACATAGTTTAAGATTAAATCAAAGTCAAGTGATAGTAAGGTTAGCGTTAGGATAAAAAAATAACAGTTTCTCTCCATAGTTATTTATTTCAAACCCCAGTTAAATTTGCATTTCTTCGAAAGAACTCGATTTTTTTCTCGAGAGAGAATGAACAGTTTGCGTTAAAGCGATAAATGCGTTTTTAGTGTTCTTCATTTTATGCTTGACTTTGTCTTAATTTGTTGTATTTAATAAAAAAATATTTTGCAATTTCGGATCTAAAATATAGCTTCGTTTATTTTCAGAATTCTGCTTCACAAAGATGCGATTAATATTGGTTAAAATTGTGTAAAAGTACACTTTCGTATAATATGGTAATATTTAGCACATGTTAATATCAAATAATATTTTATTAACAAAAAAAATAGTAATAAATTAAGAAAATGTTACACTAATGAGTGAGTTTGGGCTTAAATACGAACGAAAAGAGATTATTAAGTTAGTGCAAAAATAATGTTTTTTTTTACTTAGAAAAGTTTTAAAAAAATTTATTTTTGCACTAAACTAATATTAACCATGCTGTGAATCCACCCTAATATTAACCATGCTCTTAATCCAAAGTCGTGTTTGCTATCAGAACTTTTGTATCTGAACCAAGTTTTATCATTTAATAGTAAATATGAATCTGACGTGGATTGATGGATTTAGCGATCAATTTTATTACTTTCGTCCTTATCTTTATTTTAAAAATATGACGTTTCCCACATCCTTATTCTGAATGCACAGATGGCTGGCATTGAGGGCCTTGTGTTCGCTTCACCTGTCTTCCCGTTTCGACCTTGTCAACTAGCTCCCCTATTCCAATATTTTGGAGAGGAGGGCTGCTATATTTTATATGCCACTCTTGTTCTTTGCGATGAGGGCGATTTTAGGAAATAGAAACGGGAGACTAAATGGAGACGAACATGAGAAAGAAAATATGCACCAGAGAGACAAGAAAAGAGAGGGGAGACGGCATAATGTTAAAGTAATGAAAAACGGGGAGTAAAAATAGGACGGAAGGAAGAGTGGCGAAACGGAGAATATAGAAGCAAAGCGAGTGGATTAAAATCGACGGATAAATACGGACATAAAGCTAAAAACAAGAGAACCTGCATCAAATAGAAGAAATGGGAAACGAAATAGAGGAAGGAAGAAACGATACAAAGATTGTAGTAACTAAATGAGAGAGAGAGAGAGAGACGAGGTAAAGGAAGGAGAAAACGAAAAAGAATTAATTTAAAAAAGAGAAAAGGGATTGAACAAAGATAAAGGGGCTGAGAACTTTCATAAAGATACCATTTACAACTAGATATCACGTAGCACTTTTATCTGTTGCGCCACTGATTCTTGCGTGAATTTATCATATTACTGAAAAACAAGATTGATATACATTAGAACCCCGGGATACGGCATAGAAATTAGTAACAAAGTACAGTACAGTATATAATACACATGTATATAATCAAATAACATAAGAAATAACACTGTAAGGCGAGGTAAATACTGTAACCAGGGACCGGAAAAACATCGTATTCAACAGCGTTACCTGAAAAACACAAAACAAAACAAAAAAAAAGTACCCTAGAGCCTCCGTATCCCGGGGTTCCAATATATATATGTATCAGGAAAATCTATTAAACTTTTCGTTTTCTTTTTTTTTTTTTTTGTTCTTATTAGGAATACCTCTTGAGATTGTATTTAAAGAATGATCTCCAGACAGCGAAATATAATTCAAATGACAAATAGTTTCTACCTTTTTTTGCATTGCCGTGATGAAAGTGTTAAATAATCATCAGTTCTAAGTGAAACTCTAGTGGAGGTTAAAGGTTTAATCCTTTATAATCATAATGCTATAAATACAATAACGAACAACTAAAGACGTCTACAGGATCATGGATGGCAGAAAGAAGAGAAATAACATTCGTGGATTAAATAAAGGATTCCGTTTGAAATTCAGTACAGATTTTGAAATTCGATAAGAAGAATGGTGGAAAAATCAGTGTAGTATTTATTCTAATGCTACGCTTCACCTTTATCTGTCCACGGTTCAAGACGGAGACAATTTTTTTTATTTTTACAATTTTTGTTTCTATCCAGAATGCCCCTTTGTAAAGAGCTGGAGTTTCCCCACATTAAAAACCGAACTTGTGTCTAACTCTGCCATCGTGGGGAGGGAAGTAAATAGGAAAAACCAAGAGGATGATACTAGTCCGATTAATCAGAAATGCAAACTTCTTTAGAATTCTTTAGAAAGCCATCGAGATGAATTACGAAACTAAGTGGATGCTGCTTCAAAGAGGAAAAAACTAGTGACCAATTCTCAAAATAACATGTGACATGAGAAATTTAAAAAAATGATAGATGCTTACTTGAATTCAGAAATATTTTACACTAGAAGATGTATCCGTCGTATCAAATTGAAATGAAATAAAAAAAAGAGAAAGAGGAGACTGAGCCATGTGCATGCGAGTATTGTTTTTTTTTCTAAACAGCGCACTTTTCGTGTAAGTAATAAAAATATATTCGAGCTGAGATCGAAACCAAAACCTTAAGACAGTAAAATACGATAACCATAACGCCAACTTGCTACAATCTTTAAAAAGTGTTTTCAAATCTCCTGAAACGGTTAACAAACAGATTAATATCCGATGACGCTTAATAGCAATTTTTTCTATTTTGACCCCTTAGCTGTCGTTTTCAGGAGGAAACCCCATTTAAAAGTATTCCACTCGTCTAAATAGCCTATATACCAAATTTCAAGTATGTAGATCAAAAGTTCGTTGAGTATATAGGTTGAGAAGTATCTACATACGCACACTAAATATTATGTATATATAGATTTCTCTTTCTTAAGCCCAGTTTTATTAGCTTTCTGGTCGCTGGAAACAAATAATTTTGTCTGATTGTTCTGAATATCACTCATTGATCGTGCGGTAGTTTACTTGTTATAAATGCGCTCTTTTTAAAATACATATTGATATATTGACGGTGGTCTAGTGGTTAACGACACGGACTGACGACCTGGGTGTTTCAAGATTGAATCCAATTTATTCCACAAAAATGACTTTCACGTAGGATGTTGGCAAACTTCCCGTAAGTATTCGATAGCTTTCTAGAAAGAATCATGGCTACAAAAATATCGAGGAAACCATTACTAACAATAGAATCGTTGGATTCATACGATACCAGCCTGGGTGTCCGGCGTTTCCCGGTTGTTTGGAGGTGTGTGTTGAGCAGAAAATAAAAGTTGTAGTAGGCAAGCAGGCAGTCTCGAACCCGTGACGCGAAGGCGGAAAAGAAAGTGGAGGTGTGTGTAGGGGTGCCTGATTTCTATTCTATGGTTTATGGAGTGACCTTAGACTTCACAATATTGTGGTATCATTTTGCTTAAATTGGAACGTACTTTATTTAATGTTCTGATTAACAGATATTTTTGAAAACATTCCAATAAAAATTAAAACGACACATGTTGCAAATATCTATTGCACACTGCGTGTGTGACACCAGCGACTCTCCAGACTTTCTGTCGAGACCTTTTTCGTCAATTGATGTCAGCTCATTTCGATCTCAAGGAACTCTCTCGATCCGGTCTAACCCATCACTTGTTTTCAACTAAGTCCAACTTGCAACTCTTCTCAACTCTGTCACCAACCGTCTCAAAATCCCATCGAGCTCTAGATTTAGTCAATTTGTAAGATTGATTAACAGTCTTCTGTAAGCTTCTTTTGTGTGCTTTAGTGAACAACGTCATCTCTGTTGTTCTGATGGTAAACTTATTTCTTCTTTTGTTATATTTTATGGTTTCTTTTTTAATTTCCGACATTTGGCGGAGAACAACCATAGTATCTCATTTATATTCTAAAGGTTAGTCGGACTACACTTATTCTTATATCGTTTCTTCCAATATGACTTCCGGCCTTTTTAAAGTGCATCTTGGAGAACTCTGTAATATGTACAGAATTTTGAACTGAACCTTTTTTAATCCCTGGGGGGTAGCTTGCTATTGCTCCGTCAATCATAGTCGCATACATTACTTGAGCGTGATTTTATTCTTGGTGTCCTTAATACTGTACAACGGATAAATATGCTCTTTTGTATTGTTTAAGATTTCTATTAAACTGTGGCTAACAGAATAAGAGTTAGCTACCTTTATGGTTTAAATAAAGAGTTTCGTTTAAAATTCCGTACAGTTTCTTGAATGTACTGTACAGACTCTAAAACTCAGGAAGACGCTATCAGAGAAGGTCAGAGGTTACATCGGATATAAAAGTTGTCATCTAAGATGGGAACAGTTGTTAGAATTATTAAAAAAAGAACGAATTATCAATCCTTATCTAAGAAAAAATCCCAAAGAGCAAAGAATCTTAAAAAAAAATGCCAACGGAATGAACAATGAATAGCACAAATTAACAATATCAGAAAATAACAACTTAGAAAGTTTGAGTTGAACTTAACAATAATGATGAGTAGAATGAATATATTGAAATATTTAAATAGCGAGAAAAAAATAAACAAAAAATGTGCCCAGATGAGTGACATACAGTCATAATTTGGAGATAATTTTAGTTTTAGGGTGAACTGTAGGTTTCCATCTTTTTAAGAGTCTATGCTTTTAAGCATCTGTCATGGCTGAGAATTAGAAGTAAGGAAATGGGGAAATAAAATAGAAGCGGCAGCAAAGTAATTATATTAGAAGAACATGGATATACAAAAAAAAAGTGAAGCATGCATGGCGCCCGTGAGTGTACAGTGAACGAGGCATAAAAATGACCAAGTTCAGCATTTGCCCTCCCCAGTCCCCAGGAGACGTCAAATCCTGGTGAAAATGAACAAACACTGCAGGTTTATGCCTTAACATATGTAAATTTGAGTTCTGCACCAGAAGGGCCGTTAAAAAACAAACCCAAACAAAAAAAAACTAAAAAAAATAGCAACATTGTCGGTTTCTTCAGTAAATTTGTAATCGATAAAACAAAAACAAAAAAAAAGCAATAAAGAGACGTGGTTGTCCGAATATTTGCTCCCTATTTAACCTTGATAATTGAAACAAAAATCTTTTAAAAAAACAAGTAAAAAGAAATACCATCGTTGTCGATTTCTTCGCAACCAGCCCACATATACACAAGCGAGGTTCGTGGAAATTTCACAAATATGGATCCGTCTTCTATTTCATGTTGCCTTTGAACTTAAAAATATCTCCATTCTATAGATGTCAAGTGCGAACGAACATTCCGCAATAATATCGTACCACTTTTTTTTCAAACTGACACATACTTATCCAAGGGCGTCTTTTAATATGGATTTTCATTATGCTAGAAGGGACGTTTGCTCGAACTTGAACGAGGATCAATGAAGGTTCTACACTTCAAATACTTTTATTGTTCTCGAAATCAATCAAATTGACTCATTTTCTGCCCTAATCAGCAACCCACCGCCATTCACAGGGTGGAAGCTTCACATGTCTCCCCGCAGAGACTGTCCACAATTCATCGTAGTCTACATCGCTCTTTAGAGAACTTACCGGTGCATTTTATGAAATTATTTTTAATAATAGCTTGGATTAAAATTTTAAATGCAAACGTAAAGTTTACTTCTACTGTAAACAGACACATTCATTTTGAACGCGTGTCTGTCTTATCAAAGAACCCGCAGTTCATTTTTTTTATGCCGGGCCTTTCTGCTTGTGCGGTGATAAAACTTCTCAAATGCACTTGTGATGTTAGCATGCATAAAAGTGTTAAGTTTTGTCAAAATTAAACTGTTCCTACTTTAATGGAGATTTTTTTATTGCCGTTTTTTTTATTATTCTTATCCGAGCTATTCTGAGACAAAACCTTTCTAAGAACACTCTCAGGCACAGGGACATATGTTAATTAAAAAAACACTCCAACCGTTTTGGAGTCCATAAGGAACGAACTCTCATATACGCACACAGACACAGAGTGTGCCTTTTATATATAAGTATAGATCATATAATGTGAGTCTATATAATGCTTGCATTAGTTTGTCAGATATCTTTAGTCTGTGGACATCCGACTAAATAGAGTACTCCTCATATTTGTATAGCATCTGTAAACACACCGGATATTGTACTTGATCCTAATTCGAATGCCAATATTTTATTATGGTGTTTAAGTTCGACACCAGAGCGATATATAAATTTAAAGAAGGCTTATAATTTTCCCCTCTGTAGTCATGAAATCGCAACCTTTAAAATAGAGAACATGAAACTGTCTATCTATTATTATTGATAGATTGTTGTTAATATGATTATTACCAATACTACTACTACTACTACTACTACAAGTATATTGGTTGGCAAGATTTCATTTAATATAGCATTTGAAAAACAGCTTTAACTGATGGAAAGTGTACAATTTGCAATCAATCAGGTTTTGTTATTTTGTTTTTTTTTTAGTTTTGTTTAACGGCATGTCAACCCTTTGTGGGTTATTTAATGCCGACTCCAGTTATTTTGGGAATAGTATTCGATGTTGTATCCAGTTATTTTCTATGCGATTTTTATTCTTCAAGCTTCTTGTATTTTCAATCGTTAGTTTGTAGCTTTTGGTTTGGTTGTTTTATAGTGGGTTTTGTCATTTTTGTTCTATGCCTTGCAGAATATGATTGGATTTTGCAGTGGGAGGGGGAAAGGGTTACGGTATTATTGATCGGTGCATTTTAAGTTTGAAAACCAGTCAGTAAGTTGGGGAGATAGAAAGAGAAGGCGAAAATATGAGGATGGAAAAGAGTGGGAAAGGGTAGATTGTTTTTGTTTTTGAAGAATATAAGTGTTTTTGGGGGGGGTTATATTTTTTGGAAGAGTCTTATTTCTTTGATGTAAGATAAGATTTTTTCGGTGTTGTTCTTTTCGAAGATTTTCTTAAGATTATTAACTTCTCGAATTCATTTTCATCTATTTGTTCATGTGGAGGTATGTATAAAAATAAATGCTTATCGGTTTGTGTAAAGTTTCTCTTATGACAACAGCTTGCAAATTTGTTTTTAATTCAATTTGGCTCTGGGGTATGTTATTTTTAATGAATACTAACACACCACTAGAGGCTCTGTATTATGAATGTAGTTATATTGTTGATAGCGTTTTATATTCAAATTGTCCTCTTTCTTAAGGAAGGTTTCTTGGAGACAACTAACCAAAGGATAAAATTTTGTTTGCATCAATAGAATTTCATTGTAATTTGCCTTGAATCCACGGCAATTCCATTGGCTTATCTTGTGATCCATGATGATTTCTTTTTTGATTTGAGGAGTGACTTCAGTTTCCATGTCTACTAATTCCGTAAACCTATTTGTAGTAGTAGTGACTTCTGCTTGTGGTAATTTCTTTATATTATTTTGTTTTTCGGTAGATGTATCTTTTGTTTGTTTTTCAAGTGTGTTTTTTTCACCATGGGGAAAATGTATTGGTGACCTGTGTGGTCTTCCTTTTAACTGATTTTGTTTTTCCTTAGTTTCGTCTTTTTCAGCATCTGCACGACGTACTAGTAATTTTTGTGGTCTTTCTTTTGATCGATTTTGTTTTCTTGGATGTTCTGATTTTGGTTGAGAATTTGTTTTATTGGTAACATTAGTTGATGATTTAATGGGATGATTAATTTTTGATGATATGTTTGGTTTGATTTCATTTATAAATTTGGGCCAGTCGTTTGGTCCCAGTTGTAACAATTTGTTTATTAGTATTTCGTATTTGGAGTCTTGGTTAGTGATGTTGGATGATATACAACTTGAGGGGACTTGAGAGTACGTCTTTTCCTTCATGTATCCATCTACTATTTTCCTGGCTTTTAGGAAGATGTTTTTGGTATGTTTTATTGACACTAATTCCTTTACTTTCTTCCAGATTCTGCATGCTCTAGCATAAGCAGGATGGTTTTCTCCACAATTTGTACATTTGCAATCAAGATTGCAGTCAATGAAACTATGGTCTGGATCTTTCTGGCCACATCTGCCGCACACTGCTCGTCCTCTACATGCATCCTCATGGTGTCCAAACTTCTGGCATTTAAAGCACCGAAGTGAGTTTAGTATAAAGGGTTCAACCTTTTCAACGTTGAACCAGATTTTGATTTCTTTTGGGATAGTGGGTTTATCGAACTGCATAATGTAAGTGTTTGTATGTATAGTTTGATTCTTTTTATTGTAATTCTTTTAACGTTTATTACTCCTTGGTTTTTAAGTTATTTTGTTATCTCTTCAGTAGTGCACATTGATAGGTCTTTCGATTTTATTACACCTTTGGATGTATTCAGATTCTTGTGTGGATAAGTTTTGATATTTATGTTGTGGAAAGTTTTCATTCCTAGGAGAAAAGTGGCATGTTTTTCTCTTCCCACGTTCACCACTAGAGTTTTATTTTTTAAAGTTTTTATATTTTTTGGGGTAATATGTGCCGATATAATTTTATGTATAATAAACGGTGATAAGTCAGTTATTTTGGTTTCTTCGGTAGATTCCAATACAATAAATTTGGAGGATGTTTGATGTAGTTCATTATCTGAACTATCCGAGTCGACGTGTTGGCGCTTGGAGTTTTTATAATTGGCCATATATATATATATATATATATATATATATATATATATATATATATATATATATATACACACTTTAAATTCATTGTTTATGCTCCCCACCCACTTCGGAGTCCAATATTGGGCCATCTTAAGGGAAACCCCATTCGCTTTGGTACTAGGGCTACATAAACAGTATACATGTCCCAAATAGGAGCCATGAGCACCCATAATCCTTTCGTTACACAATCCAAATCATTTGTGATAACTTCCGGCACTATACAGCTATGTCATAACTTTAATCATTTGGCACATTTGACCCTAGCCACTGCCTTCTAACACATGGAAAAGAGGGGGAAAATGTATATAGTTTATAGTGGTACAGGGTAGAACTATATTTGTTACGGTTTAGAGGAAGTTGATAGAAAAGTAGATGTGTTAGGGCTTGACGTAACTAGCTGATTGATCGGATCGGGCCCCTTCTAGCGTTGTACGAGGCCAGAATGGAGTGTTGCAACTGATATCTTTAATTTCCCTTGATATCAGTTGCTCAGCCACCAGGATCCTTTTCCGAATCATTACGGGTCACCACCCACGGCCAACAGGTGGTTCCTTTGAGAGGCTTTTACTCTCTGCAGGGGGGCAGTCGGTGTATACTAATGCCCCACTGACGGGGTTGAGAAGTAGGGAAGGAAAGAAAAAAGGGGAAGGGAAAGGGGAAGGGGGCTTTTTTTTTGTTTTTACAGAACATAATTAAGTTGTACAAAAGAGAATAGAAAACAAAAACAGACGTTTAATGTAGGTGCATTTCATCTCAGGAAGCCACTAGACAGCCTGATCTGGTAGCACCAGAGGTTTTGTTAATCATTATTCTTATTATTTTGACTCTCGAGTATATATCCGACACAGTTAATCAATCGAGAACCACACCACGATCTAAAAACAGGAGATATTAACTAATATATACTCAAGGAGTCAAAATAATGAAAAGAATATTCTCTTGTCATTATACAATAGAAAAATATTCAATAAAATCTCCATTTGAGAATGTATATCTTAAGGTGCTACTGAATAAACTCTATGCTCGGAGGTCGGGTTTATTCAACGTTTATAGCTGTATCAATCACCGCTTGAGTTTGTTAAGGCTTTCAGTCAATATGAATAGCTATGTCGCAGGCGAGGTACATCTCCCATTCAGCAATCTCATGATAAACGATATATCTTCTTTTTAGAGGAATTGCTATATTCTAGCGTCGTGACTTTCTCACAGAGAATACCTTCTTTTCAGATTTTGCCTAATTCCCATACGTCCGTCATGCCGACATTAAAACCAGCCTGACCTACGCATGGGATTTATGGTATTGCCTGTCTCGTATATTTTATGACAAGCCTGGAATATTTAGTCGGTTGGCTTGACCCTTATAAACATGAATATGAATAGGGGCATCAATTAATGGGTGTGAATAAGTGTGTGTATATGCGTTATACATTGAATAGAAGTTACTTATACCACATGATGCTGCACACACACATATATATATATATATATATATATATATATATATAAAGAGAGAGAGAGAGAGAGAGAATAAATGACAAAAACTATATTCCAAAATTCATGATGTTGACCATCTGATAAATTACTCCTTTAATTCTGTTGCCTTGATATTTAAAAAAATCAAAATGGCGTAATGAAAACATTAAAGGTATATGCAGCTGTTCTTCCAATTTTCGGATTTTAATCATGTCAAATCACACTTCATTTCCTTTTGACGGAATGATTGTAACTATTTCTTCTGATGAATTAAGGGCATAATAGATTCACTGATTGATATATTAATTAAGTGTTTGGGTTTAGGCTACGGAACAGAAACTGTCAAAAATGATATAAGTCAACTGAATCAAAGGAATAAATTATAATACGGTCAACAACATGAATTTTGGAATATAACTTTGTCATTTATTTTCTCTCTCTCTCTCTCTCTCTCTCTCTATATATATATATATATATATATATATATATATATATATATATACAGTTAGACCTCATTTCTGCAAATAAACAAAGTAGGTTGGAATGCAAGTTAAATAATAAAATTGGTACACATAGTTTGAAAGCAGGTTGGAATATTTTTTGACAATTAACAAAAACAAGGATCACTTTTGGTTAAAGGCTTAAATAGATGAAATCAGGTTATGATATATTCACATAAACAGAAGAGTCGGTCAGTCAGCGTGCTAAGTTAGGTTCCAGACCAAAGATACTAGCTTGGGTGAAATTTGTCTCTTGTTGTCCGGAACTACAATAGGACGCGTTTAAAGCAGGATGTAGGAATCAAAAGAAAATATTTGAAAACTCAGAGGGACGCGTAAAAAATATAGTTATATACAGAAACTATAAACTATTGTCCAGTGTTTCAGTCAGAGGGAAGTATTTTCATTCACATCATTCTACAAAACCTAAAAACTGAGCAGTAAATGTTTCTTTTTTGTTTGTGTCACACAGAGGATAGCAGTAAAATGAACCAAGTAGGAAGGAGAAAGACATGTTTTAGAATCACCGCCGATAAGTTATTTATAATTGCTTCTTTTCATCCACTTTTTCCCCATCTTTCCGTTCTTCCTTTCTGAGCTTTTTTCTTTTCTACCTTGCGTCTTTTCCCTTTTTTATCTCTTAAACTCATGTATGTAGGGATGATAGTAGTAGGGCGAGAATGTGCAAGATGGCAACGTAACTTGTACACTTTCTGACCACGTATAAAAATTCTAGTTCAATTCAAATCATTTTTATAACTGAAAAACTCGGGTTAAAATTGAAACCTCTTTTAGTATAGATATGTTAAAATTCACATTCCTCTGCTGATTAACACTAAAAACACTAGGATGTCGAAGTTTTAGAACAGACATCACACACACAGTACTATTTTTCTAGTCTTCTATTATTTCCATTATTAAATCCCTTATCCCTTTGCCTTCATTCCTATATCCCAGACTAATCCGTACTCTTATTTGGTCTTATTTACGAACAACCAAATCTTAGTTTTTCACAATTTTTGACGGAACCTCCTGATATTAACTTCTTGTAACGAAGAAGACCTAATATTTTCATTGCAAACTTTGCTTTCGTATAAACTGTATCGCCTGTAGAGGTCTCTAGTTACTGGTTACTCACTGATCGAAACATGCTCATGACTGTGTAGCAACATATTACTGCTTATGTTAAAAGAGAGAGGGAGAGAAAGATAGAGAAATACAAAGGAACAAAGTTACGTAATCTTCAACATTACGTCTTTATTTCGAAACTTCCTCTGGATGAATGAAATTTCGTTCATCCAGAGAGAGCCTCGAAATAAAGACGAAACGTTGATGAACACATAACTCGGTTTGTTTCTTTTTATTTCTCTATTTTGTCGGAATGCTATTTCCATTATTCTCATCATATATATATATATATATATATATATATATATATATATCAGTAATCCGCTATCAGGCAGTTTCGCCGTTATTTATTATAAAATTAAAATAACTTCCAAGTAATTATTTATTCGTTTCTATCGCTATAAGGTTTAAACTAGTGGGTTGTAAAACTTGAGGCCTCAGGTTCTAACATGTGATCGTCACGTCACTTGCAAGTTAGGACTGATTAGCTTCAAAAAGTGAAACATACTTGTTATGGTTACAAACAATATTTATTATTAAAGTTTACATTGAATATGCTCTTTGATTTATATGGGTTAATTGAAAACCCAAGAAACATTTCAAAATGCTACCGATTTGTAAGTAGTGTTTACACGTCTTATTTGCATTTATTTGATAGCTTGAGCATTTTAGATAGGTTTTCGAGACTCGTAATCTAAAGCACGCTCATTAGATTCACCGTAGATTCTTACTGATGAACCCTGGATACAAATTAAATAAATGAGCAAATCAAAACCATGGTTGTATAATTGCTTTTTATAAATATATTTTCATATCACTAGTTGTGTATGTGTGTATATATATATATATATATACATATATATATATGTATATATATATATATATATATATATATATATATATATATATATATATGCGTGCGTATATCTTTCTGAATCTAATAAGGGATTTAAGCTTCATTTTTTTCATGGAGCGGTGGACTATTAAGCACAAGAATGATTATTTTTTTTTTTTTTTAATTTATTTCTTTGTAGACGTTACGCCTTTCCTTTCTTTTTTTTTCTTCTCCAACTTCTTATTCCATATAATAGACTTGCAGATTTTTTGAAACGTTCATTCGTATCTGAGGAGTTGATTATCGGTCTTCTGCCTCTTTCTCTCTCTCTCTCTCTCTATATATATATATATATATATATATATATATATAAATATATGGGTGTGTGTATGTGATTGTGTAGTATATATTTTTATTGAACGCTTTACATTAAGGCGAGTTTAGCTACATTTTACTTACCTATATATATATATATATATATATATGTGTGTGTGTGTGTGTGTGTGTGTGTGTGTGTGTGAGTGTGTGTGTGTGTGTGTTAAGTCATATTAAATCATTTTCTTATGTATATACTTTTCATTTAGTCTCCGGGCTGAGTATTTATGAGAGTATCTATATGTCTCTGCCTCTCTCTCTCTCTCTCTCTTTTGCTCCCTCTCTTGGGTCACTATATCTATTCACCCCCCTCTTCCACTTTCTCTTATTTTCTCTCTTTCTCTCTCACTCCCTTGAGTAACTCAACTTATCCGACCGACCAACCACAGTTCCTTTATGCACCTGACTCTCTAGGGCGCCAACAACCGATGCGCTCTGCTGGACATTCTCATCACTCAGCTCTATTAGGCCAGAGTCCAGGTGGCGATCTGGCCAACCACGGATGTATTGCACCCGGGCCAAGTGTCAGTCGTGTACAGCCGGTGCTTCAGGCCGAACGGTGAGTTCGGTCCGGGTGTGTACAGGCGCAGAGGAAGACTACCGTTTGAGCCATTTCTCATTGTGCCCCACTTGGGACTAAAACAAAATTGGAATATAATACGCAGTCCACTTTCAGGTTAGGGCGGCTAAATCCTGAAGTTATTTCTCCTAAATTTATGGTGCACTAAAAGCGTAGGACAACCAATCAGGACAATTTACGGCCTCGGATTTTAAAGACCACTTTTTATCGGCTGTGTTAAACATTGGCAACGTTCTACGAATGCTGAGAGGGGTGGGGTGCGAATGCTGAGAGGGGTGGGGTGCGAACGTAAGAAACGAAGGATTTTGCTTATTGCTCTTCTTACGTAAGTGGGAATGAAGGGCGAGAAACAGGCGAGATATTTAAGGGAAGTTTACATCTCTGGACAGAGCCAAGATGGGTCTATGGAGAATGCAAGCAAATTAAGTGAACTGAAATAGATTATTATTATTATTACTATACGGAAGAAAAAATAATGATCGACAAATTGAATATAATATAATGTATGTAAGGGTTCACCGTGATTTTACTAGCAAATACTGATTAATATAGAACTAAGGAGAGAATTATTGATATCATTGCCGTCGAAGATTTTACTAGTAAGTACAAAGTAAGTAAAATTTACGTGTGCACAATTAACACAGTCTGGATTCTTCTAACTTGTGCTCTTACCTGTCCTCTACTCTATAAACACACACACACACACACACATACACACACACACACATATATAATAGCAAATAATTAATAAAACATGTTAAAACACTTTGGAAAAGAGTTAAAAACATATTTAATTTTAAAAAGGAAACACTAAATAAGTGGATAGTCCTTAATCCGCGGAGTTTCAAAGAAATACTTTCCTTCTCATCAGAGAGTAAGATTTAACAAAATGCGGAATCGGATTTTGCTTGCAAAAGTATTTGATGAAACTACAAGTAAGTCAAAGATCTTACTTGATAACAAAAAGTGAAGCAGAGGGAATAGGGTGAAGAAAAAGTGATTTCACGTGAATGGACAGTCTGGTGAAATGTACAGTATCCAATGACGGTAAAATCCAAAAATGCAAATCCACGAAAGCTAATTAAATTTCCATTCGCACAAATAAAATCCAAGGGAATCGCGCAATTGAAAGATAATTCAAAAGGCAGAAATCCGTGGAATAATTCACAACATTAGGCCTTCCCTCGGCAGCCGAGTCTAACGCAGATCTTATTTTTCTTCTAATAATATTAATGGAATTCTTTCCCCTTTTCCTTGTACTTATTTGTGAATTATTCCAGGGATTTCGACCTTTTGGATTTGGATTTTACTTGTGTGAAGACGTAACTTCA
>NC_136489.1:130335838-130340838 GCF_053919585.1 Euprymna scolopes
TAAAATTTCAAATATTTGGACCAGAAATTGTGTGCGTAATTTGGAAGAGACCGCAGAAGTCAATTTTTTTTAAACTTTGACCCTTATTATGACCCCTTAAGATTTAGCGTTTTGGGCTCAAATTAAGTTATTAAGTTAGATCCATGTCAAAGGAACCTATATCTAAAATATCACGTGTTTCGACCCAAAATTGTAGGAGGAGTTTGGTAAAGTTCTCAAAGGTCAAATCGTTGAACTTTGACCACTTAATCGGCAAATTTGCGTCCAAAAACCAATCACATCGATTTTCCCAAATCTCCGTACCCTGTATATCAAATTTCGAATCTGTAGGCTTAAAATTGACAGAATTATTGCGTAGGGAAATGTACACAGACACACAGGCACTTTCACTTTTATATATATACTAGCCGGGATACCCAGCGATGCCCGGGTGTTTTGAGGTAAATCAAAACTCCGGGGGGGGGGGGGTTAAATAATAATTAAAAAAATGTTTTGGTAGGTGAGTATGGAATCGAACCCGTACCCTTGAGTTGGAAATAAATGTGTGTAAAAAAAACCGTGCTACATTAACCACTGAGCCACGGCGAAAGACAACGTTAAGCAGGTTTTAATTTATTTATTTATTTAACTATAAAAACAGGCGAGCGCAATAAAAGTTAACTCTGCTGCTCCCATTTGACCTAATTAAGAAGGTCAAATAGAAGTCACGCAGCGTTTGGGTTTGTTTATCCAAAGTTGACTGTTTCTTAGGGGAAAGCAGCTCCCAATTGTCCAGATTGAATCTGATGTACAAGATTGATCAAACCTGATTGCTTCTGGACGTTTTTCCCGGCGCAATGCCGAGAGTACGTCGTTTGAGTTTAGTTTAACTTTATTTATATTAAAAAGCCCGATCAACGCGCGAGAAGCCAAAATAGCAATAATTATGTAAAAATCGACGTAAATAAATATATACGCTACACGCTTTTCTAATTCCTAGATATTATTATATAGGACCTATATAAACAGTTTTAATCGATAGTAACGACCCCGGGAGCGTGTGCGAGAAAAGCCTTTTGAAGACATACACGAAATGGTCACACACATTTTGCCTTTTATATATATAGAGAAGAAGAGAAGAGACTAGCATTTTTGCCCGGCTTTGCCCGGGTGTTTGGAGGTGTATGCTGAGAGAAAACAAAAAAAAAACGGTCAATGTTTTTAACCTTGACCCCTATTATAGCTACTTAACATTTCTTGTTTTGAGCTCAAATAAAGTTATTAAGTTAGATCCATGTCCCACGAAACTATATCTAATAAATGGTAGAGTTCTCATAGGTCAAATCGTTGAACTGACGCCTTAACAGCGAAATTTCTGGCCGAAAACTCATCAAGTAGATTGTCCAAAACTCAATACTCTGTATAGCAAATTTCGAGTCTGTACACTAAAAATTGACGGAGTTATTGCGTAGGGAAATGTACACAGACACGATCACTTTTATAGATATTTAGATAGACAATAAATTATCATTTAGTATATATATATATATATATATATATATATATAATTATCATTTAGCATATATACTAACATTTCAGCCCAGCATTGCCCGGGTGTTTGGATGTGTATGTTGAGCAAAAAAAAAAGGTGGTAGTAAGAAGGCAGGCTCGAACCCGTACCGCAAAGGAGGAAAAGAACAGGGTAAAATCTAACGTTTATGCCGTTACGACCACCGCTAAACCGGAAGTGACATTTTTTAAAAGTAAGGTTAGACAATCTAAATGAGAGGATAATTTTCAAATATATCGGCGAAAAAAGTAACCCCACCTGTAGAAAAGTTTAATGGGAAGATATTAATGTTTTTAGCTAATTTTTCGATAGCTGTCGAATGAACTTTAAAACGATACTGATCTTTGTAAAATCTGTCGCCTCTATTGTAAGTTTAAGGCAGACATGCAAACATACATACATACATACATGTATATATTGGTAACTAAAAATTTTCGACCCACAATGATGAAAAAGCTTGCCCTATCTGTGAATATCATTTATGTAAAATTTGAAATATTTAGACCACAAGTTGTCTGAGTAATTTGGAAGAGACCGCAGAGGTCAATTTTATTCAAATTTTACCCCTATTATGACCCCTTAAAATTTAACGTTTTGGGCGCAAATCAAGTTATTAAGTTAGATCAATGTCCAAGAAAACTATATCTTAAATTGTAAGTGCATAGACCACAAATTTGTCCGAGGAGTTTTGGTAGAGTTCTCAAAGGTTAAATCGTTGAACTTTGACCCATTACTCGCGAAATGTCGGCCAAAAACAGATCACATCGATTTTCCCAAAGAGTTATTGCGTAGAGAAATGTACACAAACAGATACACAGAAACGCTCACTTTTATTTATATATATATATATTTAATTATCATTTAATATATATATATATATATATTATATATATATATATAAAGTATCATTAAGTGTGTGTGTATATATATACACACACTAAATTATCATTTAGTGTATATATATATATATATATATATATATATATATATATATATATATTTAAATAAGAGAGTAGTCACCAACAATGTGTATTTTTTAACATTATTTTATTATTCCGTGTCTTGGTTTTTCATTGAGAATTGTGTTTGGATCATTGTAATAATGTTTTTAAGTCATTGAAATCGTTTACGCGCGTTTCAGACGGTCTGTGATGCATCCTCGTCAGAAATTATTTTCAAATGTGTTGGAGATGTAAAAATGGCGATTTTCGTAGAGTAATTTGAAGTTTTTCCAAGGGGTGGAGGCTTGTAAGTGTTTATTATTCATTGGTATGCTGAATTTTTATTGCTCTTTTATTGGGCTTGTCCAGGGAGACGTTGACCTGGCTGTAGTCGCTATCTCTTTCTGCTAATGTTTTTTCTTTTTCCTTTAGGGTGGGGTAGGGTGTGTGTGTGTATGTTTGTGTGTGTGTTTATGTGTCTGTATGTGTGCGTGTGTGTGTTTGCTTTTATTGGTTTGGGAATGTGTATATTGTTTTATAGTATTTTGGGGTTATTTGCTTCCTTAGGAAGGCGGCTGTGGTCCGAGGTCGTTACTAATGTGTATGTGTGGGGAGGGGGGCTGGCTCTTCTGAAATAAGGGTAGGGGTGCTTTCATTCTATTTTAATATTTACTTTTTGGATTCTTGGATTTTAGTATTGTGATTTTTCGTTTTAGTCTTTTCGGGTATTCCTTATATTATGTTTGTTTAGAAAGAGAGGTGTATTTAAAATGGGGTATTTTTTAATGTTTCTATTTATTTGTCTCCCCATGTGGGTATGGACAGACCCAGGATCGGTTCCTAGTGTGGGGAAGATTTTGTTCCCCAGAGGGGGGCATTGGAAGGGGTATAGGTATGGTAGGGGGATGATAGTCGTTTCAGTCATGAAGGGGTTCTCCTCCACTGACTGAGGAGGGAGCGAGGTGTTGGAACAGATATTATACTATGGTTCTAGGTGTCTCCTAGTGTTGTTGGTTTCGAGGTTAAGTAGGGTTGGTATTGTTCAGTGTGTTGTATTAGAGATAGGGGTGTTATGTCTGTGTGTGGTTTTATGCGCGCATGTGTGTGTGTTTTAATGTGTCGGTTCTGATTTATGTGTGGGTGTGTATATGTGTATGTGTATGGGTGTGTATGCGAGTGTACCTTGCATTTCATGTTTTTGTGTGATGGTATGAAATGCAAGGTACACTCGCATGCACACCAATACACGTATACACACCCACACATAAATCATAACCGGTATCATTTTCGGTTAAGGCATCTATTTCTTTTTTCATGGCAATTTTCCATTCATCACAATGTTCTGAATTAATTGCTTCGTTAAAGCTTTTTGGCGCATTTTCCATTGAATAGCAATAGTCGATTTGATAATCTTTTATATTGTCGACCACAAAAAAATCGGGTCGTCTTCTATTTCTTTTGGGATATCTTTCGATCTTGTCATCATCATCATCATCATCATGGACACTCTCGTCTCCGTCATTTTCATTGTTTTCGTTTGTTCTAATTATTTGAGATAATATAATTTCATCCTCTTTATATGACGGGTTTTCGTCTGTAAAATTAAACGTGTCTGTGAATTTCACACACCGGATTCTTTTTATTTTATTTTTTTCGGGAAAAAATATTAAATTGACTCGATTGTTTTTATCGTATCCAAGAAATATACCTCCTCTGTCGGCTTTAATATTCAATTTACTCTTTTTCTCCATACATGCGAAGCAAGTTAAACCAAATATATGCATTCTGCTTAAATTTGTTGTTTTTTTTTTTACCGCAGAAAGATTCATATGGAGTTTTAGATAGTGTTTTGTTAAAGCACCTGTTGCGCATATAGGCTGCCGCCATAAGTGCATACGTCCAGAGGTTTTTAGGGAGTTTTGATTCAATGAGTAGGCGTCTTGCCATTTCGAAAAGTGTCCGCCACGCACGTTCAGCAGTCCCGTTTTGGTGTGGCGATCTAGGAGCTGATGTTTCATGCCTGATATGATGGTTAATTAGTAAAAGTTCAAAATCTTTATTGGTAAATTCCGTACCGTTGTCAGAGCGAATACACTTGATTTAACCGCAGGGGGCCATGTCGGCCAGATATTTCTTAGTTGCTAGCAGGGTATCAGATTTGTTCTTTAAAAAGTAAACCATTATTAAACCTGAATAGTCATCTACGAAATTCAACACATATCTATAATGTTCTCTGGCTATCGGTTCTACGGGACCGTTTAAGTCACAATGCACCATTGATAGGATTTTTTTTTTTTGGGCCTTGTTGACTGGTATCTTGTTTTGATATTTTTTCATTTTCTCTTGCGTACGGACGTCGCAGTTGAAGGTTTTTGATGCTTGTATTTGCATTCCATCAACTACAGTCGGCAACTTTTTGATATCAGGAATATTGCAGGGTCCAAGAATGTTATGCCATGTCTGTAGATCATGGCAGGCGGTTTTTGATGGGACTACGCTATTTTAATGAT
>NC_136489.1:130345838-130633338 GCF_053919585.1 Euprymna scolopes
TAACAACTACCCCGATAGCATACTATCCACCATACGTGTTAATAGTATTAGAGAGGAGAATGACACCCAAAAACCTCCAACGGTCTGCCTACCATACATACGAGGCATCTCCGAAAAGATTCAGAGAATATGTGCCCCCTACAACATCAGAACTGTATTCAAGAGCGAGTCAACACTCAGACGACACCTGGTACGAGTGAAGCCACGCACAGAGGAGAACATGACCAAGAACTGCATATACTCCATCCCATGCAGTTGCAGAAAGGTTTACATGGGTGAAACATTCCGCCCCCTTAAAGTAAGGGTGGAAGAACACCGAAAAGCGGTAACTAAAGGGGAGACGGAAAAATCGGGTATAGCCAACCATGTCTGGATGGAGAGTGGGGGACCATCGCCCCCTATGGGATGAAGTAAAAATAATAAACACTGGAAAGTAAGAACACTTAAAGAAACAGCTCACATGCTCGGACATAACAATCTACTGAGCAAACTTTGGACACCTCTGATAGAGAGAGAAAAACTTGAAAAACAACATAGGTTTAACATTAACAAAAACCAACTAAGAATTGTCCAAGTGACATATGGCCGAGTGGTCCTAGACGTTGTATCAAAGTTTACAGTTACCCAAAGGTGCTGAGTTCAATCCTGAACAATGGCAGTGAAAAGTACCCCCGTAATAATAATAAAGAGTTGGGTTCGAGACTCCTAACAAACGGTTCCCCAGTTCGTTACAAAACACCTTATGAAAGCCGGAGGGCAAAACGACCGAAAAGTTGTGACTCAAGCAACCAAGATGAGGAAGTCAGTCCGACAATCTCAATCAGCAATATTTCTTTTTGGAATTGCCTTTGTCCTTTATTAGTAAATTCCCCCTCTAAGCGTTTCTGATTATATATATAAATATATATAAAAACAAGTATAATAATAAAACATGTGAAGAAAACACTTTAAAAAAGAGTTAAAAACATATTTAATTTTTAAAAAGGAAGCACAAAATAAGTTGATAGTCCTTAATCCGCGGAGTTCCGAAGAAATACTTTCCTTCTCATAAGATAGTAGGATGTAGCTAAATGCGGGATCGGGTTTTGCTGCAAAAGTATTTAATGAAACAGATCTTACTTGTTAACAAATATTGAAGCAGAGGGAATAAGGTGAAGAAAAAGGTGTTTTCACTTTTCTCTTTTTTTTCATTTTTCTTAAACTTTTTTCTTCTAGGGGGTGGGACCTCCAACCAGATATCTGACATTTACCCCTATTTTAGTGAGTCCAACCAAGAGATCTTTTCAGGATTCTAGCCGTCCCTTTCAGTGCAATCGTTTGTATTTCACTTACACTTGGTTCACCGGGTATGCTTGCTATGTACTTTTTAAAGTTCTTTTTCATAAGCCCAGTTGCTCCTATAATGACTGGTATAATTGAAACGTCTTTTAGTTTCCAATTTCGTTTCATATTATACATAAGTCCTTGATACTTTGTGATCTTTTCTCTCTCAGTTCTGTTAAGCCCTGTATCATTGGGTACATTATGGATAGTCTGGTGAAGGGTAAAATATCCAATAACGGTAAGATCCAAAAAAGTTGATTAAATGTCCATTTCCATAAGTAAAGTGCAAGGAATTCGCGGAATTAGAAGATGCCCCAAAGTAATACAGAAGTCAGAAATCCGTGGAATAATTCACAAGTAAAAAGGGAAGGAGTTCAAATAGTATTTTTAAAAGAAAGATAAGATGTGCGTAGAAAAAAGAAATGAAAGAATTTAAAACATAACTGTCAAGAAAAATGAGTGAAGAAGAAAAAAATTGAATGGTGATTGAGTTAATTTTAGAGTAGAAAAGGCAACGTCAACATGACCCAGACAGGATGACGTTGAAATGACGACAATTTTAAAGCAAAAAGGGGGTCAACTAAAATATACAAGTCATTGCTTAAGAATTACATTATCATCAGGAGTCATTAAATGAAGCTAATGAATTGAAAAAAATGATAAGTTAAATACATACACATGTATATACATGCATACATATATATGAATACATACAATTAAACATATACCTACATACATATATACACAGCAAACACGCCCATATATATATATATATATATATATATATATATATATATGCAAGCATATAAGTAAATAGATGGGCAGGAGCTGCTAAAACAACTTATCCTGCCTTGAAAGAGTACAAAATAGACTTCATGGCTTAGTGGGGGATGCCCTTCTCTCTACTCTGCAACCTCTCTCCCACAAAAGAGACGTTGCGAGCCTATCCTTATTTTATCGTTATTTCCATGCCAGGTGCTCGTCTGAACTCCAATCTCTGGTCCCCCCCTTGCCAAACTTTCACGAAAAACACCCGTCTAGCGGAATCCACTGTGAAAAATTTCCCCCACTCTATATCTGTGCCTAAATCAAAACGCGGATTCCATGAACAAAGCTTCTTTCTTAGAACTGCACGCCTGTGGAACTCTGTTTTGTCTGCCTGCTTCCCACCGCACTACAACTTGGATGTCTTCAAGTCCAACGTTAACAAATTCCTAATGAACCGCCCCCTTAGGTAGACACTTCGTCAAATCTCCACACTAACGTAATGTACTTGCAATAACCCTTATCCCTGAGTGGCTTCCGGGCCTTGATAAGTGGTGATCACTGTGTAAAAAAAAAATAAATAAATAAATAAGTAAAGAGTGAAAGGGAACATTTTTTAGGAGAGAGGATGGCCGGAATCTGCAAATTCCGGAATAAGACAAGTAAGTATGTAAGTAAATGCACATAGTAAAGTATAAGGAAACATGGATACAGAATATAAATGTGTAGGTAGATGGATATATTTGATTGATAGGAATATTTAAACACTAAAACGGAAATTACAGATGTAAAACCGACCAAACAAAGATGAAATAAAAAATTACGATGAAAATTACAAAGTTATAAAATGCTAACAAAGTATATATATATATATATATATATATATATATATATATATATGTATATATATAATCAGAAATTATTAAACTAGAAATGTGCCTGCATGAATAGAACTGGTATAAATAACTGGAATATCTCTCATAAACAAAATAAAGTTTCGCCATCATCAGTTTTATTCTAGATATTTTAGTTTGTACTTTATGTACAAAATAGTATCCGTTTTCTTTAGCGTCTTCAACTGAACCTTTAAACGCTCGTCAAACTATCCATAAGCCAGAATAAAGACGAAAATATTTTTGTTTATAAATTGTTTATATTTCACTTCCCATCTATTAAAGCAGTTATGCGTTAGCAAAAACAGAAGAGAAAAAATAAAAACGCTTCAACAGCTACGAAAATATCATAATATAAGCAATAGTCGTTGCAATATTTAATGAGTATTTTCATCATCTTAGACTGTGAAATCAAGACGATTGAAATGCGGTCGCCCAACCACTAAGTCGTCTTTGAAATTTTCAAGTGATCTCACAGCAGAATTAGTTTCTATAAACACGCGTTTTTTTTTTTCGCCAGAAAAAAAAGAATGCTAAATAAAACGTTTTTCTAAAGAAAGAGTAATGTTAGCCAAGTCATGAAATTTATACGCAAACGTTGACAAAAAACTAAACTATAAAAGGATGGTTATTATTGACTTACATTTATGTGTAGTAGAAATGAAATCTTTAGCATTATTTGATTTCAGATATAAAAATATAATATTCTGTTGGGCTATAAACTAAGAAATGATTTGAACTACTAATAGTCTGAGGGTCACCGGAAGTAGTCTCTAGTTATATGAAACCTCCTATGTTATGTGTTTTTTTTCACACACAGCGATTGAATTGTAATTATCTTCCTTCCCAGAGATCATCAAACCTTACATATATCTAGTCCCAAGACTCCACTCGATCAACCAGTTTGCCATTGCATTCTCCATTGCTGGGATTAATTGGTGAACGTAGACAGAATGAATATTTACAATAATAGTTTAAGGAATTCTACAAATACAAATATTTCTCGTTTGTTTATAGCGCCATATCTATGATTGTTGTGTCATTTTATGCTACAGTTGATATTGTATGATATTGTATGATATTGTATGATATCGTTTCATGGGGGAGAGTTACTTGGTTGAGAAACATCCTTGGAACGCAGCCAGCTCCCGGATGTTAGACACGATATCCAACGATATCCAAACGATAGCACATAAAAACATCAACACAACGGGTTGAGATGTCGTCGGCTATAACCGGCTGGCATGGGGCGCTTGTTGTCTTCATTGCGTCGTTCCAGGCATATTTCCATCGTCGGCATTAATGGCATGCTGGAATTTAACGCTTACACAAAAATAGCGAACAAATGTATTTTTTAAAAAATATATAATTTATTTAAGATTTGACAATGAGGAGCATAGTTTTATAAAGACCAGTTGAAACCAGACGCATGCTATGTTGCGTCCGCTGACTCCAGAATGCAAGCGTCAACTGTTTAAAATAATAGAATTATATTTAATTCTCTCTTTCTTCATTGAAAGAGAGGGAAGGGGAGTGAAAGAGAGAGAGAGAGAGCGGGAAGAGAGGGGTATTCATACATAACGTTTAAACATTGTTTTGTTTTTGTATACATGAGTTCTTTCGGGTTTGACCTTTCAAATTCTAAGGTCTTATATCGTTTTATCTTGGTGCAATATTATAAACAAACTGTCATTCTTGAATTGACTCATACCAGAACATGTTCAAAATCACAAACACCTGCTTAACACATCTGCACCTCACAATACAGACCAAGTAAGGCACAAGATTTTTTAATAGAAGCCCCCGCGCCCTCACAACGGGCTACGTCATTATGCCACAACTGTTTAAATGATTGATTTGTAGATTTATGGAATCTTAAAAAAAAATGTCCATACTAAAAGCATCTGAATTTCTCAAATACTGATGTACTTATAAATAAATTCGGTGATATTACTAAAACATTTGTCGACGTGTAACATTAACACAATAGACATACAGTAAAACCCTGTGATACGATACTAAAACTGTAACAAAATACAGTACAGTATATATTACGCATGTATATAATCAAATAACATTATAAAGACTACCGTATGGCGGTGCAAATACCGTAACCAGGGACCAAAACTATCGTATTCCACATTGTAAGCTGCAAAGAATGTATCCTAGAGCAACCGTATCCCAGAGTTTTCCTGTACTGGCATGTAAATACGCATATAACAACTATTAGTGCTAGACTGACTCATTTTTGCTTACCACCCGTGTTATTTAAAATGAGGAGTTTCCGTATCAGATTGTTTTATTTACGTAGAATTTTCTACTTTAGTTTTTAGGAGAAATTTTGCGGCCTAAAAGTATATACATTATCTCTCACTAACCGATTACTGAACTTCTATTTAACAACAAATAAATTCTCAGAACAAAAGATCCAACGTGACAATTTTTAAAAATTTTTTCACTCGGTTCTGTTATTAAAGAGTAAAACAATATTTTCTTACTGATATTATTAAACAAATTAAATGACGTTAACACAAATCTTTAATATTATGTTGATATTTCTCCACTTTGTATTATTACAAACTAGTCTGGGTGCTTGGCGTGACGTCTTTGTGTCATATTTTAATGAGTCGCTTATTATTCGTAAGATGATGAATGTCCTTTTGTTTCCATATTAAGTGTTCTTGTTAAGAAGGATAAGTCTTAAGTGTAATGAGAGTCTTAGAAGAGTTCATGTTGTAAGACATTAACGCATTAGTGAAATATATATAAATAGAGAGAGAGTTTATAATTGAGAGATTACATATAAATACATTTTGAGAAAATGTTTTCATATCTAGATAGACAGACCGATAATTGAGAAGTTTGGATTTATGCCGATGGATTGACAGGTTGGCATTTATGCTTTGACAGTTCGTATGAACGGGAGTGTTTGTATAACATAAATAGACACATTTACTTTCTAACACATATATTTTTTAGATGATGAATTTCAAATAGTTTGTACACATAAATAGACAATACCTTTTTCATGTAATGATGGACACAGGAGACGGAGTTATAAAACCATGATGAGCATTTATTCTTCTTCCACTTGAACCGGTTGGTGGCTTTGCGTTCAGGAATTCAAAGGTTCACATATTAAGTTTCAAAGTGATCGTCTCGCTTCTAGACGATTGAAACCCCATGTCTGGACCCAGACTATGGTCTGTTTCTCAGACTCCCCTCCGAGTTTCTCACTCACTCACTCCCTTACTAACTAACTCTCACTTTCTATATTGAGAAATCCATGCATGTTCGGCCACGTGAGCACAATTCACGTGCCCCCAACATGCGCGACTTGCACGTTTCCGACATTCTGATTTCCCAATTACCTATTTTCTCATTTGTTGTTTTCACAAAGGAATTCACCCGGCGTATCTAATTCATTTAACCCATATTTTATTATCCACATTCTTTCTAACAATTGAATAGTTTATTTATTATTTATTGCATCAGAATTAACAATTTACTGGACATTCCATTTAAGCCTATTGTTCTTTAAAACTTATATCCAAGGTTCGATTTCTGCTTTCTCTCATTTTATTTTCATTTTAAGTAATCTCTCTATTTTTATACTTACATGAAAAGGGGACAGCCCTTATCATGTAACATTTACCGTTGCGTCCATCGCTAAACCTGAAGCGACGAAGGTTTAAATTAAGGCTACTCAATCGAAAAGAGGCGATGACTTTCGAAAATATCGACGAAAAAAGCTACCCCTCCTTGCAGAAAAGTGCTTAGTTTAGGGCGAGAGAATTAATGTTTCAAGCCAATTTTTCTTTATTCGTCGTCCGAAGGATCGAGCTTCAGAACGATACCGATCTAGTGAAAATCGTCGCCTCTGTCGAAAGTTTCACGCAGACATTCACACATGCATACGTACATACATTTAAAAAAAACAGGTGAGATTTATATTATAGAAGATATACTATTATTAATGAACCGTACGTTAATTTCACAAAGAAAATAGTAAAAGTGGCCCCTGGGCCTTGATAAGTGGTGACACCCTTGTAAAAAAAAAAATAAAAAATAAAAATACAAAATATATTTATTGATTAGAGTACATTAGTTTTAGATCTAATGCAGAGCATCCGACAGACGTTTCTATTTATATCAAATTTATGTTGCTGATATGGTTTTCATATATACCTATTTAATTTTCTTAATATCTATAATTGTTGTTTGCCGAATCATTTTATCATTTTCTGTAATAGTATGTATATACATATATATACAATATATATATATATACATATATTTATACAGTGTATACAATCTGTGATGAATATATCTAATGAAAATATTTGGGATTTTCTTAAAATGATTAATCATTCTTTGGATCTTGATATCACCATGTAATAAAACTGCGCAATTGTCTAGATTTTATTATCCGCGGCTTTTTCGGAAAATCTCAAAGAAACACTTACATTCCATGGAGGTTTGACAGTAGATTTACCGTATATTTATTTTGCGGATTATTATCCTCATTTTCATAGTTGTTTAATAACGTTTCGGCCAACTATTCCTATCTCCTTCGTCAGGTGGGTAACAGCAACAGAATAGCAACGCCGACTCTCTTAAGTGTATCTTCAGTAATTACCATCTTCCATAGTTGTTGTCTAATCATGGGATTAGTTGGCCGAAATGAGGTGAGACGACAACAATTATGGAAGGCAATAATTACTGAAGATACACTAAAGAGGTTTAGCATTCCAATATACCTTAACCACCATAGCAACATTAACAATAAATAGAAGATAAGACATATCAATAAACAGACCGGAATTAAATTTATTTACGTTATAAGATACACCTGAAGAAGGTCGGAAGTTATATCGACCGAAACGTTGTGAAAATCACACTCAAGATGAGAACAGTAGTCCGATGAATAATAACACAAATAACCAATAAATTGGGATTTATATTATAGACTAGTCTGGGTGCCCGGCGTTGTCCCGGTCTTTGTAGGGGTGTGTTGAGCAAAAAAAAAAAAAAACCGTACCGCGAAGGAAGAATAGAAAGTGAAAAAAAAAAAAATTAAAAAGTGACGCGTTAGCTGTTGCGCCACTCGCCAAACCGGAAGTGACGGTGGTTTAAATTTAGGCTAAGCAATAAAAAAAGGCGATGACTGTCGAAAATATCGGCGTAAAAAGCGACCCTCCCTGTAGAAAAGCGCCCAGTTGATGAATGTTTTTAGTCAATTTTTCGATATTTGTCGTCCAAAGGGTTGGGCTTCAAATTGATACCGATCGCCTCTGTCGATAATCCGTCGCCTCTGTCGATAATCTATCGTCTCTGTCGAATGTTTTTGCGAGGCATACATACATGATGATTGCAACGTCTTGTCAGACGAGTGCCACTCCCTCAGCCACTTGAAGTCCATGAGTCCAAAAATGACTTTTTTTTTTTGTCCTACCGGTGAAGTCACACGCTCAAGCAGGCATGGCACTGAAGATCATCATTGAGATCAATTGTTACATGCTTCCAGCATTTCAAGCCTCCACGCGTCACAACTTTTCCATCTCCACAGGACCACTTTTATAGACAAATGCCTGAGGGAGTATCTATACACAGATCATGTTACAGAGTCATAGCTTTGTATGACACCTTAGTCTCTCTCACGATTCAACATGTTGAGATCCAGCAACAAGCAAGAGCAAGATAGCCAGCAACAAGTTAAACTGCAGACCAGCTTAATGCGGGTACTGGTCTCCCGCTTTATGTTTTTTTTTAAATCAGAGATTTGCTTTTCCTAGAAAGGTTGCCTTCACCACGGCTTACACGAGTCCTCTCCACCCAAACACACACAAACACACACGGTGCTAGTTGGCCGTTGACCTCAAAAAAGGGTTCATTCATACATACATTTAAACATACAGGTGAGATTTATATTATGTCAGATTATAAATTAGATTCAGTTTTTTTGAAGTTCCTTCAGTCACAAATCAACACATCTATAAACACCATACATGGAATGAGGCTTCAATATTTTTGTCACAATTATTAGAACACAATTACGTGTACGTCATTCCCCGAAAATGTGTTTTAGTAATCTATTCGCTATTTATACTAATATTCCTCAATTTTGGGCAAGTATAATTTTGTAAATTGGAAATAACAGCAAATATGGTTTAGTGGGATAAACTCAATGCATTTGGATATCAGTTGGATATGGTGTGTGCCAGAAATTGACGTGGTCCTGGATATGACCTAAAACTATATCCGATTGTGAGGCCCCATCTTGCGGGCCTTGGGGAGTGTGGAGCCACCCTTTAATTGCCATTGCTCCCAGGTCCACTCTGACCCAGAGTGGTAATACCTGTTAGGGTCCCAACTATGGGTTAAATAGAATCTCACTTTTAAAAAAAATATACTCCATTAAAAATCGTTCCTCAAAATAACTAGATTCGGCATTAAATAACCTGAAAAAGGTTGATATGCCGTAAAACAAAAACAATCAACTAACCAGAAATTGACGTGTCACTACAGAGCTAAAATAGAAGGGTATGAAAGAGGAGTAGGCAGTTATATTAGGCTGAATCGCTCCGGTTGAGAATTACTTAAGATATATAATAAACTACAGAGATAAGTGACCACAAATATCTCAAGCTCGGAATATCCCCACCGCTGCTGACAGACGAGAACGCCATGCCAACAATTCAATAAAAAGGTCTTCGCGTGATTCTGTTATAAAATATAAATTGCTGGTGCTCCGTACTTCCATTTCTTGGCATAAACATAATTTTATCAAGAATTCTTCATAAGTTTGGTTTCGGTTATAGCTGATGGCATTTAAGTCATTTATTATTTTAGAAATAATTTTATCAAGAATTCTTTATGAGTTTTGGTTACGATTATGGCTGAAGGAACTCAAGTTTTGTTTTATATATATATATATATATATATATATATATATATATATATATATACACACACACATTTTATTTCGGTTTCGATTCAAACTAATTCATCCAAGTGATATGGATTTTTTTTTAAATCGCAATTTTATGATATATAAAAACCGATAGAACATTAACTCTATAATAATATATACGAAATCTGCAAGAATTAAGATATATTTAAGCGCACTTTACGGCCGGGTTTTCGTGTTAGCTTAAAGAAATACTTTTGCAGTTTTACCAAAAAAAGTTACAATATCAAAGCGCCTCCATTTACACTGAACGCCTACAGAATGCCAACATGAATGGGTTACATATGAATAAGTCCCCTGTGGAATTTCCATAGGTCCCGCTAGTTAACCATGATTACTATTAGTAAGTGTCAGCTATTATAAAATTTTACTTGAAAGTTATTAAAAAAAAAAAAAAAACTTTTCACGTACATTTACAATTGGTTACTTATTAATCAGTTTCGTTGCTTTTGACTTTAAAATACTGTAGCTAATCGGTGATCATTCCCCGTAACATTCTTATAGTTTCTTTAACAGCCATCTTTTGGCTATTATAGGGTTCAACATTTAAAATAACTGCAATGACCTACAGAGATCTGACAATGCCCTGGTTTTACTCAGGAAAGATTCCTTTGTCACATGCTTCAAAGACTAATACAAGTTCAAGTTTTGCTAACGATAAAAAATAGATAATTAGAAAATGATAGGATGGCATGCCTCCTCTAACCTTTCTTAGTCTCCTTATTTAATAATATAATAAATGGATCTTATTAAAAATAAAGTCAGGGAATACTTGTATGACAACTGAACAGAATTTAGAATGAAAAAAAAAAGTGTGCGTAAGAATTTAATAGGTTCGCCCTATGGAGATTGAAATATAATAAATGCCAACAGTTTAGTGATTTTTTTAAACTTTCGGTAAATGATATACGTGAACAGAGTTTTTGTCTAGGTTTTTCACGTTCTACGTCCATCAGTATCCGATCCGTGTTTATGAATGAAAAGAGAAGCGAGTACATCTGGCTGTGTGGAGCAAGAGGAGACATGTGGATAGCCATCATCATTCATCAACGATATACAAATAACAAAGTAATGTTGGGATAATAAACAAAACGCATTACAATGGAAATCTAACACAAGTCGGTTTAGAGTTTTTACTTGAAAGTCAACGTGTTGATTAAAAGGGACTGACAACTGAGGAACACAGTAAATTGTTTTATAGTTTTCTCTATTTTTATATAAAAAGGCTGTTTTATGCTTTTTTTTCATAATTTACTTTTTCATATATCAGTAACTGTTTATGCTATCTCTAATGGGAATAAATAAAACAGAAGATGAGGTGTATTCTTTCCGTAAACTATTACACACTCAATCTTTATACGTATAATTATATATATATATATATATATATATATATATATATATATATGAAGCTGAACGTCTGTGTGTGTGCGCGCGCGTCTAGTCACGAATAGGCTCCTATTACAACTACATTACAACTGATTACATATAATGATAGATGTATAGAGGATCAGGAATGAGTATGTTTGATCTGGCAGAACGGTGGTTAATTAAAATTGTGGGGTCTGCGTTCGCGCTTGGCACCCAAAATATGGAAATAAAAAATGAAAACAAAACGTTTAAAAGGGTGTTTGATATAGATGTACATAAGAATACTTTGATAAGTATGTTTCAACTTAAATAGGGATGGTATAATAAAATTGCGGAATCTGCATTCGCGCCTGTACTCCATGGAAATATGGCGCAAACTTTATACAAAGACTTTTCATATCTATTTGCGTAAGTATACTTTGATAATTATGCTTTAGTTTGAAGAAATATAGTATGATAAAATTATTGGGTGTTCGTTCGCGTCTGACCTCCATAGAATGAAAATATGTCACAAAGTTTAACAGGGTTTTTAAAGGGGGTGAGGGCCCACAATAACACCTTTACTTTAATCTTAATTCACGTTAGCTTTTATTTATATATTTGAGTTGTATCATATTGTGTCGAATAAATTCACCTCATAAATTCACGTTCTTAAAAGTGAAAGCCAAAAAAAAAAAAAGTCGGAACTTTAGACAATTCTCGACCCAAATTTTGCATAACTCGGCTTTTTTCCTTCTCCACTTGCACGTGGAACTTTTTCGAAAATAGATAAATAATAAAAAATAAGAACGTTACTTGTAATCGTGTCAAAAAAAGGAAAAAATCCTGCTCGACTTATTACGCGTCTTTTTAAAAAGATTTACATAACCTTTTTATTTTTATTTATATATCAGTTTAAGCTTTATTTTGTCAGTGTACTAGAAGGAATTCAGTTGATTACGACCCTTTATGTGTGTTCTTTACATTATGATAGTGCAACCCTGAACCCGACGGCGCAATACTACACCGTTCAATACTGTGAAACTGAAACTAAGCTGTTCTGCTTGAAAAGGGCGCCATTTTTTCTTATTCGTATTTATATCAAGGCTTTGCTTTAAAAAACTAAAACAATTACCTGCTTACTTTTTTATATCCCATTTCGTTGTTTCGCATTCTTTTACTAAAGTAAGTAAAGCTTCAATATTTTTCAAAACTGTTTTTGTCTCATTGTTTTTTGATATTTCGTCGATATTATTTAGAAAGAGTGTTTAGCAGAAACGCCAACAAACGACTACCCGAAAAAATTAATATACAAGAAATAAATGTTACCATAGTCAATAAAAGATCAGTTCATGTTTTTTTTTCGTTTTTAAATAGTTTTTAATGCTCTTTACTTGAAATAATTTCAGCGAACCGAAATTAAAAGGAAATTTGAGGCGATAACTACTTAAATGAATTTTTATATAAACTACACATACCATAACCGAATATTCCTCAAGCACAAAATTATGAAAAAAATTAAAATATGTTTATAGATATTCCTTACGTTGACGGAACTCTCTTAAATTGTTAACACAGAATGCTCAGGTGCCTCTCCTTCAAATTGAAAACGGGGCCCTCCATTTCAAAGTCACTGCCATTTTGATTTTTTTTAACCCGTTCGTGAATAAAAAAAAAAAAATTACAAACTACTTAAAAATACAAACCAATGAATTTTTCGACCATAAAATAACTTTTATTGACTATGGTAACATTTATTTCTTGTTTATTTATATTATTATATATATAACATTTTCTCTTTGTAAGGAAACATCATTTTGTTGGTCACTCTTGGCTACGAATGGAAACAAAGTTGATATAAAAAATATATTTTCGCGAAAATTATCTTTACTTTCATCATATTTTGCTTAGGGTAAAATTTTTAAGTATCAAAACCTATCTCTTTACAATCCCCTCCTTTTCATAACCTATCATACTTTCATCAATCACAGTCCATTTTCTGTGGGTTGTATTTTAACCCAGTACACGACGAGTACTTCTACTAGTATATATATATATATATATATATATATATATATATATATATATATATATGAGCGAGAGAGAGAAAGAGAGAATTTTTTACTATTATTATTAAATATCTACAGACACTAATGTTTCATCCATTCGGGAACCATGAGTGCAAGATGTCACGATTAACACCAGTCGATAGATTCGAACCCAGAGACAGAAGTCATCTCTGACATCATTTCAAGGACCTAATCCATTCGGCTTCGTTAACCACGAGAAACATTGTTGAAATTTAAACATGTATACTTTAAATGTTTTTAACTTCGATCAGGGTGATCTAATCATTATATGACGATCTGCTTCTAAGAGCTAAATTGACTGACTTTAATTAAACTGAAAGTACTCAACAATTAGAAACAAGTTTCCCAAGAGGGCCGAGAATTAAATTTATGCATAGTCTGTATTGAAAATCCTTGATGTTTATATATGTCATCCACAGACAGTACTGTTTCGAAGCTCATCAGTGCGGCAAGACAGGCAAATGCCTTAAGCCAGAATCTAAAGCCGACCGTCCAAATGGAAGTCAAGGCTTCTCACAATTACGCTATACGGCTGCTGCTGAGCGGGTAATGAATAAACGATGTTTTGACATCGTCCAAATGCCTGCGATCGATTTTACACAAAGAGCGTCGCTTAATACGCTAATATCTGTTTGTATATCACTTCCCAATATGCTCAACCAAAGATAGGGAGCGTTATATATATATATATATATATATATATATATATATATATATATATATATATATATATATATATATATATATATATACGCATACTGTTAGGGAGATCCAAGTTAACCAGATATTGAATGATGCTTACTGAAACGGTTAAATCGCTGATTTTTTTCAGGTAAATTGATTGGCAGCCAAATCAAGTTAGAGATGCATCGTGGAGCACCAATGCCTTCTCGCAGTGAGAATCCACAATACATTGTAGTCTACATTGCACTGTAGAGAACTTACTGTTTATTTTATAATATTATTTTCATCTATAACGGCTTTAATTAAAGATTATAATGCAAATATGAAGTAAAACGATTCAGCTGTGCTCTAAAGAAAGCGCCCCTGTCATACCAAAGAACCTACTGTTGATTTTGTATTATGGGGCCAATCTGCATGTGCGATGTTAATGACTTGAATTTTAGTTTACATTGAAAAAGTCAACTATCATGGTTCAAGTGTGCTTTAACGAGACACATTCATTTCGATCGCGCCTCGTCATATCAATGAAGCTATTGATAATTTTAGTAGCCAGTCTTTTCTGAATGTATGGTGATAAATCATTCTGAAATGCAGTTGTTATGTTAGACTGTATAAGGTGTTAACTTTGGTCAAAAGCACGAGTTCCTTCTTTCATCAGATTAATTTGACTATCGATATTTATCGAAGGCATTCCGATAAAAACCTATCTAAGAACATCGCTAGATAAATAAATGACATTCGTGTAAAATTTCATAAAAATCGGCCCAGCAGTTTTGTAATCGATAGGGAACGAATTTAAACACACACAAATTGCCTTTTATATAAATGTTTATATATGTATAAAAATCTTTACCCTCATACGTAAGCCTCTGAGCAAGCCCACATTATATATATATATGTATTACATACCATACATATATATAGCCATACATACACGTATGCAAATATACACACACATACACATATATATATACTCATATACACGCAACATATATATACACATATACACATACATATACACACATATACGTATGTATATATATATACACACACATGTACATATATACTCAGATACACACATATACGTATGTATATATATACACACACATGTACATATATACTCAGATACACACATATATATACACATATATACATAGACACACATGTACATATATACTCAGATATACGCATATATACATATATACATATACACCCATGTACATATATACTCAGATACACACACACATATATATACATATATACATATACACACATGTACATATATATTCAGATATATATACACATATACACACATGTATATATATATATACTCAGATATATATATACATATATACATATACACACATGTACATATATACTCAGATATACACACACATATATATATATATATATATACACACATGTACATATATACTCAGATATACACACACACACATATATATATATACATATATACATATACACACATGTACATATATACTCAGATATACACACACATATATATACATATACATACATGTACATATATACTCAGATATACACACATATATATACATACATATACACACAGGTACATATATACTTAGATGCACATATATATACATATATATATATATATACACATGTATATATATTCTATAATAATGATTTTTATACCTACATATACTAGTGTTTCATGCTTTTCCAATCATTAGTCCAAAAACTGTTAATTACTGCCGGTTGAAGGATTTCAACTCAACTACAAAGTCAGCTTTGACTTCATTTCCTAGAAGGTTACACTGGTTAAGTATAAGTTAACACGAGAATTCTTTCTGCATGCGTGCCACAATATATTTACTTTCGTTTTGCTTACAAATCCAACACCTGCACTATCACTATGTTCATGTTTACTGTATTTGGCGTTTTCACATGGAAAGGAATCATATTAGGTCGTTAGTTGCGTGCGGCGACAAAAGCTAACAGAGAACCGTTTTTCTATTCCGTGTCTTTTAGTGAGCGAAAAGACAGAAAAGTAGATTCACTAATGAGCATCTCGTTTTCTAGAAACTTCCGTGCCGACTGACTGACAGACATATCCCGGCTGCTCCAGCACCTCGCGTCACGAACAACCAACGACCGAGGGGGGTGGGGATTCGTGTCTGAGGATTACTTATTGTCTCTTTTCAGAATGGGTTCGCGAAATTAAAATCCGAATTTATCTCTGTTCAAGTTAAGGTCGATTGGACGGGACTGATGAAGAAGAATGCAGTCGGTGGCGAAGGAAAGCCTGCAGAATATAGTGGCAGAGATGGGAGCGGGACCTGTGGGCTTACACCTCGTGTTTGTGAGCCAGGATCCTGCTGACATCTGCTCTTACAGCTTCTACGTTCAAAAACGACTTAACACAACGAACTGGTTACGTCATCAATTTAAACGGGCTGTCATATTTAGAATCCCGTTTAAACATCGCATGCCGTCCGCTTAGCGGATACCATACAAAATATTAAAAGCACGGATAGAGTTGACTCTCTTTTTTTTATCGCTCTGTTTTATTCCGGTACAAAGTCATTGCGTGAGCAACTACCAAATTGGTTTATCTTATTTTATTTTGTTCATATAAATGTGCTACATAGTGAAATATATGAGCGATAAGAAACTTCTGATTGGTTTAACATGATCACATGAAATACGAGCGGGGCATATTAAAATAGACAAAAAAAAAAAAAACGCTGATTTTTTTTGTTTTATTTTACTTCAGTCGACGTTCTCAGAAATCAAGTGGCCCACAACCTGGGGCTAACCCTTGAAGTCTATATGAGATACATAGATATTCGAATGTTCCACTTAAGTTCTTTATTTCTCAAATACTGAGTTAATAAAGAAGTTGAGAACATCATTTTCCTCTCCCCAATTAACCATTTTCATATATTGTATTATATCTTTTATTTTGGTCTCTTGGTCTTGCTAAATTCCAAGACAAGAATTTATCTAGTCTAGTGGAGTATCCAGTTTCGTGCTGCTACTTGAGGTAACATCACTTGGAGAAGGTCCACCATTCCTCGTAAAAGCTAATATGGGTATGCCATAGTGAGAAGGTCTTATTTGGGCAGCGAATACTATGTGATTTTGAATATTTGGTCAGGGTTTACTTCTATGGGAAAATTATCCTCATGACAGATTGTTCTGACAAACCCCTGTACAGAGAGACCTTAGACACTCGAGGACAGTGTCTAGTAGGCATTCAAGTTCTCCTCCGAACAGTTTGTTAACAGTTGTAGCGTACAAAAGTCTGTCACTGCCATCTTACATCATGGTTTCTAAGAAAACGAAGAAAACGGATGGCGTAACTGAAATTTCTTAATATTTCATAAACAATTAGTTATCTAAAAGGCGAGATCAGTTTATGAGTGCAAATACAATAATCGTGTACGAAGTATGCGTGTCTGTATTCATGAATGTTTATCATTTATTTAAAAAAAAATAAAGTCGAATAAAATCTAGGATTGCTACACGAAATCGAGATAACGACGAAATATCCAAATAATAATAAATATTAATTATTTCTAGTTGTTATATTATCGTATTTATTTTTCCTTCAGTCTTTGATTACAGAGTATATTACCGAAACAAGATAATGAGGTAGCTACCACATATAGAAACACACACACATAGTAAAAGCAGTTACTAACATTTATTTTTTCAAATATTATATCTATACATATCTCTATATATGCACTGAAATATCTTTTTATAGAGTATTTTACATTAGTTGAAGTACTTATGTTCTATTTGAACTGGTGAATATCTGTTGAATTTGAGGGTATTAGGTTCACAGATATATCTGTAATTGGATTTACCCCACTCTTTGGCCCCTGTCTCTCAAAGGTGATGTTAAAGTGTCAGTCTTTTCTATAAATGCTATGATCGCATGTGTTCTTTTTTTTTTCTTCGTTTGACTCTTCTTATGCAACAGCAATTTATTGGTAATTCGTTGTTTGGACACAAGATCATAATAGAACTTCCTATCACATTCTTTCAAGGAAATGCATATTTGTGGGATTCTCTTAATGTTGTTCTCTCATCTTAAATACACACACACTCTAGTTATATATAGATGGAAAAGTGTGTGCATATATAGCGTTTAATTCTATCATTCTCCGTCCGTTTTTTTGTCTCATTTCTCTCTCTCTCTCTCTCTATATATATATATATATATATATATATATATATACACACACACACACTAGTAAGCCGCCGGGGTTACCCAGTCGTAAAATACGCATAAATATTATATTTTGTTTCGGACATAGTATTATCATAGAATGAAATAGGGTCATCACGAACACCGGCTTTGTCGTTTGGGTGTTAGCTTAAAATAAATCAAATAGATATATATATATATATGTGTGTGTGTGTGTGTGTGTGTGTGTGTGTGCGTGTGTGTGTGTGTGTTAAGAAGATTTGGATAAAAAAATGTAAAAATACAAATAAAGAATGCAGTTTAAATTCCCGTACATTAAAGGAACTAACTTTAACCTATCGCCGACTTAGCAACTATATAATCCGACTTCTAAAGCGTTTATAATTACAAAAGAGGATTCATTTATATAAGGAGAGGAGAAGAAAAATAGTAACTAAAATTGTTGAATAGAAATGTGTTCTTTGATAAAAGCGCTGATTGAGTTTGAATAAAATAAATATGTATTAGATATGTTCGAAGCCAAAACAACAAACCCTAACGTGAATTCCGCGTGACCAACGCATTGTTGCGACATTTGAAAAGACTACCGTAAAAGCAACAAACGGACTCCGACTGATTCTATGCTCCAACAACAACATGGCAAAAAAAAACAACAAAAAAACCCAGACATACTGAAGATGAAGTTTTACTTCGAAATATATTTATAAATTTCAAACAAAATAAATATCTGTTTATTTTGTAATAATGCGTTGTTTTTGCTTCAAACGTATCTAGTACGTATTTATTTTATTCAAACTCAAGCAGCGCTTCTATCAAAGAGCACAAACCCTAATATAATTTTTTTTAATTAAAATGAATATTTATATTTCCTTTTTTCCGTGATTATAAAAAAATATTTAGGTAATTAATATCTTTTGCACATCCGCTATATTACTACTGTCAGTAAATCCACCATTCATTACGATAAGTTAATTATGATATGAAACATTTCTATGTTAAAAACAGTATTTAGTTTCAAATTCAGGTCTTATTAATAGTCATTTATTTTGAAAATTTAAATATTATAAAGCTTACCAATATTTCCCGGGTCTAAGACTTGTATTCACCCAATTAGCAGCAAAATCCCGCCTATTTACCGAAATGTTCCTGCCTTATTTTATTTTTACTTTTTAAAAGGCTTGCTCTTAGAATCTCCTCCTTGCGCCCTTTTTCTACGACCGTTCAATATGTATGAATTTAAATAACAGACATTGGTTTCATACTGTTTGCTTTTTTTTCTGATTGAAATCGCTGCAAAGAATCAAGCCACTTTATGTAAGTGGCTAAAATATTACATTAAGATTCAAAACTAGCTTACAACGCATGTTAGATATAACCAACCGAGAATAAAACATCCCTTTCTTTGTCCGAGCATTCGCATATGGAATAAAAGTACTAAGAACAAAAGAGAATCAAGGCTTACAAGGCTGTCGAAAATAAAGACAAAGTCGACATTACATTTGGTCTTTACGCTTAAGTAGAATCATGCCTTGTTTGGAGTTTAATAAAAGCAGTAAATAACAATTATGCATGCAACGGCGTTACAGAATGCAAGATTTGCTCCTTAAAATTGTCTTTCGGAAATTATAACTTGAAGATGCTCAAGTTTTATTATTGCGAATATTCGAACCATCGTTCAACCTGAGTTGTTATATTCACACGGCTTCAGTCGATGTAACAGTTTTACTATAATATTCGAAAATCCACCTGAAGAAGGGTGGAGTTCCAGTTTACTTGCCTCCCCAAGAGGGCATCATAAGGCATCAATGTCGGTTTTTAATGTGGAGAAGGTAACAAAAATTGTCTCAGTTGTGAAGGATTTCTCCCCAATTAACCGGGAACAAAAAAACTGAACTATAGCATCAGTACAGGTACTACACGTCATTTTGATCTTGGCCCGAAGGCCAAGCAATCTTTTTTTTTGTTTACTTGCCCCCGCCCCCCACAATGAGGCCATAGTTAGGCACAAGGTCGATTTAAAATGTAGGGGAAAACCAGCTCCCCAAAAAGGGGCACTCTGGTTTGTAACAAAAATAAAACATACATCAGTCATGAAGGATTTCACCTCCATTAACCGAGACCAAAGTATAGTGCAGCATCCGAAGAACAGATAGTATTTATTTGCTTCCCCACGAAAGCAAATTAGACACAAGGTCATTTTTTGATGTGGGGAGAAAAATCAGCTCCATCAAAAAGGGAGCACTCTGACAGTGTCCAAATAGATAGTATTTCTCTCGGTATGAAGGGTTTCCCCTACATTGATCAAGGAACAATTACTTAAGTGAAGCATGAGAACAGATATTACACTTTGATCTTGGCCCAAAGGCCAAGACATCTCTTAGAAGATCGGAGTTTATATCAACCGAAATGTTGTGAATATAGCAGCTAATATGAGGAGCGTTTTGCTTTACATTATCTCTATGATGGAAATAGGGCGTGGCAAAGTGTCGATAATTAAAAGAAAGGAAAAAAAAAACAACTACATGAATGTGAACGGAAAACAAGTCCACGTCAGAAATCATCTGAGCTATGTGTAGCTAGAAAAAGTCGTTCAAAGGCGAAAAGGAACACATTTGTTGGCATACCCCCCCTCTAAAATGCCAATGTTGAGTTGTTCTTTTTACAAACTTTATGTTTATACACACATATTTTACATGAAGTCTAGTTTATTTAGGAATGTGTTCATGTTTTTTGCTTCGAAATGACGACGCCCAACGCGGTCGTACAAAAAACAGACCCAGTGAACCAGCCAGAAGTACTTTTATTTTTACTCCATCTCTTATCAATGCCCAAAGGAAATGCGAAAATAAGAGTTAATAAGTGCGACAGCATCGTGATGCTCGGTCATTGAGGGGGTTGAGTAGAATTTGATTATTTAAGAGGACGGCTCAACAAGAACTTATTTACATCGGACTTGAAAATGACTATGTTGTAATCAACTAGGAAGTATATCCGCGATATTGTGTGCAACAGCCGAGTAGTTCTAAGAAATAGACTTCGGTCGTGAAATTTCAGTTAATTTTAAACATATAGAGAGCTAGAAGAATTGTGTACAGTGGTGTTAGTAAGACAAGTATTTTTAGGAATATTTAATAGGAGACACTCCACTCAGAGTATTTACGAGACAATAATGTTTATCGTCGAGTAATGTCACAAATCACCGGAAGTTGTGTAAACATAAAAAAGCAACTATTAGATTGGTGCAAAAATAATGTCATTTTTTATTAGATATATGTACATTAGAAAGCATTAAGCAACCTAATAGATAAACAGTGCGAGATATGTGTAAAGAAAAGACAAAGTATGTAACATCAATCAGTAAAAAGAGTCAGCTGATACAGTGGCTATAAAAGAGAATCGAACTCATTTGAACACTAAAAAAATACCCTACAATAAACGCTGGTGTGAAAGCTCTAAACTAAAAGCCATACTAATCTTATATTAATCGAAAAGATGGTTTGTCGCTTCAGTCTTGGATAACAGCGCCGCTTGGATTTTTGTGTCGGTACTAATCAGGCGTTCAGGACAGAATTAGACGCTTGTTCACGGATATAAATCGAATGTAGCGAGCGGCAGATTGGAGAATACGAATAAGACAGACGCACATCGACAGACGTACGTTAGCCATTTTAGCCCCGTTATTCTTTTCTTCTTTCTTTCTCTTTCCTTTTCTACTCTCGCCAATGGCCAACTGCTGGTGATTTATTCTGTCATCGTGATTTAGAGGATTAAACTGATGCCACCATTTGTCAAATAAATTGGACGCTCAGCGAGCGATCAACGAACAAGGGAAGAGGCGGCCATGTAAGATGTTCTTATTCCCGAGACTACAGGCTGAGATTGAAATGGCGGACCACATGTCTTTCCGCCGAATCCTATGTCTTGATTCCTTTTCTTTCCTGCTTTTTCTTTTAATTGTTCCCTTCTATTCTGTGGCATCGCCTGCAATATTTTAAACATTTTGATATATCGCATTTTATTTTCCTGTGAATTTATTGTAAATTTTGACGTTCATTCGGCTTGTTGGTTTCTCTCAATTTTATTCAATTCGCTGTATTTAAAAAAATGTTTCTTTTATTTTTTGTTCTAAATGTTTTCTTATATTAATTTAATGTTTATTCTTATTTGTTTTTTTTTTTATTTCTGCTTTTTAATTTCATATATTGTCCATTATATTGTATTTATTTCTGACAGTTTTAAGTTGATTGCTTTATTAAAATACAAAAATTTTTTAAAATTCAGTTATTATGCGTGTATTCATTTATTTACCTACTTGTTTTTCTTGTACACTTGCCCCGTCGTTGTCCATAAAAAAAAAACTATGGTTAAAATTTTTTATTGGCATCTTTTGTTGTCAATTTGCGGTTCACTTACTATTTTCCTCAAAATAAACGCATTCTCCAATTTAATTCAATGTCTGTCCACGTGTTCCTTTCCAAAAAAACAACAACAACAAAAATAAAATAAAAACGCAAGCGCTATTATTTTAGTGAAATTTGAAATACTGGTATTCATGTAGGGAGTGATCCAGACGTAACTCAGCTCGCGTCAACAGTCGGAGTAAGCCGAGCGTCGCCGAGGAAATTAAGCCGTCTGACGTAACAAAGTTGAGCCAATGAAAATGTAACGGTATGGTCTTTGACGCGTTCGCGCGAGTTAAAAATTCTAAGCAGCAGACGACAATTTGGAAAAAAGAAAACAAATTAGTAAAACAAAGTAAGAAAGCACACCATTTCGTACTTTCACGTCAGAAAAAAAACATTAATTTCACAGTCTTAAGTGAGCAGCTGAAAACACCAGCCGGAGTTCTCGACTTTATCCAGAAAAAAAATTACTGGCACGGACAAAAATTTGTGCATCATGTGGATATAGGTGCAATCTTATTATAAGAGGAATGGTAAGCGATGACTATGCCTGGAGGTGCCAGGATACCAAATGTCGAACTTTACATCATCCGAACTGGTACTTTCTTTGCCAAGTCTAGGCTGACAGTTGCCATCGTAATTAACATAATCTACTCGTGGGCGTTCGAGTGAGCAACACGGCAAGACCTCCAGCGCGAATGTGGAATACGATCTACGCACGCACACACCATTAATATGGTAACGGTCTGAGAAAACAACAACAACAACAACAATATCTGCTTTAATATGAAAAAAAAGAAAACTATCCCACCCAGTTTTGTTTCAATTTTTCTAGTTCTCAGGTTTTTCCTTGAACATCAAAAAAGACCCCCTAAAAACAAACAAAAAGTTACACCCCAAAACACAAAGATACATTTTTTTTAATTTTTCTTGAAAAAAAAAATCTTTACAACAAAAATTCCTTAAAATTATTTATTTGACTTATTTTTGAAACTTTTCTCGAACAAAAATTTTTTTGAACATTATTTATTTAAAAAAATTACCATATATATATATATATATATATATATATATATATATATATATAGTAAAAACAAAAGGAAAAAAATACTGTTATAACATTTTTCTTTACAGTTAATAAAACTCAAAATTTCAGGTAGGTTTTAATTTCTATTATCTTTCATCGGCGACGCTCGGCTTAATTTCCTTGGCGACTCTCGGCTTACTCCGACTGTTGAAGTCATGTTCCGGAAAAAGCCGAGTTACGTTTGGATCACTCTCTGCTTGAGTACCGAAATACTAATAAAGTGCCGCATACTGGTGAATATGTTAGGAAAACGGGTAGACAGTTGCCATCAAATCAAGTCGGGAATGACAAGAAAAAAAGCCGAGTAGCCTAAAGAAATACATACGTCAATTTTGCCAACTGAATTCTGGGAAGCAAAAAAAAAAAAAAGACTTCCCTTACTAATTTCAGTTAGAGAGAGTGGGCACCTATCGCCATACTTTCCTTAAACATGTAAATTGAACTTATATTAAGTAGAATACTATTATTGTTAATTTTTTTATGAAAAGTAGACAACGCATTATAGATTCGTTGTCGGCGGCTCCCATAACTAACTTCTCCTAAATGGACGAATTACATTTCAGAAAGGAATAAGTTGAGTGGTCAAATCCAACGTAATTTGTGATTAACAGAAAATTATACGTATTTTTCACTCTGTATTTATTCGACAACTCTCTATAATTTCCGAATATTGAACCGACTATTTCCCCAGATGAGTTCGTGATTAAAGGATACTCTAACTTAACATTAAAATTTTGCTCCCAATATGGGCATGCGCAAAGATGTGCTTACATTAGAGATGGCTTTCCCTATGGAAGGGACATCTCCAGAGAATACCCTAAATTACCCTGTGTGCTTCCGAGTTGCACGTGTTCACAGCACTGCGTTCATATTTACCCTATATATCTCTCGCAACAACAGAGGTACTATCTTTATGAGCATATCTGAGTAAATTGACCACATCCTGTCTGCTCATACCTCGGCTAACATTCACACCTGTAGAGACTCTAATGATCACCCAAACAAGGAAGATATTGAGGGGGGTTTCTCTCAAGATTCTCCATTGCTTATGTCCTAACTCAAATTGTCCCGAACCTACCCGTGTGCCGGAGACTGCCGGTCAGTATACAAGTCTCCTAGACTCTTTTCTTACACTTTTTCCTGAGCTATATTCATCCTTCCTTCTATCTCCACTGGAATCTTCCGATAACTCGTTAAGATAAAATCAAAATATAATAACTCCGCACATATACCTCTCTATCGTACAGTATATTGATACTCTATGGCTGACTGGGATAGCTTCCTACATTTATATCAGATCTACCACTGTGTTCTACGTTTAAAAAGAATGTGCCCTTTATAGTATCAGATCTAACGAAATGGTTAATTGTAGCAATAAGCCCTTTTATACCTTCCAAAAAGTTTTTTTAAAAATCTAACAGCTAGCTGTGGTTCTCTTCAGAATGTGATACTGCCATTGCGTACGGAAATAACCTTTTCCATTGCTTTCAACATAATATGCTGAAACTAAAGCCGTCTTCGGGACTGATACCAACAACTGCAAAAGATTAATAAAAAAACGCTAGAGATTGTATGTTGTGCCCGGCAAGTTCAAAGTAACTGAGCAGCGGCTTGCTTCCCAACAGTTTTGGCTAATAACAAACAGGATAATGAATAGAAACGTGTGCTCTAACTCAACCATTATCAATGAACCCGAGATAATCTCGTCAGCATAGGACAAATCGAAACTTTTTGCTAAGCCCTTTGCAGCTAATTCTACCCCATGCGATCAGAGCAGCCAACCCCCCGTATTTCCTCCTGTGTTTATAAAAACGCTATACGAAATACAAATATGTGTGCGTGATGTTGCCAAGCTAATCAAACTCTTGATTCCAGTAAAGCAACTCACCCTGACGGCATTTCAATTATAGTGATGAAAAAGCTTTAAGTTCTCTGATTCTCTCGCTTCTAGTCTTGAGCACATGCCACAATGGTGAAAGAACTGGTTGGTTAATTTTAATGCATCTAAAACCAAGCTCCCATCTTTACATCAACGCTCTGACCGCCGTCTGGCATGAATTGAAATGAATGGCTCTAGTCTTGGGTAGGCTCTATGTTTTGACAAGCCTCTGTATTTAATCTTTACTCCGGATCTGAAATGGCACACGTACATCAAATCCGTTGCAGGTCACAGAAAAAATGGTAGGATCATTTTATCGCTCCAATGGATATCTCACTGCGTATTAAATTCTCTACCTCTATAAGAGCCAAGTACGTTCTAGGATGGAGTCCTGTTGCCACATCTGAGCAGGATCTGCTAGAAGCTCTTATCCTGCCTTGAAATAGTTCAAAATAAACTTCGTAGCTTAGCAGAGTCTGCTTTTTTCTTTTCCTTGCAATCTCTTTCCCACAGAAGAGGCTTTGCGATCCTGTCTCTGCTTTATTTTAAATTCAATTGCTCCATTTTATAGATCCCTCTTGCCAAACTTTCACGAAATACACTCGTCTATCTGAAACTACTATCAATAAATTTCCCCACTTTTTATCTGTGCCTAAACCTAAACGTAGTTTCCATGAAGAACGCCTATTTCTTATAACTATACGCCTGTGGAACTCTTCCGTTTCCCTACATTCTAGCTGACTAAAATATGGTCATCTACAAGTCCAACTTAAACAAGTTCTTGATGAGCCACCCGCTTAAGTACTCCAATTTACCAAATTTCCACTACTACCTATTACTACGATAATGTCCCATTAATTATCGTACACTCCTTAACCTTTATCCTATTGTAAAAAATACAAAAACCTTGTGACTCCGTAGGCAACAAGGACTACATATCGATTCTGCTTTAACTTCATTCACAAAACCCTGCTCTATATATAAATATATTCTTCCTGCAAACCAAGAATAATATTACTCCTTTTTTTAATATTTTTATGAATATCATAAATGTAAAACGGCTTATCTTTATATTATTTTTTATTTAACATAAACACCACAAATTACCACGTTTCTAACAAAGGACTGTGAGGTGTTAAGAAAGGATATCTGTGTTTAGTAGCGCAGAAAATAGAGAGAACTGCAAAGTTTAGCAGTCCGAAGGATAAAAACTATTAGTGTAGAAAATTTTCCAGCATCAATCCACCTCAAAAGTAAATCTATATATTTTGCTGCTCGTCGAGTTAGACGGGAGTATTACGTAGATGGATGCGCAAGTGCCATGATTTCATCACAAAACATTCCGTTAAATTACTTGTAAAACATTCACACGTAATTTTTAAAAATTTTTATTCCCTTTCTCCACATTAAAAAACGACCCTGGTGTCTAACTCTGTCCAGTGGGGAGGCATTGTAAATAGGAACATTCACACGTGTGCTACAGGTCGACCGATAGTGTCGGACCTATTAAATTTGAGACTGATTCCTGGGCCCTTTCTTAGAATAATAGTTGTAAAAGCACCGGCCTAGATGTTGTAACAATGTTCCATATATGAGCGAATTGTTGCTTTGTAAAAATATAAGATAATCTGTGGTGTAATAGTTCGCAGGAGAGGAAGTTCACTTTATTTGTAGTTTTGTCATTTTCAAATTTTTTTTGGGGGGTCACCACTTATCAAGGCCCGGAAGTCACTCATGGATAAGGGTTATTGCAAGTACTATACGTTAGTGTGGAAATTTAATGAAGTGTTTACTTAAGAGGGCGGTTCATTAGGAATTTGTTAACGTTGGACGTAAAGACAACCAAGTTGTAGTCAGGTGGGAAGCAGGCAGATGGAACAGAGTTCCACAGGCGTGCAGTTCTAAGAAAGAAGCTTTGTTCATGGAATCTACGTTTTGATTTAGGCACAGATAAAGAGTGGGGGAAATTTTTCACATTCGATTCAGCTAGACGGGTGTTTTTCGTGAAAAATTGGCGAGGGGGACAGAGATTGGAGTTCAGACGAGCACCTGCCATGGAAATAACGATAAAACAAGTATAGGCTCGCAACGTCTCTTCTGTGGGAGAGAGGTTGCAGGGTAGAGAAAAGGGCATCCCCCACTAAGCCACGAAATCTATTTTGTACTCTGTCAAGGCAGGATAGGCTGTTACCCGACATAGTCGTGACACGTTAGGACGCAAGCACACACACTATATTATGCATTCGGTGGCAACCAACCCAGATATTTAATCTGCGTTAGGTACCAACTACTACCCTGACCTATTTTGCTTTTAGTCAGAATCGTAACTATCTATTCTGCCTTAAGTGACAACGACTACCACTATTTCTTCTGCGTTAGGTTATAACCACCACTACTTCTCTTCTGAGTTACATCACAACTTACATTAATCTTTATTCTACGTTAGGTCACAAGCACTATCTATCTTCTGTTGCCTCACAACCACCGCCCCTATCTATATTGCCTTAGGGCACAACGACAATCACTATCTATTCGGCATTATGTAACAACTTCCACCACTTTCTATTGTCTTCTATCACAACATTAGGTCACAAGCAACAACAATATATATTCTGCGTTAGGTTACGACAAACGTCATTATCTAGCCTGCCTTAGATCACAACCGCCACCGCTATTTTTTTTCTTCATGAGGTCAAAGCTAACATCACTATATATTATGTTTGGATTTCATAACAAATTTCATTATGAAGTTTTATACTCAACAGCACATTCTTGCACAATAAAAAATAGTAAGGTTATTTACTTTGTTTATTTTATAAACATAAAATAAAAGAGATTTATTATGTTCATATCTAATTTGTACCCGTTTTCTGCCACGTTTACATATACTATGAATTAGATAGCGTAGATGACAAGAGTTATGTTTTTTTTCGGCAATTACAGAGAGTTGTCGAATAAATACAGAGTGAAAGATACGTAGAATCTTCTGTTAATCACAAATTATCTTGAATTTAATAACTCAAATTATTCTTTTTGAAATGTAATTTATCCCATTACAAAGGTATAGTTTAGCGTTGATTAGGATGCACTAAACCTATAAAAGAAATGCTATATAAAACAGGTGGCAGTTAAATAAGGTTTAATAAAAAAGTAGATTATCAGCATGTTAAACCGTGTTCAAATAAATGAAGCACTCTGACACACCTCATTAACACTTAAAATTCCTATTTGTCATGCACTGTTTTATTGTATGTTATTGTTTTTTTTTTTTGGTTTTTCTTTATTCAATTTTCACCCCAAACAAGGCACAGTGCCACTTTGATCAAGGAGACTACTATCGGGGACATAATTTGAAGAGACATTACGAAGGGAGATGAGCAACAAGATGTATATTTACATTACGCTTGAATTTCTGTATGTCAGAAAGTAGAATTCTGGAAGGGAGTTCCAAAGTCTATCAGTTCTCGGAAGAGACTATTGGAGTAGAAGGCTTTCTTACACCTAGGGGTCTCTATTGTGTAGGGCTTGAATTTCGCTGATTATCGAGATTTTCAGAGGTATTTACGTTCAGGGGGGTACAAATGCCTGTAGTTCGTCAGAGCATTCACTTTTAAAATACTGGTAGAATAGGTAGACGGATGCAATATTACGTCGATTGGACAGATGCTGAAGCTTAGATGACAGTTCAGGACCTATCAGGTTGGCGACTCTCTTTTGAACCCTGCCCAGGAGTGGGAGACTAGTAGCAGATGCTTCAGCCCAAATGTGGCAACAATACTCCATACATGGGCGAATGGTAGCCTTATATAGATACAGGATACTTTCAGGCGTAAGTAGCTGTCTAGCATGGTAAATAGAGCCTACCTTCTTCGCAGCAGCTTTGGCAATGCTCTCAATATATCTGTTCTCTGGGAACAGTAGGCAGAGGAGTTGAAAAGTGATTTCAGGTAATATGTTTTTGGTTATTGTTATTTATGGTAGAGAAGGTTTCTTGCATTTATTGAAAGAAACAAGCTTAGTCTTGGCAGCATTGAATGTGGCCTTTCATTTTTGTCCCCATTCCACTACAGATTGGAGGTCTTCCTCCTCTAGTGTTTCTGCCATTTCCTTAGATATGTGATCATTTGCTTTCCTCTCGTGTCTATTATAGGGCGTGATGTCGTCAGCAAATATACTCGTCACTGAGACAATTTTAGCAGGCAGGCCATTTATTAATAATAGGAATTATAAGCGTCCAAGGACAGACCCTTTAGGTACTCCCACATTTATCTGCCCTTTCCCCAATGTAAACAGAATTTTTTGTGAAATTCTAAACAGTATCCAACTCCATAAATGTCGGCGAGTTACTTACGGAAAAAAACGGTTAATTAAACTGCAGAAGCCCCTGTTAAACTAACCAAGTTCTATAATTGAATACCGTCCAAAAGAACGAAACACAAAGTGTCGTGCTTATGTTCTTGTAAACCGCTCGTGAAAAGTTTATAATTTTAGATCAATTAAAAAAGCATTAAAAAGCATTAAAAAGGCATTAAAACACATTTAAAAAGGCATTAAAAACTACGTAAAAAATGAACGCCATTCTATTTTTTAAACTTTCTTTTTTTAAATGGCTTCTTAATGATTCTGACCTGATGTGATAAGACACTTCACTACGCCGGTTCGCACGCGAACGTATCATGTATGAAAAAAACTAGTGAAGGCGATAAAATAGCACAAATTGTTTCAAGGTCCAGGGGATCATACCATGCAAACGGTAAATTTGCGACGGATTTGATTATCAGATTCGTTGTAGCGTAAGGTAACATTTACCCCATAAATAAATAAAAGCAAGGCTGTCCAAGTAATTAAAAGAAAATTATAACCGAAAAGGTTAATCAAATTAAAGATGTCATTTAAACTTCTCTCCATGTAAAATCTCTTCTAACGCTAACCCATATGCCGCACGCGCGTATAGTGAATCAAACGTATTTTTGTATGATTCCTGTTCAAACGTAACCTTATTTCCTCCTTTCCTCGGAATGTATGCATACTTAGTTTCACCGCAAACAATTCAGACACACACACACATATATATATATATATATATATATATATATATATATATATATATATATATTTCTTGCAATATACTTTGTGCATTGATATTAACACCATTATTCACCATTATTATTGATTTACACTGGGAGATAAATAGTTTTGCCAAATTTTTCGACAATCTCAACTATATTTGCTTATTCAAACTGTATAATCTGTTATCTGTTTCTCATATCTGCATAACCTCCACGATCTTCTTTGATCCTTCCAAGCACATTGTTGCCTTTCGGTTGGACCCGTTAGTTTAATCGTGCAGACAATTCGAAATTGTGTTTGTGCGTTCAGAATTGTGAACGGGCATTTATATTCTATGTTACCCGAACGGACGAACATCCACGAATAAGTGTACACAAAAAGAAAACAAGAAAGATATATTGATAGTCGAACAGCGATAGATATTAGAGTAGAGCTGGTCATTAGGTTCTGTGGTTCGTCACACTCATTTACTATTTTAATTAATAAATGAACATGCATGTCTCTTTAATAGTTGATACTGCATCCAATTTTATCGTTTTATTAATATATAAGAGCTTGATATTCAAGACAGGTTTGCACACATGTTTCGTTACTACAATGGAACTCCATTGAACTAGTGTTGGATGTTATGGGTAATATTACTCGTCAGTCAGATTAACAGATCAAATACGATTGATACGTAATAGGAATTTATAACAAATTCTATCGCAATTGAATCGATCCCTTGCTATTAATAGTATAGGGATGGTTGGTCATTTTCTGTACAAATCTCAACGTAGATATATTTGCAACGTTGATATATATATATATATATATATATATATATATATATATATATATATATATATATATAGCCAGATGAGTGTCTGTGGTTATATATATGATTGCTACTTCTTTACAGAAGTTTGCCATCTCTTCATTTAAACGTTGTGCGTCTGTGTGCAAGTAGCTGACTTTGAAACCCAGCTTTAGTCCTACATATAAGTCCACATATGTGGCTTAAAAACTATCCTTCTTATCAAGGTAATCACATCGCATTATTATGAATCTTCGAATTTCGTGTCAGGCCACTTTAAGATTTACAGATTAGACCACAAATATGGTTGCCGGATGTGCTGTAAAAGTCTCCGCATAATACTGTGGCCCCTATCTTTTAATGTGATTTCAGATGATTTACAAAACCATCTTTTGACAAAAATTATCTGCCACCTACAGAGCCCTCCAGTTCCTGTTGTAATTTCTGAGTTTATTTGTCCAGCTTTCTAAAAAAAGAATGTTTTCAGACTGCAAAATCTACACACTGCTTCTTAGAAATCTTACAACTTTCTTTGATGGTTTTTCTCCACCTTGATCGATCATTAGCTTGCGCTTCCCTGTCATCTATATCTATCTCAAGTATTTTACAGGTAGTTTTTCAGAGAATCCTTAACCTTTTTCTTTGTTAATGTTGTGGTCTTTAACCTCTATCTACCTCGCCATAACATAGTTGTTTAGTAAGTCTTTTATCCTCCATCCCAAACAAGTGTCCAGTCCAGCGCATCTAATTTTGAATGATTTTCATTTTTATACTATTACTATTTGATCATTCAAGAACTACACTGCCAGGCGTTAGACTCCTCCAGTTAATATAAAGTATTATCCGAATACAATTTTGGTGAAACATTTCACATAACTTGAGATGCCTTCTGTATGTTCTCCAAGTCTCTGACCCATATACCTGCGCAGTGATTACTAGGGCTATGATAAGACAATATTATTTTCACTGTTTTGGCTCTCGAGTATATATCAGACAGAGATATAGACACAGTTAATCAATTGAGAATAAGATCACTACCTACAAAAAAATAATATATTAACTGATATGTACTAGAGAGTCAAGATAATGAAAATAATATTCTCTTGTCATAGCTCTAGTGATAAACCCTTAGTGTGGTTTTTGATGTGATTCCACGATCTGACGACGCACGTTTCTCAAGTTTGCGAAAAGCAGAACTAACTTTGGCTATTCTGTGATTTATCTCAGCGTCATACAGTTCTTACTGAGTTTACTACGAATATATATATATATATATATATATATATATACATACACATATACATACACATATACATACACGTGCATATACATGCATACGCACATACATACACGTACGTATACATACATATGCATAGACATACACGTGCATATGCATACACATGTATATGGGGACATACGCATATACAGACATACGCATATACAGCCATGCGCATATATCACCATTTATATACATATACAGACATGCGCATATATCAGCATTTATATACATATACATAACATTCCATGGTAAAACCCTAAAATCGTCCGACATTAGAAATATCTTTACTAACAGTACTAAAATTCGTTACCTTTACAATTGCAAACGAAGTCTAAAATTACTAGAAGCCATACTAATTAAAAAAAATTACAGCCATTATTTATCAGACCTCATTTAATATCGAGACACATACTAACCGTATTTAATTATCGATAAATAAAACAATAAATAAATAAAATATGAAATAAGAAAATAATAATTAAAAATAAATAATAATTCACCTCTACTCATCCTGCAATATAAAACAATTTAAAAATAAACAGAACAAACTATAAATACAACAAGCCTCAATAAAGTAAAAGACATCAATCGCTCCTGACGACGATCGGATATACCGATTGAGAGCGCGTGAGAAGAATATAGCCGAACAATGCATTGCTGCCAAAATATACAAATATAAAATTATATGATCCATCATTACAGACCGACGTATTTACTAATGACTTCGGGAAAAAACCTGATCCGAAGGCAAACATTATCCCTTAACAAGTCTAACAAAACTCTTAACCAAGTACTTCAAACAACTAAACTACAACTTAAAGAAAAAACAACTGAAACACAAATTCAAACTACATATAAACACACACACATACATGGAGATATATATATATATATATATATATATATATATATATATATATATATATATACACGCATACATGTATATATAACTTTAACGGTAACGCTTTAAAAATAAGATACGGAAAAAAATTCTAGGGGCGTTTCTTGCCAACCAACTCATCAGGAGTAAATCGTTGGTCATCAAGAGATGCAAAAATATGAATTTAATCATCACACAAGAGCAAATACCCGCGCATATACGAGTAAAAAAAGGCGAATGGGAGATCGTGTAATATATATTTACGAGCAAACAGTTAATAAAACATGTTCAAAAACACTTTGAAAAAGAGTTAAAACCATATTTAATTTGAAAAGGAAACACGTAATAAGTGGATAGTCCTTAATCCGCGGAGTTTCGAAGAAATACTTTCCTTCTTATAATGGGTAGGAATTAGCAAAATGCGGGATCGGATTTTGCATACAAAAGTATTTGATGAAACAATAAGTAAGTCAAAGATCTTACTTGATAACAAAAAAGTGAAGCAGAGGGAATATGGTGAAGAAAAACGTGATTACACGTGAATGGATAGTCTGGTGAAAGATAAATAATCCAATGACGGTAAAATCCAAAAATATAACTTCAAGAAAGTTAATTTAATTTCCATTTGCACAAGTGAAATCCAAGGAAATCCCGTAATTGGAAGATTGTCCAAAATAATCCAAGGGCCGAAATCCATGGAATAATTCACAAATATGTACAAGGGAAAAGGGGAAAAATTCCAATAATATTAATAAAAGAAAAATAAGATATGCTTTTCACACAGCTGCCGAGACATAAAAAATATATATCTATAAAAGTAAAATTGTCTGTGTGTGTGTGTAAATTTCCCTACTAAACTACTGTCAACTTTCAGTCTACAGACTTGAAATTTGACATAATTGGCATTGATATTTGGAAAAATCTTGTTAATCAGGTTCCAGACAGAAATTTGGCTGTCAAGGGGTCAAAATTACACGATTTGACCTTTGAAAACTCCACAAAATTTCTCCGACAATTTAGGTTCTAAACAGTTGAAATTTTAGATGTTGATTACTTGGACATGGATCTAACTTTATAATTTGATTTAAGCCTAAAACAATAAAAGTTATGGGGACAAACTTTAAAAAAAAATTATCCCTGCGGTCTCTACCAAACCACTCAGTCAATTTTTGGTCTACACATTTAAAATTTTACATAAAGTGTATTCAGACATAGGGGAAGCTTTTTAATAGGATTTTGGCCGACAATCTGGCTGGCAAAGGGCCAAAGTTAAAAAGATTTTACCTTTGAGGTCTCTAGCAAAATATTCAGCCAATTTAGGTTCTAAACATTTGAACTTTTACATAAAGGACATTCAAACATACAGCAAGCGTTTTAATCAGTTTTTGGACGAAAATTTTACTGCCAAAATATTAAAGTTGAAAGAGTTGACTTTTGCAGACTCTAACAAACTCCTCCGCCAATTGTGAGTCTAAACACTTGGAATCTTAGATATAGGTTACCTGGACCGGAGTCAAACTTCAATTTATATATATATATATATATATATATATATATATATATATATATATATATATATAGAGAGAGAGAGAGAGAGAGAGAGAGAGAGAGAGAGAGAGAGAAAGATAGTTATTAATAGTATATAGGGTCCGAGTAAAGCCGGGCTGAACTGAAAGTAATCTATACTTCTATAAATCTGGTGTTTTTTGTGTATTGATATTCCTATTAAAAATCTTATATTCTATTTATTTAAATAGAAAGTACAATTATACGTTATTCTAGAAATGCTTCAAAAGGGTGTACGACGCGATATTTTTGTTGCGAATTATGAGGTGTGAAAATGACTAAACACATTATATATATAGTGCAAAGTTTTTTTTTGAAAATTCAAAGAATCACGTTTTTTTTTCATAACCTTCGTTTATTTCCTGGATTTTTCCATTACAGCTGTTTCATTAATGAGTGGCAATTTTACGATTTATATATATATATATATATATATATATATATATATATATATATATATATATATATATATATATACACTGCTATTGATAGGTAGATTTAAAGTTGTTTAAGTTTTTAGATAAAGATTAGTAATTCTTTTTTTTAATATTAGGAACTGCTGTTATAGTCTATTATTTACCACACACTTTATACATTGTGCAAAGGACATGATTTGGAATAAATATAACGATTGATGAAATTTTACTAATCTAAACAATGGATATCTATAATATAAATCTCACCTGTATGTTTAAATGTATGTTTGTATGTACGTATGTTTTCATATCTACATTAAACTATGAACTGATGCGATGGATTTTGAAGATATCGCAATTGTTTTGAAGCTCGACCCTTTGGAGATAAATATCGACAAATTGGATGAAAATAATTCTTTAACCCTCAACTGGGCACTTTTCTACAGGGAGGGGTCGCTTTTTTCTCGATATTTTCGAAAGTCATCTATCTTTTCCATTGACTAGCCTTAATTTAAACATTCATCACTTCCGGTTTGGCGATGGGCTCAATAACAAAGCGGTCACCTTATTTTTTTTCACGCTCTTTTCCTCCTTCGCTGTACGGGTTCGAGCCTGCCTGTCTACTACGAAGTTTTTTTTTTTTTTTTTTTTTGCTAAATACATACCCCCAAGGCAACGCCGGACACCCAGGCTAGTGCTTAGATAAATAATAAAAAAAATCGATGGATACAAATATACAATTTAATTAAATAGCAGCTAATTCATAATGGTGGCATATGGAGAAATCAAATGAGCCATAACAATTATGCATAGATATGAACGCATGACTGGAATAACATACGCTCATGTGTGGTAAAGCCGTGTTTAAAGATGTAGGGGAGAAAGAATCAACCAGATATTGACTAGAAGAGTATGGACAATACTGGAACCTATAAAAGAATAACGTTAACATAACTGGTAAACGGCTGTTGCTAAAACGCAACATTATTTGTAACACATATGGAAAAAGGTGGATAGTTTTGGAAATCCATGAATACTACTTGGAATTGCGAGTTAACAATCACTGGAAATAAATTTTGTTATAACTTTGTGTGATTAAGTTAGTAAGTAAATAATGATGATAATAATAATAATCATAAATAATAATATTCATAAATAATAATAATAATAATCATAATAATAAATAATAATCATAATAATAAATAATAATCATAATAATAAATAAATAAATCGCAAAATCTCCAATAAACTGTCAAAATAGACTCGACATCTACTGGATCCACAACCAATAGTTTTGAAGAGTCAAAGAGAATCAAAAGACAGAATAAGAAAAACACGGACAAGACCTCCACTCGATAAGTGTAACCATGGCTGGAACACGGAGAAGGTTGTTGCCGCCAAATTTCCAGTGAATTCTAATGGTCGCTGCTAGGGGCTGTTACAAGAACGAAAATTCATTGTCAAAGATTATCGTAAGAGGTGGTGAATAGTGGAAATTTGATAAGAATTGTCACTCAGACCTCAGAGACAATCTTGGTTGTTGTCGGTGAGGAATTTCTGATGATGAATGGCATGAGAACCCCCTGGTCATTATAAATAATATATATATATATATATATATATATATATATATATATATATATACAGGGTGTTCCAAAAGTCTTGGGCACATTAAACAGATATGAGAACTTGAAAAAATGTGCGCACGACTTTTGGAACACCCTGTATATATATATATATATATATATATATATATATATATAACCTCTAGTAACTCTAAATAATAATATTTACAATAATAATTCTTAAATACCTACTGACACTAGTGTTTCATCCTTTCGGGAATCATCAGTGTAGGGTGTCACACTTAACGCCAGTCGAGTGATTCGAACCCTGGCGACAGAAGTCATGCCTAACTTCATTGGCAGGGGTCCGAACCACTCGGCTATCGTCAATCGCAAGAGATACACTTGAAATTTAAACATTAATTCTTATTAAATGTTTTTAACATCAGAGTAATCTAATCATATATAGCTATCTGTGCGTATTAGCTAAGTTGACCGACTTCTTTATTACAACTGAAAGTGATCAACGATGAGAAACAAGTTTTTTTTTCAAGAGGCTGACATTATGACTTTACTATAATAATTATTAAATACCTACAGACACTAGTGTTTTATCCTTTCGGGAATCATCAGCGTGGGGTATCACGACTAAGGCCAGTCGAGAGATTCGATATATATATATATATATATATATATATATATATATATATATATATATATATATACTGCTTTCTAGGAATACAGTTCTTAAAACCATATATGATTCAAAGACATTCTTTTGTAAATGCTTCACTATAATCAAGTTGTCGCATTCAGCAACGCTAAAACAAAAATGAAGTGAGATTTTGAAATGCTATATACCTTGCGGGGGATCAACATTCAATTGTGATTGGTTGAACCACACCTTCTCCTCAGTGGCCAGCTGTGGGAGCCAAAATAATGCTAGAGCAAATCGGATTAGATTCAGTGTCGAACGATCTGAAATCCCTTGGTAGAGTTTAAGGTGAAACAAGATCAATCGATTGAGCCGAGATATTTGTATGTTTGCGGCGGACTTAAATCGTTGCTTTAAGTCGGGTTATATCTGATATTCGAAGCTTATTCTTAATTATGCACCACTGAATCTTGGTTTATTTAGCGAAGATCTACCTGATCTGCAAGAAAGCAAGAAGTTAACTTTCAATTTGCCATCTTTATGCACGCAGACGAACTCGCATCCGTTTCTGATTATATATTTATGTGTATGTGCGCGCGTGTATATATATATATATATATATATATATATATATATATATATACAAACATGTACAGGCTTCGCTACACTTGTATGTCAATGTATCTCTATGTAGTTCTAATTAAGTATAGGTACACCAGGCAAAATTGCAGTCTGTTCATACACGTGCCCTTATTAAGAATCTAGTGTACTATAGTATATATATATATATATATATAGATGTATAATTATTACTACAATAATTTAAATATCTATAGACACTAGTGTTTCATCCTTTCGAGAATCGTCAGTGCAGAGAATTATGATTACAACCGGTCGGGACATTCGAACTCAACCACGAAGCTATGTCTAACTCCATTAGCAATGAACAAACAACACGGCCAATGTTGACCGCGAGAATGACAGTTGAAATTTAAACATTCATTATTAATGTCGAGTCGTCTGTGCATAGTGATCTAATTATTATAACATCATGATCTTCGCATTCCTGTTATATATTAGCAGGATTACAAGACATTGCTAGTAACAATAATAAGGACACTTTTTCATGATCTGCATGACATGATAATTTTTCAACTATTCTTTCTCAGCCAATAATCAATGTAGACAAAAGTAGTTAACATTTTGGAAAACTATATGAATTAGTGTTTTATACACATCGTTTTATTATTGAAATCGGATGCAGATATTGATAATATAACAGAGATTTTCCCTTTATTTTGTATGTTTCGTAACGCAGAAACATTCATATAATTATAAGGCTAACATTTTAACATTTCCGCCCATACCTAGCAGAATAATAAGAAGTAGTTAACTTTAAAAAAATTAAGAATATGGGAATGGTTACATAAATACTAAAATATCGAAAGAGTAGTTGCGATTTTTGCTTTATGATATTTGCTCATTATATAAATTTCCCAAAATGTTTGGCTTTGATAGAGTGGAGATTAAAACTTGCTGCTATAATTTCGAATGATTTAAGATAACAAGAACGAGAAACTTGATTTTTCATATGCTTTACCTCCTTTCTCTTGGAAATAAGTACGATTACAAATATAATAATAATACTTATACAGTGTGAAATTTATTTCATGCATAAGAACCAACAGAACAGATATAACATATGGAACATATTTCGAATCAAGTCTCCTCTTGTTATTATTTTAGATTATTTGAAAGCATAGCAGCAATGTTTTGTCCCAACTCTATCAAGGCCAGAGGTTTCAGGGAAATATCAGATATTTTTTAATTCATATTCAAAACTAGAAAAAGAAATTACTATAATTTGAAACATTTTATGGTCGTAAAAAGGTGTCAGAAATAGGTTTTGGCTGATGAGTGATCCTCTTAGTGTATGACCTTAAACCTCACATAGTCCACTACACATTTCACGTCATTACTTTCTAGCGATCCTTCATTTGTTAAATTCCGATCAAGAGTCGCTGAGATTTGAAAATGATAAAATTGCCCCAAAAGTTATATATATATATATATATATATATATATATATATATATATAGCGGCAAAAAGGAAGTCCGTGGTTTAATTTTTTTTTAACTGTAAATTTAAGCTAAATTTTATGCAACTGTTTAAACAAAATATACCTCATTTGATCGGCCTTTTATTCCACTATAATTTTACCTGTTCATATCTGACTTTTAATTGAAATATTCCAGTGTTCACGTCACTTAAAAAACATAACTTCAAATTGAGGAGGCATAAAGAAAGGCCGCACAATGGAAAATTGTTATTTAAATGTAAATTTAGGACATTAATGCAACACAAATACAACAGGAACACAATGAAATAGTTAATATTTAGTAGCATAGCCATTCTGCAATTAGACAGCCTGCAATACTACTAATAATACTGCGGTACTAATAATGCCACACACCAAAACTGAACCTCCATCTTGCAGCGTAGAAGCTAAGCATCTAGGATTAAATTCTTCGTCTTTCCTCCGTACTGCCTAACATTACTGTCTAGCCTATTGAACTTGATTTCGTCGATAAAACAAAACACTTTTGCCAAATATGAAGAGTCATGATCTTCATTGCAACTGGCGAAAAGCAGACGGCGCTTTCTGTTCTTTACAGAAAACATCGGCTTGCGTCTTGCAACATATCCTCGCAAATTAAATTCCTTTAACCTGTTATTGAGAGTAGAAAGAGAGCACTTTTTAATAAGATTGTACTGTTTTTCGATTTGAGGAGCCGTTTCAAATATGTTTCTTAGGCTGCGGATCTTGATAGCATTGTCTTCCCTGATAGAAGTAAGTCTAGTACGACCAGATTTAGGGGCATCACGAACGCTGCAAGGTGTTTTGGTGCTTTTGCATAGTCTTTCGTACCGTTTTCTCATCACTTTTCAATCTGCGGCCGATTTCTCGATTGGATAAACCAGAAAAGTTGAGATTAATGAGCTCCAGAAGATCACGAAGAGAAAGCCGTGCCACATGGACTAAATGTTACGTTGTATAACCTGAAACAACAACAATTACGATTAGAGATGCTTTGTTGCCTGTTGGTGGATGTTTGAACTGATTAAGGGGTGATAATTTAAGCTGGTTTTAAGCGAATTTGTTGCTGCAGACTAATTTTTTGCCTCCTCAATTTGAATTTATTTTTTAAAATTGATGTGAACCCTAGAATATTTCAATTAAAAGTCAAATATGAACAGGTGAAATTATAGAGGTTTAAAAGGCGAATCAAATAAAGGCGAGGTTGTTTAAACAGTTACATTAAATTTAGCTTAAATTTGCAGTTTTTGAGAAAATTACAAGTGCGGACTTTCTTTTTCCCGCAGTGTATACAGGGTGACCCCCCCAAAAAAAACTAAATGGAGGTCATCTAAAATATATGCTGTAGAACGGAGGACAAAAGCCCAAAGGCCCTAGTGTTTGGATGTGATGTTTTAAATATAATAAACTAGTTGTGACCAACGTTTCATTTCATTCGGACAAACACTAAGAAACGGGGACTAATTAGAATTCGGGCCCGTTCTTTTGGGTCACCCTATATTATATATGTCGTGGCCAAATTGTATATTGAAATGCTCATATCTTTGGTTCTATGGAACGAGACCACATGAAAATATGCAGCCATTTTGAGGGTTATAGTATTATTCTATGGTTAAAATGTTATTTGAATATGTAAACAGAAATAACCTATATTTTCAAATTCATAAAATATGCCCAAAGTTGCCTTTATTTGTATATAGAGCGTCCTGGCAGCCCAGCTTTAGTTTTGCTGTTTGGGATGAATTTTGCTTAGTTTTTGTTTTTCCTGGGTTTTCTCCCTTGTGGCCTTACTTGACCACTAAAATAAATACAGAAGGAGAGGAGAGAAAACGAAAGATATATATATATATACATATATATATATATATATATATATATATATATATATATATATATATATATAGAGAGAGAGAGAGAGAGAGAGCGAGAGAAAGATAGAGGGAGAAATGTTTTGTAATATACCCATCACAAGTGAGTAACAAATTATCCGAACATAAACGGATTTTTAACCACTTTAGTCCATCACGCCAATAAAAACCGTATAGCTATTTTGATGAATATCTATTAGATGATATTGATTTTGAAAATGTTCGAAATGTAAGGCTTATGTATAAACGGTCTTATATAGTTAAATCCAGAGAATCTTGTTAAATTGGCGTCTAATGGTTATAAATCAAATTCAATGCAAGTTTGAATAATTCATTTTTTCAGATTTAATTTGAATTTTATTCGTTTCATTCAGACACAAATAAAACAAGCTTCTCTTATTTTAATGTTTTTAGATTTTTTATGAATAGGCCATACAAAGTCTGAACTATTTCAGTTTTCAAATTTTAGTTTAGCTAATATGCTCTCATTAACACTTTAAAATATAAACTTCGACAATACAGACCTGAAGAAGGTGGATAGTTACATCGGACAGAACAGTGTGAGAATAAAACGAAAAAAAAATAGTCCAACTAATACAAATTATAAAAATTATTATATATAGCTGTTTTTTTTATCTTTTTTTTTTACGTTAAACGACTTATGACATGCCGGGCGCTGCCAATATATTTCTCATTCTCGTCATGGTAATCTAATCAGATTTACTGACTGTTAAAACTTTTGCATCAGTTCTTTCACGAAGGGCCAGAAAATTACTACACACACATTTGTATTTTTATTGTAATCAACAAGATTTGTTGGATTTAGCCGAGGTGTTCAGTTAGATTATCGTGAATATCTTTGATCAAAATTCCGTCTATAAATTATATAAATTCGTATTCCTGTCTGTTTTTTGTTTGACCACAATTTGATTAACATATACAAAAGGTCCGTTACTTTACTCATTTATTTATTTATATATATATATAGTATGATTCTTGCAAACTATACAATTAAGAGGCCACCTCATTCGCATAATACATTAAGGACAATCGATTTTACTAAGTAGCGGTATGTTAGTTAATGTTTCTAGCGAGAAAATTGTTTTAAGTGTTCTATTTAAAATTGTTATTTTATAAACCTTTAAAAATCAGTTTAATTGATAATATATTTAATTGAATTTATTTGAAATTATTTCCGATATCGACTTTTTTTTTTAGTTATTTCCCCCTAGAAACTTCTAAATGTAAAAAACAGATTCTTCAACAAATAAAATAAGTTGGTAATCTCAATAAGTTTCTAGCTTCAAACAATAAAACTCTTTTACGAATAAACTCCCAAAGATTTGTTTTTATTATTCTTGAAACGGCTATAAATATACTTTGATCGCTTCGAATTCAAACTTAAGTAACACTTTTAAAAAAATAAAAAAGCTCCTTCCCCTCAAAAAAGTAAATCGAAAAAGACCCCCCCTAATACTAAAAGGTATGAACAATAGACGAATGTAAAGACACTTAGATGAGAACGTGGAAAACAATCAGAAATGTATGAGTGAAAGGAAAGTAACCTTGTTTATGATGCATTTCCTCGCTTCGTATCTACAAAAAATGAGGACATTTTATTTACCGCTTTTTTGTTGTTGGTTTGATCTTAATTCAACACTTTTTCGAATAGGATTTTTCACAGTTGACTTCTCTAAGTTAGTCGAGTCTTCCTGCTGTTAACTTTGTCGCAAAATGTAAAACAGAATGACCGTATTCTCGGATCACAAACTTAATACTTGCGCCTGATTCTTTTATCCTGGAAGAATAAAATTATATTTAGTTGATTTTATATTTATATTTGAATGATCCCATATATCTTCTTTTAACGATATAGAAATGTTTGTTTTGCAAACATCTGCTTTAAAGCCAGTGTATATCAGTTAAACAAAATACCGAATGCAAAGATTTCGTATTAAATATTGTTATGGAGGCAATCATTATATTGTACCCATTATATAGTAGTAGCCTTAAACACACACATATACTTTAATATTTATAGAGCAAGTTCTCTTTTAATTATTACATTGTACTTAGTAATAATTTCAAAAGTAAAAGGAAAATAGAGTAACTTCAGTTAGAATCCAAACCAAAATATTTAGCGCTCAAACTTTAGTCATTAGCATTTGAGCAATCGACAGATAGATAAGTAAATTTGTAAAAGTTTAATGACTTTGAATTATTTATGCATGTACAGAAGTAACAGGTTTAGTCGACTTCTTCAAAGTTCAATTTCTTTTTTTTTTATCTCTTATCAGCTATTTTTACCGGCTAAAAACAAAATCAAATTAGTTCCATAGGTCTAAACCCTATATATATCAAGCTTAAAGTCTGTAGACAAAAAGTTGAGATGAGTTTGGCAGAAACAGTTGTGCACATACAAAGACGATCACTTATATATATATATATATATATATATATATATATATGTGTGTGTGTGTGTGTGTGTGTGGGTGTGTGCGTTTGTGTGCCGGCGCTAGAAATTGTAATCCTAAATGCTACCAATGTAGAAACTATGTATAACTAGAACTGAGATTATTAGTTAAATGAAACCAAGCATCTAATTAGAAACTATGAAAATGAATAATTAAATCAAGTTCTTTTATTAAGGAATATTAGTTAAACTTCAAGTCGCTCGCCTATGAATGTCTGGGCATATAACGGCGTTTGTTTTAATAACTTTTAAATAGAATAGGATTTTAAGATCAGTGCCATTGTGACATAAAACTAAATAAATATATATTATACACTTTCTGTTTTTGGTGAATTTTCCGATCGTTTCTTATTATCTCTATTCAGTCTGATATCTATCCAAACTTATTCAATATCTGTATATATATATATATATACACACACACTTATGTTTGCATATATCAATGTAAATTCATAGATGCGTCTTTTCCTGGGTGCGTTTAAGATATTTGCTAAGACTAATGCGTTGCGCTTATGTTTCCCTTCATGTGTGACAGAACAATATAGCTGACGCATTTCTGATTCTCACAGACACACATACGCATTCGTCGGTCTATATCGGTGAGGTTGAGCAGCTGTTTACAATCAGTTTTTTTTCTGATCAAAACTTGCAGCTGATTAAGCCTCTCAATCTTTCTGAAGCCTGTAAAGACAACATATATACCGCAGATTTATCCGAAAAGCCCAGTAAAAATAGACAACGTGTATAAAAGCTAACAGTAATTGTAAGAAAGAAATAGCTAACATGCTTGTATGCTACTTGGGATCCAGCCAACCACTCTCTCCTAGATTTTCCTTTGCGGACAAAAACCACACTAGATGATCTGGAAATCCCCCTTTCTCATGAAAGATATAAAAAAACTAGACACCTTAGGAGCATCTCATCTCGGCTATACTATTACAAAAATGCTCCGCTGAGGTTACTACAGTTCTCTCCAACTTTTCAACAAATGCCTTTACGAATCTAGCTTCTCTGTCTACTAAAAACTGCTTCTGAAGTACCAGTTTACAAGAATTCTGGCGAAGGAACTGATCTATCAAATTATCGCCCCATTAGCCTCCACCCTCTTTTCGCCAAAATATGTGAGTCTATAATTAATCCAGCTCTAGTTCACCACCTCACAGCTACTAAATTTTGCCTGACTAAGAGTAGGGGTTTAGGCAAGCCATTTCTAATGCAGAAATCCTAACTTATCTCTCAACATATATACCATGCACTGGATAAAGCAGGGGAGGCTAGGGCAGTAGCCTTAGATATATCTAAGGATATTGCACGATGGTTTTCAATCCTTCTTAAATAAGAGAAGAAACATTGTTGTCCTTGATGGTCATACGTAAAAAAATATGATATAATGCGGGTGTACCTGAGGGGGTCGATCGTTGAACCTTTATTATTCTTTATATTTCTAAATGATCATCCCAGCTATACTATTAAAAAGTAGGGTTAGTGAAATGTCCAATCGACAGAATTTTGCATAACTCTGCCTGTTTTATAAGTGATAAATGGTAGGTGCCCCTACGAACTACAAACTCTTATCCCTTTTCGACGTAAATAACCCTAACCCCACCAAACCAGACAAGAAGCAAAATCTCACTACTACAAATTAGAAATCCCTACATGTAAGAATGCCTTCTACTCTAAGTTTATTCCCTAGGATTGCTAAAGTTTGAAATTCCCTTCAGGGTTCCTGGTTCCCTTGCTGCTCAACGCCCTACATAGTATCTCTGAAAGTTATGTTCCAGATAGTAGCCCCTACATCAAAGTGATTTTCTCAAAATACGTTCGCCAACAGTCTGTTACATGATATGTTCATGCAAGTATAAAAATAGAGAGATCTACTTAAAATGAAAATAAAATGAGAGAAAGCAGAAATCGAACCCTGGAAATAGGTTTTAAAGAACAATAGGTTTAAATGGAAGGTCCAGTAAATTGTTAATTCTGATGAAATAAATAATAAATAATAAACTATTCATTGTTAAAAGAATGTGGATAATAAAATATGGGTTAAATGAATTAGATATGTAGGTTGAATTCCTTTGTGAAAACAACAAAGAAAAATAGGTTATTGGGAAATCATAATGTTCGGAAACGTGCAGGTCGCGCATGTTGATGGCACGTGAATTGTGGTCACGTTGGCCGGACATGCATGGATTTCTCAATATATAGGAACTGAGAGTTAATTAGTTAGTTAGTGAGAAACTCAGAGGGAGTTTGAGAACGACAGACGATAGTCTGGAGTTTGGAATTCGAACGTCTAGAAGCGAGACGGTCACTTTGTAACTTAAAATGTGAAGCTTTGAATTCCTGGACGCAAAGCCACCAGCCGGTCAGTGGAAGAATAAATGTTCATCATGTCTTTATAACTGCCGTCTCCTGTGTCCATCATTACATGAAAAAGAGGTATTGTCTATTTATGTGTACAAACTATTTGAAATTCATCATCTAAAAAAAATATATGTGTTAGAAAGTAAATGTGTCTATTTATGTTATACAAACACTCCCGTTCATACGAACTGTCAAAGCATAAATGCCAACCTGTCAATCCATCGGCATAAATGTAAACCTCTCAATTATCGGTCTGTCTATCTAGATATGAAAACACTTTCTCAAAATGTATTTATATGCAATCTCACTCATTTATAAACTCTCAAACTGTTAATGTCCCAATCCCATCACTTACAACATGAACTCTTCTAAGACTGTCTCATCTCTCTTAAGACAATTATTCTTACTTATAACATGAACAACAAAAGAACATTCATCATCTTAAGTATAATAAGCGACTAATTAAAATATAACAAGTCATATCCAACATTCATTCAAAAATAAATCGTAACGTCACATGCGGCTACAGCCGAGATTGAACTCACTACACGAGTTTGTAGTGTAATTCAAATCTTTTCCGTAGCTGAATACGTGATGCTTCGCTAAGGCTATCAAGGGTATTTTTTTATTGTAACACCGTCACTAGATGGGTTGCCTACCATGGCTTAAGAGAGACCAATCTGCCTCCGAGAGAAGGATAGACTGCGCCAGTTTCCCAACCTGATACTTACTCGCGATACATACAAGGCGTCGCCTTCCCAAATGGTCATCCATCTGGTACTAGGCAGGCTCGACGTTGCTTAACTTCCGTTATCTGGTGAGAACCTGCGTATCAACGTAATTGTGCTGTACATTTTTTTACGTGTTTAAAAAGTAGTACTGACCTTGGCGAATAAAAATTCTACAGAATAAATAGACTAGATAAATTCAGTTATTAAAAAAACGAATAAATAACTAGGACTATGACGAGCATATTCTTTTCCTTGTTTTGATTCTCAGGTATATATCCATTGATATCTCATGTTTTATGTAGAATAATGTGGTTCTTAGTGGGTTAATTGTGTCTGTGTCGGATATATACTCGAGAGTCAAAACAATTAAATAATATGCTGTGGTAATAGCCCTATAAATAACTAACGAAAAAACACCACCAATAATCATATGAACTATACGCATTATATTCTGGACAAGTCATCAACTATATAAATATTTGTCCTCGTCAAAATCGGTAACATTAATAAGAATCTCTTTAAATGTTTCTTAGATGTTAAGTTCAAGGCATTTTAAACGACAGCTTTACCTTTTGGCTCGGTGCAAAATAAACTTGAATTTCACAAACCAAGCGTGTTGTCTGCTATAGGAGGAAATACAGGTAGAATTAGCTGCAAATAGTTTGGCCTTGTTTTATGCTGACGAGATGACCCCAGGCCCATTGATGATGGTTGGGATAGAACACACGCTTCTGTTCAGGATCCTGTTTGCTATTTGGCAAAACTGGTGGGAACCAAGCCGCTGCTCAGCAACTTTGAAGCTAACGGACTGAGCATATAGCTCTCTTGCATTTTTTATTACTCTTTTACAGTGCTTGCTGGCAGTCCTGAAAGCAGCTCTAGTCACAGTGCATCTATTACGTTGGTATCGATGGAAAAAGTGATGTCTGTGCGTGATGGCAGCATCACAATCTGAGAACCATGGCTGGCTGTTAGGTTTTTGTTGAAATTTTTTGGATAGTATGAATCAGTTTATGCCTACAATTAACCATTCGATCAGGTCTGATATTATGGAGGACATAACCTTTTTAAATATGGAATGTAGAGGTAGGTCAGATATAAATGTACGGAAGCTATCCCAGTCAGCCGTAGAGTATTGATATACCGTACGGTGGAGAAGTATGTGTATAGACTTATTGCATTTCGTTTTTATCTTAACTGATACAATCGAGTGGTCGGCAGATCCCAGAGTGGACAGAACGGAACATCAACATAGCTCAGGGGAAGGTGTGTGAAAAAGGTCTAGAAGACTAGCGTACTGACAGAAGTATCGGGCACACGGGTGGGTTCCTGAACAATCTGGATGAGGTCATAGGCAAAGGCAAAATCATGACAGAACCTCCCCTCATCATTTGTATTGTTCGAATGGATCAGCCATTTCACATTGTGGACATTGAAGTCACCACAAATGTGGATGTTAGCCGAAGGATTAGCAGACATGATGTGGTCAATTGTCTCAGATATGCTCTTAAAGATAGTAACTCCGCTGTTGCTGGGGGTGATAGAGGGTAAATATAAATGCAGTGATGTAAGCAAGTGCAAACCGGAAGCACATATATGGTAAATTAGGGTCTTCACTGGAGATATCCTTATGACATGGGAAGCCATCTTTAATGTAGACACATATTCCATGCCTATGGGGATCTTGAGGTTCAGATTTAGATGTTAAGTTAGACTATCCTTTAATTATGAATTCGTCTAGGGTGGTGGTCGGCCCTATTCCAGTTTCACTTAGAAAGAATATGTCCGGTTTCATCTCCTGTAATTTGGTTTCAACCTCTGGAAGGTTGGAACGTAGACCCCTGGTGTTGGAGTAGGAGATATGGTAATAGGGGTCTACTTTGGAGGATGGGGTTCTAGGTTTATTCGTGATTTTTACTGGAGATATTTCATGTTGGGGATTTGGGATTTGTGGAAACAGTTCGACAGGCTTGGTTGGAGCAGGACAGAGAGGGAAAGCAGGAGAGAAAAAGATAGGATTTTTTTTCATAACTATTTGAAAAGTAACGTTGACATTTTTGTTGAAGTAACCCTATAGCAATATTGATAAAATAATTCTTGTTATATTAGTAAACACTAGTAGCATTAATATTTGTTAAATGAAGTCAAATCAGTTTTAAGAATATGATCCTATTATTAAATTCATACAAATAACCATTCACTAATACAAGAAAATATTTACTTAGATTTAAAGAAATATGAGCACATTGACTCAATTAGTCATTTACGGTGTTTTATATCTGTTGTAGTAGTTGTCAAACACTCCTATGTGCGCTTTTGCGTCATTCTGGCGACGGCTAGGCTTACTTGAACGATTAGTCGCTTCTTAATATGAAATAGATATGCATCGACTTAATTTTAAGATGTGCAGCCTCTTAGGTATTACCTAAGGTTTTAAAAGTAAAGGTTGGTATATTGCCAAAAAATCAAGACACCTCTACCCGGAATAACGTGTTTTATTTACCAGTTAGGAGAAATAGGTGGCAAAAGGCACACGCGAATTAGAATAATTTTTACACATTGTCCAATTCCCAGATTAGCTACATAAAAACAAGTTTTCGAAATTCAGTGGTGGTAATTATGACATCTCTACAAAATTACTGAGGAACCGCTTTATAATCTTATTCTATTCGTTCTTTCTATATACATATATATATATATATATATATATGTGTGTGTGTGTGTGTGTGTGTGTGTGTTAATGTCAGGTCATGTCATATGCTACTGGTACAATGTAACCCAATTTTTTTATTATTATTACTTTCTTTTTTTTTACATCTCCTAAATCTTTTCACTCGTTTTTTAAAGGACATATACATTTTGCAATTTATGACTACAATAAATTACAATTTCATTTAATGTCGTAATCAGCAAATTCTAGCATTGCTACAAATATAACTTTCTGATTTCTTTCTGTCTCTGATAAGAAGAATAGAAAGAATAGCATTCTTTGAAAATCAGCGGAATAAGAACTTTGTAAATTGTTTTTGGAGTATTCAGTCGAACAATAATTTTGATTGTAAAGTTCAACATTCAGTTTAAATTTCGTTTCTCTCATATATATATATATATATATATATATATATATATATATATTGTTTTTCCAATGAGTTCATCCATATAAGACATTCACGGACAGAACTCGTCTTACTAACACAATTAAGAACGACTTATTCAGAAAAAAAAACTCATTGGCAGGTTCTAAACAAGAGCTTCCTGCCCAGCCTACGAATTCAGCAATTTTCAAATTAAATGGCAATAATTTCTTATTATAAAGCAGTAAATTAGTAAGCGAACATAGTTAATACAATTGATTAATGTTAGTACTCCAATAGCCATACTCGTGTCTTAGTTAAGAAATATTCCTTTTTATTAACATTCATCCTCAGATGGCTTTTGGCTCAGATAAATGGTGATCTAATTAGTAAAAAAATAACACTTAACGCAGCTGAGTTTACGAATTATTCCTTCGTATGTTCACAAATTATTGCCAAAATAGGTCTTCCATGTGACACATTCGGAATGTTCGTCTTAGTATTAGCGTCACTATCATCTGTACGAGTATCTCGAAAACGCTAGTCCTCTCGCCAGAACGCCAGGAAAGAGCCAATACTAGCATGCCAAATACTGGCACAATATCTAATTTAACGAATGCACGAACTAATTCGTCATATTTTCTACATAAACACATTCCTGCCTCACTTTACAGACCAATTCGTAAATGTGTTCCCGGTTAAGGCTATGACCCAAGATTTACGATCATCCGACAGAGTAATTACCTCGTGATGAAACGCCATTAACACAGGTAGAGACAAAAAGAAAGCGACGCAGACAAAGAGGAATAAGAAAAAGAAGAAGAAATAGAAAATCAAGCAACAAACTGTTAACCTTTTCTTCGCCTTATAAACCTTTCGTAATGTTGTCGATCTGTAACCGATTTTTATTCACTCCCAATGACGATAACAACATTATCGTAATTGAATAACTTTTGCGAATTGCGGAATATTATCGATGTAATTGGAAAAATAGCTGCCCTCCTAGAGTAGTTGGCTATTCGCTGAAATTAAGCAAGAAATAACTGAAACAAAAACAAAAAAAACAGAGTGACGAAAGAGTGTATACAAATGTAAATAATAAAGTAATACCAATCTAATGGACAGAATCACTTTGCTGACGAATTGGGCGAGGCGCTTTCAAATGAAATTAATTTCAATTGGTTTATAAAAATTTATATTTTGATTAAGGCTTCGAAATGATTATTCGGTCATATTTATTGGAAGTCGGGAGACAGAAAATAATTTTCGTTCAGTTGGCTTAACAATTACAAAATAACAACGTATGAAATGGGATACTTTCTTTTTTATACATCGTTTTTCTTTTTTTTTGTTTTCTTTTTTTTTTGTTTTTTCTCTCAATTTTTAAAAGATGCAATTTAAATGCATGAAAATATGATGTTCACCTTGAAGACGACGACATATTCCGGAATCTCCCAAAACATTTATGAAGACATCATTCTTTGTTGGGTTGTCATTATTAAACAAATATTGTGTATATGGTTTTTTATGTGTATGGATAGGATTCACTAACAAACTAATATACAAATTATAAAATTTAGACTATAAATTTTAAGATGGATAGTATAAGCAGCATTCATTCTAATTTAGTTTTATGCAGAAAGCAAAGAGGGGGGTTGAAATCCAACGTGAAATGTCTGGTACATCTGATGTTTGTGGAATTTAAAAAGATATATATTAGACATCAATTAATAGATATTAATAAATGTTCCCCCACTTTTAGTCTTTGGCGTATTTTCAAGTGTTTTCTGGAGACATATTATGGCGAAAACCTTCCGTATTGCAATTTATTTTTTATCAAATTTGCGTGAAATTAGATCTATACTATTTTTACACAAATTAATCAAAATTTTATTAATTTCAATTCTTTCTTCATATGTTTTATTTTAAATACTTAATATGCAATCATTTTCGAGAATGTAATTAGTTTTTATCAACAATAAAAAGAGTTCCAAGACTTACAGTTTATTAGTGTATTAGTATTATATCATAATGATGGTCAATGTGCTACATTACGCAAACGGAAGATGCCTCAACATTTTCTAAAAATGATAAGTTTATAACTTTTCGGGTGTGCCGAAAACGAATATCGCTAGAAAAATTAGTGCAGAAAAATAGTTTTCGAGATATAAATACCTGTGTTCTGCAATTTAATTTCTAGTTGTGTGAATTGGTCGTCATCTTTTGTTTCAATGAAATGGTTCAGTGAGCATGCGCAGACGAAGTTAAGTCTACGAAATGCAAACGTTTATTCAACATCATTTCTAGCTAATTCCACAAAAAATTAGGTACTCATGCACTTATTGATCCGTTCTGAAATAATAAAGTTATTTAAAAAGCCATTCTTAACATGGGGAGGGAAGGGTCTTTTGTACCTATTCTGTACTTTAACCTTACAATTGAAAAAAACAAACATATAAAACTTTAATCAAAATTGGAAATACGATTTAAAAAAAATAGCGCGGATCAGTAAGCGCATTAGCACCTAAAATTATTTTCAAGATTTCAAATTCAAAAAATTTCTGTCAATCTGCACTGGTTGTCTAGCCTGTTTATTCCGGAAGCTATTCTTAACATGAGTAGGGCGAAAATAGGAAAATGCCTTTCAGAATAAACACCCCAACCACCGCATGTTAAGAACGGGTTTTGGAATAAACACCCCTAACCTCCCCATGTTAAGAATGGCTTTCGGAAAAAAGACCACCACCCTTACTATGTTAAGAACGGCTGTCGGAATTTCGCTGAAAAAAAACCCTGAGGGTTTACCGCTTTCATATGCAGCCCGTTCAAACATAGCCGCCAGTGATTTACTTTGCACACTATAAGTATTTGTATCTAGAAAACTATTTGTCAGCGTTGATTTTCTCTGCGATATTCGTTTTCATCATACCCCAAACCCATTAAATGACATCGATTTATCAAAAAATGTTAAGGCGTCTTCAGTTGGCGTAATGGAGCAAACTGGCCATAATGTTTTTTTCTTCGCAAGGAGACATAAATGCAAAACATTTCTCCTCAGTAAATTAATTTTAACCGAATTGTAATATGACATCGGAATTTCTTGCGAAATAATTTCCCTCGTGCCAAGTAAGAAATTACCAAATTCGCAGACCCGTGCAAGCACCTCGTTAGGTGTAAGTACGAATATACACACGTTAATAGCTACAAAAATGAGAATGTAGAGGCAAAGAGAAGTAAAAATTAATAAATGAATTTTCCATTAGATTTTTAAATAGACATCTATACTGACATAAAAATAACAAAAGAATTCTAGAAAATATAGATTAAGTAGATGCTCCTTAAACGGTCTAATTACAACAAAATAAACATGTCTCTAAGCCATCCGATATTTCCCGTGAAAGCACAGATAAAGTAGTTTCCACAGCGAAAATATTTTAAGCAATGAAATCATAAGTAATATTTAAAGCAATGGATTTATAAGTAATATTTTAAACAATGGATTTATAAGTAATATTTTAAACAATGGATTTATAAGTAATATTTTAAACAGTGGATTTATAAGTAATATTTTAAACAGTGGATTTATAAGTAATATTTTAAACAGTGGATTTATAAGTAATATTTTAAGCAATGGATTTATAAGTAATATTTTAAACAATGAATGTATAATATGTTCTCAACTCATAACGGGTTTTGTGTAGTGAACCCTAGATAAAAGTGAGTTTCATAGCCCAAATATTAGTTGGCTGTACAAATTATCATTTTAAGTTGTTTATTAATTTTATATAATTATGCTTGTCCATCAATTGTATATATTACGCACACATAGATCAAGAAAACAGCTACTAAAATTATATATACATCTCTTGTTATTGGGCTTTGTACGACGTTACGTCCCGAAGATGTTCAACATTCGAACTCTTTAAACATGGCTATTTTATTTTTTTTTTTAATTACGACATTTCTAGGCACAGAGATTATATCTTTGATGAATGGTTTTAAGACACTTCTCACCATAACAAAAAGATATCAGTTATAGGTACTTTTACAGTTTAATGAATACATTAAAAAAAGGAAAATATCGGAAAAGGTTATATTTTACGTATCCGTTTTGGACTGAAGATCTCCGAAAGAGAAAATTCACTTAATTTGATCAGGTAGATTGTTTGTTGTTTCTTTTTTTTTTTCTTACAGCGGAAAAAAACATATTTTAATAACAGCGCGTTGAAGGTAGTCATCTTTGAATTTTTTGAAAACGCCACGGGGAAATAACTCAGTTTAAAGCGGCGACACTCCTCCCCATCTTTAATACTAGTTTTTCTTCCTAAAAATCGAACCTTTTGCTCGGTATCATAACAAATTGTTTTTTTTTCGTTGTAAAAAAAAAAATTACAAAAAAAAAAAAAAACACTGAATGAAATTAAGTGATTTTTTTCGAATAACTTCATTCCATTACAGATACGTACGATATAACCTTATTTCGATATTTTCATTTTTAATGTCTTGATTAAACTACACAAGTACTTATTATGTTATTTAATGTCTTGATTAAACTACACAAGTACTTATTATGTTATTTAATGATGCATTGGGAGGTGTCGATGATGAAGCACTTTGAGAATTATCTAACACAGTTAATGCAATTGTTGTCAAAAATAACTCGAGATAAAAAAAACAAGGACTTACCTCCTGTTGGTTTCCTCCGTCCTGGCTTAATCATTATTAAATCAAGTTTGCAATTTAGCTGGCAATTCGGCCGGTTAATTATGTTGTCGTAGACATGTTAGTTTGAGAAAAAGAAGCATGTGCAATTAGGTGATAATTAATTGTTCAATTTCTATTAACTAGCATAATACATTTTTTAAAGACGATTAACTCCCGCCATGTTTAGTTAGTTCATATTTCGGTGCTAGTGCAGAGAGTGATCCGCGCTATTTTAAAATCGTATTCACAAGTTTAATTAAAGTCTTATGATATGTTTTTTTTTTATTCAATTCTAAGGATGAAGTATAGAATAGGTACAAAACACCCTTCCCTCCTCATGTTAAGAATGGCTTTTTAAATAATGACGTTATTATTTGAGCACGGATCACTCTCTGCACTAGTACCCACATTTCTTTGTCAATCACATCGTCGATTAGACGATTAAGAGAATTATAATCAAGTTCAAATACAAGATCTCTACATGAACTCCATTCAACCCAAAGATTTGTTTGCAATTGACTCAAAGTCAGAATACCCGCCAAAGGTGCAATCTATGACTTCCGCCGGAAGTTATTATTTTAACCAATCAAGAATCCCGTTTTGTCCGTGTTATATCTGACATCACATAAAGATGCGGAAAGGGTAACCAGGATAGTCCAGGATCGAATTCAGTTGGTTCTATAGCATTGCTGTCACTTATATATGTTGGCACACTCACGTGTTTTTTTTTTGTGTTGTTTTTTTTTGTTTTCTCGTAACAATCTGTCTTTAGAGAGTATCGGTGAAATCAATGCCTACAACATTATCAACCATGCTAAGTTATCATACTTTGCTGATTTAAGTGTTTCTTTAATGTATTGTTAGTATGATAACTGAAAATAACACTACCTGAGCATTAAGATTAATATAGCAATAGAATTAATCGTGTTTGTTAATTTTTATACAAGTAAAAATGGATGAGGGGGTCTATAAGTATGAGGTTGAAAATTTAATGGAAATCTGAAATATATTTAACGCTTAATAAAATTAGATTTTTAGACGTATTTTTACAATTTTTTTTTAATCTTTTCGCTGTTTGTATCTTGTTTGTTCATTTGTCCGTCTGATTAGTTTGTTCCAAGTGATAATCCACGGCGTTTTCCCTAATTCTATAACAATTACATAATAATTATCTATTTTCTTTAGCACGTACATGTGCTTATTCGCAGAGAAGCTGATTCATTTTATAGCCAAAGCATACTTGTGCTGGACACCACTTCTACTAAATCGTGTTTCCTCATATATTTCCTTCGTCATCCACTTCGGCAAAACGTGAATGAGAGATAGAAATAAAAGCATCTTTTGAAATGTCAATGTGATAATAAAGTATATCTCTTCTCGTTTGTAAGCATTGCTTTTGAATGAAACTCATGCAGTCCATTCCAGTTCTCGAGTACATACATGTCTGTAGCCTAAATATATTTTGTATTCTCGGTTCATAATTCTTTCAGGTTTGAGATTCTTTTGAGAAAACAAAAACTGTTACATAACGTTGTTTAAAATTTTAGAAAGAATTTATGTTCGCAAATATTCCGTGATCCTTTACTTCGTAGTCCTTTAGCTTAGTTAGAAAACACGGAAGGAATCTATTAAAATGTGGAATCTAATATGTACTATCCTTTTCTAAAGCACAATATATATATAACGAACGATACATTGTATACAAATAATTAACATTTTCGAAAACAAGCATACCCATTTTATCGTATTTAACCATGTGTCCTAAAATGAAACAGTACTATATATATATGATCCACAAGTATTGAAATAAAAAAAATTAAAAATTAAAAAATAACCTTTACAAGTGTTTTTTTTTTATATAAATGTACATAAGTATACTTTGATAAGTATGTTTACACTTAAATAGGGACGGGATAATAAAACTCTGGAGGTCTGCGTTCGCGCCTGGCTTTCTTGGAATGAAATAGGTACAAACTTTAATAAAGACCTGAATATCACTTGAAAACTGAAAGCTTAGTTAAATGCCTTACGTTATTTTTATTGTTTGTACATGAAAACAAGAGCAGGAAATTTGCTGAGATGCGATATGGGGAGGCAAAGGATATGGAAGAAAGAATTATAGAAAAACGGGGTGAAATAGGTAAAGAATGAAAGTTTCAACATATTTATACAGCCAGGCAACGCAATGTCAACCAATAAATCGGAAGCCCAAGACTCGAGTTTCGCCCTCATTTGGACAAATCCGAACTCGGGATTCGAAACCAGAGCCTCTTGCATACGAGGCGAACACTCTACCCCCTAAGCTAACCGCCACAAACAAAGCTGTCTATTAACTAACACAGATCAAGCAAACCGCGACAAAAATGCGACAGTCGAATGAACCTACTTAGTCTAGAACAAGGGATGTGATCATCACGACCAGCTATAACGCAAGCCGTTACTTACAAGTAGGTATTTTCTACTCGCTAAGGATGTCATCACGGCAAGCTTACGAAGTGAGCAATCAGCAATAGAACGTTCAGAATGTGAGAGAATATACACTTATTTCCACAGCCAGACAACCTCGCAGTTCACAACAGCCATAACAGCCAACAAACCGGAATCCCAAGACTCGAGTTTCGCCCTCATTTGGACACATCAGCTTGATAATCCGAACTCGGGATTCAAAACCCGAGCCTCTTGCATGCGAGGTGAGCACTCTACCAGCAAACCGCCCCCCCACACACACACAGACGCACACATACACACAGACATACACACACACATACAGACATATGTATATATTTTTTTCTCGGATCTTAAAAAATTACATCGATCACAATTACATTTTGTTTATGGCCCGAATTTAGTGGCCAATCATCCGAGACATTTTATTGTATAAACACTTAATTCTGCTAATATTCCATATCGCTAATTTAGGTTACTAATCGCAAAAAAAAAAACCAAAAAAACATTGTCTTCTGCAGAATAAGTATTTCGTGTAGCCATTGTAAAATACTATAAGATGAGATTTAAATTGTCATGCGTTAAATTATCTATACGGAAATAAGATTAAAATTCGATTCCAACAACTATTAGTAAGTTGAAAAGTGTACTCTATATCAAAACAACATAGACAACAAGGTTCTTCCTTCGTTTACTAAACATTTGGTATAATACACGGTCTATTACGTAAGTATTGGGTGGCTGAGAAGTAGTGACTTATATTTAAACATGAATAAAATTTAAACTTGGTCACTCCTTCTGGGCCACGCATGTATAATTCGTCCGATGTCTTGTCCCGTCTTATAGACGTCATCTGTAAGTGTCTTGTTCTACCGACTGTATAAAACATTTGTTTACATAGTTCTATGTCATGTCATTTTCTGTAGAGTTATATTTGCAGTTTGTTAATCAGTTCATTCGCTGTATATTATTACTGAACTGCCCACAGATGCCAATTGGCTATATGCCGTTAAGTGGTCCGATTAATACTAGAAGTTGTTTCCTTTCGTAAACATGCTTAATATAATTTTGCTTTTTAATAGTTTATGAATCGTACTAATTGTTGTTCAGTGTTAAGCGTTATTTACATTAAGTCCAAGGAAATTTGAGAATTTCCATATGTCTTAGTTGCATTCAAACACATGTTTATTATATTTTCCATTGTTTGGATTTGAATTATTTCTTACCAAATTCGTTTCTTTAAAATGCTTATAAGTTCTGCTTTTGGTTTATTATTTATGCACAAGATTTGGATTAAATAACACTTATTTCATTGTTTACCAGTACTTAGAAGTTAATAAATTATTAAATTATAAATGAATAACTGCGAGGTCTACTAGGTCTGGAAACTGGCGAATGGGCCTCTCTTAAGCCGTCACGATAAGAAATACCCGTGATAGCACCAATTATTTCCAGCCATTAGAAAATCCATGAAAAATTCTGCGGAATTTGCTCATGTTGCACCTGTGCCTACCCTCGTTGGATGAAACAACAATAACAACAACATTATATTGAACTTCCTTCTATGTACAGCAGTATATACTTTTCTACTATCAATATATTTTCCGGTTGTATATCTCTCTCTCTTTATATATATATATATATATATATATATATATATATATATATATATATATATATACACACATATATATACATACATATATACATATATATATATATATATATATATATGAGAATAATGGAAACAGTAATGTTTCTCTGTGTCTCTCTGTGTCTTTCTGTGCCTCTGTCTCTCTGTCTCTCTCATACACATATATATATATATTTATATATATATACATACATATTATATATATGCATATATATATATATATATATATATATATATATATATATTTGTATATATACTCAACCAGCGCTTCGATCAAGGAATACAAACACTAAAGTGAATTCCGCGTGACCAACGAACCATTCCGACATTTGAAAAGACTTCCGTAAAATCAACAAACGGGCTTCTACTGATTCTATGCTCCAGAAACAACATGACAAATAAAAAAAGAAACACGTACTAATGATGAAGTGTATCTTCGAAATATATTTATAAATTTCAATATAAGTTTCAAACAAAATAAATATTTGTTTATCTTGTAATAATGCGTTGTTTTAGCTTCAAACGTATCTAATACGTATATATATATATATATATATATATATATATATATATATATATATATATATATATATTTATAAACGAACACCAACAAGAATGATTAAAATATTTATTTGAGATGATTTATTAAATAAAAATTAATTCATGACAAGTTGCTGCCTATTGTGTGAGGAAAGTGTGTATTCCGAATTGCTGTGTAACTTATAAAAATATACAAGATTGGATTCAAAAAGAATGTTTCGTCGTCAGCAAGAACGCACTCGTAATGTGTGTACAATTGTATATGTACACATCTAGGCATTAACGGTAGAAAAGAGATTACGACATATCTACAATATATCGTTTTAAATCGAACAGCTGAGCGTGTCTAATGCGATGCCTCTCTAAGTATTGTTTGAAACAATGAATACTTTGCCGGCTTAATGCTTGACTAGTTTGAAAAACTAAGTGGCTCGAACGTTCCGAAACTGAGTCTGATAACAGAAAATGGTGGAGTGGTATTAATACATGTATTATGTTTCGATACGTCATTATAGATGTATCGATCCGGATCATCGGATTGCAAATCGTTTCGTTGGAGGTTTATGCGTTTATGTACTAGGAAGAAAAAAAAACATGGCATGATGAATGCAAAGGAGAGATAACAAATCACCAGAAACGGAAATAAATAATAATTTAATTTGTTTCCCTTGTAATAGCGTGGTTCGCGGTTGATCCAGTGGATATCACTGCATATTATGGAATCAACTAGTGCTTTCTTTTGCGCAATAATACAACTAATTTTTATTCAACTTCAAAATTCTCATATTTCTTTCAGCAAATTTTGTTAAAACTTTCGTATACATTCAATGATTTACAGAATGTATCAGCTTTGGTATAAAATATTTAGGGAATACTTGATAAAGTAAAACTGAGAAATTTAACACAATATAAACAAATAGACAACTTTAGACCATGATATATATATATATATATATATATATATATATATATATATATATATATATATATATATATATATATAGTTGCCTGTCTCGCCGCACTGATGAGCCGTGAAACGGTGAAACAGTACTGTACGTGGATGACTATAATGCTCTTCATCTTGAGTTAAGCATATTGAGAAGTGATACACGAATTACCATTAGCGTATAAAGCGATGCTCTTTATGTAAACAAATCGAGCTTAGGTATTTCGGACGATGTCAAAACATCGTTAATTCACGACTCGCACAGCAGCCGCCGATTAGGTTAATGGGTAGGAGCCTTGACTGTCGTACATGCGGTCGGGTTTCAATCCAGGCTTGAGATAGTTGCCTGTCTAGCGGCATTTATGAGCTGCGAAACAGTACTGTATGTGGATGACTATATATATATATATATATATATATATATATATATATATATATATATATATATATATATATATATATATATATGCAAACGGACCAAAGAAAAAACAGAATCATTTTTATATGTGCATCAACGTTTCGTATTTATGTCAATATATTCATAAGGTGACTGACTTAAAGAAAATTATTCAATATTTGCACATTTGTTTCGCGTGGAAACAATGTTAATTCTGTTCTTTTTTCTTGAAAGATTAGAACTCACAACATGTGGTGTGCTATATAGTTTGTCTTCATACATTGATGTCTCGCCACGTGTTTGAAACATTGACTTGCTCATTATCAAATTAGACATATTGAGAAAATCTTGAAATTAATACGAAATATGAATATATAAACAATGTTCAGTTTTTCTTTTTTGTTGTTGTTGTTGTTGTTTTGCCATTCCGTTTGATTATTATTTCTATAAAAATCATATATTTGTTTCAACACAAATATATGATAAAGGAAAACGGAGTGATCGTCAGCTGTAAGATTGGGAACACTATGAGAGTATCATATTGATTTATAATTAAGCAACAATGAGTCTGGTTATTATGGGATGGGTAACCATCTGAGACTTCCGGGTGCTGTATGTGCTCTTATCTCAGCATTGTTTTCAGACGTTCTGGACTTCTTCTTGCCACTGGACTAAAGCAGTGCTGATTCAGGGAGGTGTGGTGGGTGATTTCGCAACCCTTGCCTCACAATTACACTGAACGGAGGCATCGTCGCCAATAAAAACAAATTGTTTTTATTGGAGCTGAAGATGACTAATAATTTGTCATTAGTTCTATTAGTAAATAGCTATTAAATGTCTGGTAAATAGCTATTGAATTTTCGGTAAATTCGATTGCATAGCTCGGAATCAATCACGGACATTCATCGATATTCATTCTAGAAATATATATTCAATTATATTTAAATCTGACTTCGCACACGTATCTTAGCGAGGATGACCCTCGCTTGCAGGTTTCACGAAGAGTATATTAAAATGAGTGAACTGAATGGTTCCCGTCTTGGATAGGTTCCATCATTTGACAGGCTTCTGGGCTTGACCTTTACTCCTTATCTGAAATGGAATATGTACATCAAATCCATTGCCAAAATCGCTGGAAAAATAATGGGGTCCTTCTATCGATCCAGTAGATATCTCTCTGTTGATGCAATTCCCTATCTATATAAGAGCCAGGCACGCCCAAGGATAGAGTATTGCTGTCACATCTGGACAGGAGCTGCTAGGAAGATCTTATCCTGCCTTGACAGTTGAGAATAGACTTCATAGCCTAGTGGGAGTGCCCTTTTCTCTCCCCTGCAACCTCTTCCTCACAAAAGAGACGTTGCGAGCCAGTCTCTGTTTTTTTTTTCGTTATTTTCATAGCAAGTGCTCGTCTGATCTCCAACTTATGTTTCCCGTCGCCAAACATTAACGAGAAATACTCGCTTGGCTGTAAACACTATCAATAATTTCCCCCACTCTATATCTATGCCTAAACCTAAACGTAGATTCCATGAACAAAACTTCTTTCTAAGAGCTACACACATGTAGAACTCTCTTCCGTTTACCTGCTTTCCAGCTGACTACAATATGGCCGTATTCAAGTCCAACGTAAACTATTTCTTGATGAGCCGTTCCCCTTAAGTACTCCAATATAATAAATTTACACTTCTCACGATTGCTATGATATTGTCCTTTTGACTACAGTCCACTCTTTAACCCTTATCCTCGAGTGGCCTCTGGGCGTTGATAAGTGATTCCTTTGTAAAAAAAAATAAAAATATGTACTGCGATAAAACGCCGATTACCCGACAAGTAAATCACAAGTTCAACGGAAAGTAGATCAACATCACTATAAGGGGTATTGGTATTAATAATAATCACACGGACGATCACTAAACATTGTGACTTTCAGGAAGACATAGCGCAAATCGTGATGGTATTGCCATCTGATCCTCGACATGGATGTCAATTGCTTAAGTGAGAAGCATTTATGCGCGACATGTACATGTACACTAAAGAAAACACTTAATACCTATGCACTTTAGTACATCTGGTTTCTTTCGATGGTGCAAGAGTCGTTTTGTTTCTTTGCTATTTATTGTCTCATTTTTTTCTATTAGTATACAGGTTCTTAATCTGTTTCTTTTTACTTCTATCTTCTAACATTATTCATATTTGTATGCAGCTTATTTAAAACAAACGTTCTTCTCGTTTATCTTTTTTTTATTCTTCTTAATCGGATTTTTGCTATCGTTTTTACCGCACCGCCGCAGTTCTTGCTTATTTGCGTACTATCATCGGTATGTTTTGGTTCGTTTTATCTAAAAGTCACCTTCTTGTATACATATGACATTTTTGTTATTATTCTTTATATACCAGTATCTACATTATTTATTAATGTCAGGTAAATATGGATATTGTATACATCTGTCAAAAAAACAATCAAACAATGCAATATTTCATCCGACCTTTCTATATTCTAGTTATCAATATATTAATACGATAGCGTGTGTATTATTATTTTCTGTGTCACGCTTAATTCCGGGTGGTTTTATTGTTATGTACTTCCATTTCTTATCATAAATAATTTTACCAAGAAGTCTGTATAAGTTTTGGTTTCGGTTTCGATTATAGCTAATTTATGAAAAAAATTATCAAGAATTCTTCATAATTCTTAGGAATATATTTTTCTTTTCATAAGTCTTTATTTCGGTTTCGATTTAAACTGATGCACCCAATTCATATGGATATATATTTTTTTATTTTTGAAATCGCAACTTCATAATATATAAACTCGATAGAACATAAACTCTATAATAATATACACGAAATCTGCAAGAATTAAAATATCATATTTGAGCGTACTTTACGACCGGGCTTTACCGGGCGTTCGTGCTAGCTTAGATTAATACTTTTGCAGTTTTAACAAAAAAGATACAATAAAAAATAAGGCGTTTCCATTTACACTGAACATCTATAGAATGTCAACATCACTATATTACATATGAGTGAATGCCCTGTGGAATTTCCATAGGTCTCGATAGTTATGTTTTATTGTTTCATGCTCACAATTTTCCGTCTATACCTTTCTCTTGATCTTTTTGTATCTGATATGTGTCATTTTCACGGGAACTGAATATTTTAAAATTATTAACATACATTTCGCTTTGTCTTTCATAGCTTTTGAACTTTCTTCTCAATAAATTTTAAATTCTCACGTTCCTGTAAAGATGTGTTGATCCGAACGATGCCGGTAAAATATTCCGTTTGACGTTTTTAATATATCTTATTTCCTCGTGCGTTTACCTGTTTTATTTTACTTTAAGATACACGTTATTATAGTGAAATCTCAACTGTGATTAGTCCTGGATATGACCTTAAACTATATTCAGTGGTGAGGCCCCAGCTTGCGGGCTTTGGGTAGTGTGGAGCCACCCTTTAATTGCCATTGGTTCCAGGTCCACTCTGACCCGGAGTGGTAGTACCTGTTAGGGTTCCTACTATGGTTAAATAGTAACCGACTTGAAAACAACAAATATATACTATTAAAAAATGTTTCTCAAAATCTTTGGATTCGACATTAAATGACTGAAAACTGTTGATATGCCGTAAAGCAAAACCAACCAACCAACCAACCAACCAACCAACCAGACCAACCAGTCAACTGTGATTACCAAATGAGACTCAGTAGAATTACATTAACACGGTTGTTCTTAATGCCGAAATACTTGTAAGAGAATATTTACATCTTTAATTGATCCCTAATGACATCAGATATAATTAACGAAAATATAAACTTATTGTAAAAGGCAACTTATTAAATATATTTCATTTTCTAAATGGTTAAATGGAATTTCTTTGAAGCAAAAACAAACCCTTGAACCTAGTATAGGACATATCTGATTTGTCCAAATTAGAACTCATTTCACTCAAATTTCAATATATGTTTCTTTTACTCTTTTGTTATTTACTTAGACTTTCTTGGTATTCAACATAAGGCTGACACTGATTAAAATGCAATTTTAACTATTCATAAATTATAATAGTTAAAGAAAACAGACTTTTAAAAATGACAAGATCTTAAACATATTTCGAATTACCGTAGATATATTTATTTTTTAAAATAATGTATATATTTATATATATATATATATAAATGATTTTAAAAAATAAATATAGTATATGTTATATATATATATATATATAAAATAAATAAATATAGTATATAATATATATATAAAATAATTATAGTATATTGTATATATATATATATATATATATATATATATATATATATATATATATATATATATATAGTTACAGTTATATACGGAATGGGTTGACATGTCTTTGATAACTTGAAGATATATGTCCTTTTTCCAAAATAAATCACACCAAGACATTGCCTTTAATAATAATAATAATAATAATAATAATAATAATAATAATAATAATAATAATAATAATAATAAATTATATATATATACATAGAGAGAGAGAGAGAGAGAGAGAGAGAGAGAGAGAGAGAGAGAGAGAAAGAGATAAATAGATAGATAGAGTCTTTAAATTTTATTTGAACAAGTGAACGAGGATTAGTTTACTTTTTATTTTCTGTATTATACGTTGCTATTTTGGGTGTTATTTTATTTTATTACTTTATGTTTTTTAGGGAGTATTTTTATACAGAAATAAGGCCAGACTGTGTATATAGTTATTTCTTATTTTACTTTTAAGGTTTAACAATTTTTTTTCATGTTTAAGATTTGAAGTTGCGATTTCACATTTAAACATTTAACCAGATGGATTGTTTAAATATGTACATGAGCTGATCCTAGCACGAGATTTCCAGCAATTGGAGAAACGCTTTACTTTACTTTTTATCGAATATTTTTATGCAAGTGGATGTGGTTTTATATTAAATTTAGTAATTTCCTGCCAAGTTCAATTTTATACGCCATTATAAGTCGGTCTGAAACCGATCGTATTCATCTGTCTTCTGTATATACTTTTTGTTTTAGTAAAGACCGACTCCTCTGTTTGACTTCAGTTAGAATTAACCTATCATTTTTACAAGGTTTACTTATATTATTGACACAGGGAAAGCTGCAAGATATCTCAGTAGATAAAAATCTTATTGTTTAAGCAGAAGATGCATATTCAAATAATCTGATATCTATGAAGATTGTATGAACGTAAATATGAAAGGTTGGTTATTTCTTGTTTTTAGGCATATCAACATTTTTCAAGTTATTTAATGTTGAATCCAGTGATTTTGATAGATAACTTTTTTAATAGAATATATTTGCATTTTCAAGTCGGTTTCTATTTAACCCATAGTTGGGACCCTAACAGGTACTACCACTCCGGGTCAGAGTGAACCTGGGAGCACTAACAATTAAAGGGTGGCTCCACATGCCTCGCCATCGGATATAGTTTCAGGTCATATCCAGGACCTAAATATGAAAGTGCAACAAAGATATTAAAAAGAAATATAATGCAAAGTACAAATACGGGAGATATACTATAATTAAGATGTGTAAACCCAATGAAATTCAAGTAAATGCCATTAAATTACAAGTATCCATTAATGTTAGAATCTTATATAAAATAAAGTCGGTTTTTCTTTAGTGCAGGCGTAAATAGCAGTGTATATTGATGTTCACTTCTAACTTATCTGCTTATAACTTTAAATGCACAAAATTACAAGTATACTCCGTAAGTAACACTACAAACTTAGTTTCAGTGGCTAATGTTAAATATTTATTTACCTATATAACGTATTGAAAATAACTATCAAAAGCTGTTCACGATATGGACTTTGTCGGAAGGAAACAGCTCTAAAATAATAAACACAATCTTGGAGCTGGTTTTTACACATAAATTTATTATCTGAATCATGTATTTAGAAATGAAGCTTCATTGTTTGTAGTATGTGCGTTATATATGTAAACGTGCAGATTGTGCCAAGTGTTACTAATTTTTGGGTCACAGGTGATACAGATTAACCCTGATATAAGATACCCGAATATAAGAAAACCCGATATAAGAGAGATTTCTCAGGTCCCAAATTAGAGCATGTGTTAATGTACAGTGTAATCCGGATATAAGTGTAACCCGGTTATAAGTGTAACCCGGATAGAAGAGATCTGGGAAGTCTTTTATATAGGGGTGTCACTTTATTAAGATTTTTTTCTATTAATCTTTTTTCTTTAACTAAGACTCACTCGAGTGTCTAGCCTCTCTTACCTTTTCATGCATAGGCGAAAGAGTTGAAATACAATCAAGAATGATAGTTCATATAGAGACGTTGTTTTAATTTGAATAAAATAAAATACGCATCAAGTCAATAATAATAATAATGACGTGATTCTCGTGTTACCTACGCACAATTCTAACATTTCAAATCACAGCCGCTAGAAACAACGCGCAGCTCTTTACAAACATACCTCTTTCTCCAAATTTACCACATGGCAAGAAAGAAGGAAAGAAAAAAAAAGAAACAAAACAACACACTGAAGAGGGAGTATAGCTCTGAAATATATTTGTGATACATTTCAAACAAGTAAAATATGTGTTTATTTTTCCTAACATTACGTTGTATTTGACTTTCAAGCGCACTTGGTGCGTATTTTATATTAGTTGAAATAAAGTTTTATCATTATTGAACCTCATCAATAACCCTTAACTGCGAGAGAGATCCAGCAGACCAAATATGAGAAGACTACTTAATACGATGTTTTCAGGTCAATAAAAGGAATACAATTGCGAAACGATAACGAACAAGTACAGTCACCTACTTTTTAAATTAGGGTTAAAATTATATCATAGAATTTTTTAAAAAGTTAGCCAAAGACATGCTATGGATTATTTAAAAAAAAAAAAAAGAACACGAGAAAAAACAAATATGGCCGGCCTTAATTGCTGTAAATTGAGCGTCAAATGCGCGTAATACTTTGATTATTTCATTTACCCATTCAACAAACAGGTGGTCGCATTAAGTATCAACAACCTGCCTTTTGATTTACACACCAAATGATGACCTTTTTTTCCGTTTTGACATTAATTTTCCTACGTTGCAAGAGCAAAGGGGTAGCACATCTGCCGAGGGAGTTCAGTTGAAGAGGGTGGGTGGGTGGGGGCAGTAATAGGAACATAAAAATATAACGGGGGGAAATGGACGCGCTCCAGCGCTTCAACTGGTGGAGGTGGACTGTTTAGCACTTACTAAACACCAGAAAACCGAGGAAAGCACGAGAAGTTTAAATTAGCCATGTAATCCTCCGCGGCACTTATAGTTATTTGCAAATGCTTTTGATTTAAAACATTACCACATGGCGAGCGCACGCTACGTATGAAGGCGTTTACACGACGTCGAATGTGCCTATGCGACTCACTCTATACGTGCAGGGACGTGTGTTTGTGTGTGATTATATGTGCATGTAAGTATATATACATGCATATGTATGTGTGATGATATCAAACCAGTCAAGAATGTCTATTTTGGATATGTCTTAATGTTTTACAGATGTTAGAGAAATAGGAAAATATGAGAGTATACATATATATATATATATATATATATATATATATATATATATATATATATATTCGTGCGCGCGCTCGTTTTTGTAGAGATTGCACGTGAATCAATTTGTTCACGTTTAAAATTCTTAAGATAAGAAAATCAACATATACGCAATTGTTATATGTATACATGTATACATACATGCATACATATGAAGAAAGGAAAACGAACAAACCGACTTATGTGTTCATCAACTTTTCGTCTTTATTTCGAGACTTTCTCTATACGAAATAAACACATAACTCAGTTTGTTTCTTTCTATTTCTCTATTTCGTCGGAATACTATTTCCATTATTTTTATCACACACACACGCACGCGCACACACACACACACACACACACACACACACATATATATATATATATATATATATATATATATATATATGTTTATCATGACACCCTGCACTATTTTTCCCGAAAAGATGAAACACTAGTGTATGTAGTTATTTAATATTTATTAATTAATACAGTAAATAATTTATATATATATATATATATATATATATATATATATATATATATAGTCATCGACATACAGTCCTGTTTCGTTGTATCACAACTCGTCAGTGCCGCTAGACTAGCATCTCTCTCAAGCCAAGGATTGAACCTAGAACCGTCGTGTTGACAGTCGGCAATTCTCGCCTTCGACCCTGGAATTGACGCCCGTAAATAACTCGTTGGAATGTCTATTTAAATAGACACCCGCCACCACTTTTATAGTGCTCAAATCGCAAGTTTGTAAACAAACAAACAACGAGATTCGCATTTTCAGCCAAATAAGTAGCGGGTGAGATTATTTACGACAGTGCTCTACTCAAAGTGGGGGGCTTAAAATATATTTGTAGTAATCGACATACAGTCCTGTTTCGTTGTATCACAACTCATCAGTGCCGCTAGACTAACATCCCTCCCAAACCAAGGATTGAATCTATCTATCTATCTATCTATCTATCTATATATATATATATATATATATATATATATATATATATATATATATATATATATATATACATATGATTGAGTAAGATATAATAATAATTGTTAATATTTATTTGAAAAAATATAGTTATGAATCTACATTAAGAAAATAACGTGGAGCTTTCCTAAAGAAAAGTCAACTTATCCCGAATGCAACATTCTTATGTACGGTCTTTGAATCCTTTCCATCTATGAATATCGGCCCGCATGGCATATATAGACACTTATTTCCCTTTTATAATTAATTTGAGATAAGATGCTAGCCCACAATTTACGCTGGCATTGTAACTGGTTTCGAATCTCTCAATAATCAGTGATTTTCACTCCCTACAATGATGATTACGTAAGCATAGAATACTAGTGTCTTTAGTTGTAAAACTTGTCAATGTTGACTTAATCAATCTTACACATATTTATATATTATTCGCCTCTGGACCAAAACACAGTTTATGCCACATACAAATTTCTTATGTCTATTATTATGCCACATACAAATTTCTTATGTCTATTATTTCTTATGTATTTATAAAGTTGCATAAGATAGTTGCTAATAAGCAACTATCTTATGCAACTTTATAAATACTTTTTGATACCTCCAAGTGTTTATATAAAATCCTAGATTTCTTCCCAGAAGCTATACCAGCACTATCGCATAAACCTACTGATGAAGTAATCCCGATCCTCCCTAATACTGTTACTGATTCCCAAAAACAAAGCAGGAATGTATACACATGGTATGGATATTCGGCTTACACTCTTCGTAACTGATTCGTAAACGAATAAACGTTTAATTCCCGACGTCGATTCCAAAAATTATAACATCTCCCTTATAACATTTCCGCTATTCTGATTGGCTTAAATTAGACGTATCCTGAATTCCAGAATGCAATCCTGTTAACTAAACGAACATGAAGGCTGTTATCCAACATGGCGTCTACAGATACAGGAAGCCGGCGTTCTACATTAAATAAAGCGATTACTGAACAGCACGAAGTAATTTGCTTCTCACTCACTTCCTCTCTCTCTCTCTCTCCTTCTCTCCTACACTCGCTCTAAATGTGTTTAGGCAGAGAGAGAGAGAAAAAGAGAGAGAGAGAGAGAGAGGCAAACAGAAAAACAGATTGACAGACAGGGACAGATCAGGGCGAGAATTATATGTTTTGCTTACATACCAAACCGAGAAAGATATATAGAAAGAAATATAGATAGATAGATAGATAGATAGAGAGAGAGAGAGAGAGAGAGAGAGAGAGAGAGAGAATAAAAAGAATTTAACAATTAACGAATTTACCTCATCACCTTACCGTGCTCAGTTATTTGGTTTAAACCGAAAAAAAAACACGACGTTGGTTCGAATCTGTTGTGGTGGATCCGCGTTCGCACACATATAATGGAAGGATTTTTTTTTTAAACTTTTAACATTAAAAAAAGGGTTTCGCCCTGCGATAAATACTTAGAATTTTCCTGTTTTTTTTTTCATTTTTCTCACTTATTTCTTATTTTCGAATTCAAACAGTTTTACTGTCTTTTCCCGTTTTTATTTGTTTTGTTTGCTATTGTTTTTTTTGTTTTTGGTATCGAAATGAAATGATAAACCTTTATTTGTTTGTGGGGTGTTTTCTCTTAGCTATTCTTTTGGATCATTTTTATTTTGGTTTTATTTTGTTTTTTGTTATGTTGGTAGGTGAACTATTTGAAACGAAGTACTGCAGTAATTAATAATAAAAAAAAATAGTAAATACACGAAATAAGTTCTGTTTCATTTTCTTAGGATAGGATTCAATGTTTTCATTCATATAGAACTTTCGACTTCTTATTAAAACTAAGAGACGAACTATTTTTAGTCGTGGAAGCCGGTGAGTAACAAGTCAACATTACCACCGCTACACCGACTAAATGTGATTTTTTTTTTACCTCTCTCACCCAGGGCTGCCTACTACGTGTCGATAGTCGTTCTTAGAATAAGGAGTTGGGGGTTGTCTATTCCTAAACTCGTTCGTAACATGAGGAGGTTGGAGTTTTGGCGGCGGTAGCAGCAGCAGCAACAACAACAACAACAAAAACAATAAAAACAACCGTACTTTAACATTTTTCGAAGGATGGAGGCTCACTTCTACCAGGCAACGCCAGTGAGCGGGTACTGCTAGTATATATATATATATATATATATATATATATATATATATATATATATATATATATATATATATATATAAAGCTGAATTTGTGTGTGTGTGTGTCTGGTCACGAATAGGCTCCTATATGGTTGACTATTTTATAAAACTAATTACATATAATGATAGAAGATGTATCGAGACACAGGAATGGGTATGTTTGAACTGGCAAAACAGTGGTTCATTAAAATAATGGGGTCTGCGTCCGCGCCTGGTCCACAAAGTATGGAAATAAAACAATTAAAAATGAAAAAAAGTTTACAAATGGTTTTGATATAGAGGTACATAATAATACTTTGATAAGTATATTTTAACTTAAATAGGGATGGTATAATAAAATTGTGGGGTCTACGTTCGCGCCTAGCCTCCATAGAAAGGAAATACGCACAAAATTTAATAAAGACTTTCATATCTATCTGTGTAAGTATACTTTGATAATTATGTTTCAGTTTGAAGAAATATGGTATAATAAAATTATGGGGTGTTCGTTCGCGCCTGATCTTCATAGAATGTAAATATATCACAAAGTTTAACAAGGTTTTGAAATATAGAGCCACAGATTATTTTGATAAGTGTTTCAGTGTGAACAGGTATGGTATAATAAATGATGGGGTTTATCTATTGTATTTTTATTTTCATCATATTTTGCTTTGGTTTTGATACCCCTAAATTCGAAGCTATCTCATTACAACCCTTCCTTTTCATAACCTATCATACTTTCATAAACCAAATTCCATTTTCTGTAGGCTGTTTTTGAACCCAGTTAACGACGGGCACTTTTGCTCGTATATATATGTATATATATATATATATATATATATATATATATATATATATATATATATATATATATATATTAAACTTAACGTCTGTACATTAATATTTGTGTGATTGTTTTGCGTTTCCTATCGGAAAAAGGATAAAATCCAAGTGTTTTATAACTAGCATGGTGCTAGCCGTGTTTCCGAATCCGTAACCAAACCTTTTTGGGAGCTAAAACGTCTTTTAATGTTCAAATATATCTTATTTCAATATAATTTTAATCATATGTATAAAATGGTCTGGAGGTTGCCCCGAATCTAATTTAAAGAAGCTGTGATGCCTAACACTAATCTTAAACTTCCAATAAATTCCATTTTAGTTACATTTATATAATAGTAGTGTGGGTTTCTGGCGCTGTCCAGGTTTTGAAGGCTAGTATTATGCATGTATCAAATTCTCCAGGAAGAAACAATGTGAATTTTCTTGACATTTTTGTTAACCCTTACGTGTTTAATAACAACCTACTGTAACCACTAAGTTTTTCATAGTAATCTATTTTGTCATTCAGTCCTCATTCAATGAGTGATTTTTCTGACAAAGGGTGAAGAAAAAGCTGCTTAAAGGTCGGTAGTACTTGGTGACCAGTATTCTGAGATGTCGGAAATTTTTCTGTCTCTGTCTGTCCTTGTGGCCATGTCACTAGTAAGGGTGCTGGAGGTAAACGTTTTGTCTGGGCTGACGTTATCCGCCTGATAGTCAGGGACCCGAACCTTGGATTAACCACTAAGGAGGCTGTCCTATCAGCAGGCGCAAAGTACTGGGACTGCTGTATTGCCATTTGGTGAGTGGATCTGGACCATGCTGTAGTCTCTGGTGGGGCCTCTCGATGCCATACTAGAGGGTAATTGTTACGGCTTTACCTTTTCGTGTGCTACAAAAAAAAATCCTGTCTTTTTCTCTCTTACTTTCCCTCTCTGTACTGCTCCAACCATGTATGCTGACCTATTCCACAAATCCCAAAACCTCAACATGAAATATCTCCAGAATAACGTAGGGGTCTACGTTGGAACGTAGACTCCTACTACCAGGTCTCCTTCTCCAACATCAGGGGTCTACGTTCCAACCTTCCAGAGGTTGAAACCCAATTACAGGAGACGAAACCGGACATATTATTTCTAAGTGAAACTGGAATAGGGCCGACCACTTCCCTAGATGAGTTCATAATTTACGGATACTCTAATTTAACAGCTAAATCTGACACCCAAGATCGCCATGGGCATGGAATATGTGCCTACATTAAGGATGGCTGACGTGTGGCAGGGATATCTCTAGAGAAGATCCTAATTTACCCTATATGTGCTTCAGAGTTGCACTTGCTAACACCACTGCATTTATATTTACCCTCTATAGGCCCCACAACAGCGGAGTTACTATCTTTAAGAGCATATCTGAGAAAATAGACTACATACTGTCTTCACATCCCTCGGCTAACATCCACATCTGTGGTGACTTCAACGTCCATAACGTGGAATGGCTGACCTATTCAAATAAGACAGATGATGAGGGGAGGTTTTGTCATGATTTTGCCATTACTTATGACCTCACTCAGATTGTTCGTGAACCCACCCGTGTGCCCGATACACCCGATCAATATGCAAGCCTCCTAGACCTTTTTCTCTCAACTTCCGCTGAGATATGTTCATGTTCCGTTCATTCTCCTCTAGGATCCTCCGACCACTCCGTCGTATCAGTTAAGATAAAAACGAAATGTAAGAAGCCCCCAGACGTACCCCTCCACCGTACTGTATACCGATACTCTATGGCTGACTGGGATAGCTTCCGTACATTCATATCTGATTTACCTCTGCACTCTATGTTTAAAAAGGAAGTGCCCTCTATAGTATCAGATCTGACCGAATGGTTAATTGTAGGCATAGACCAATTCATACCATCTAAAAAATTCCAACAAAAACCTAACAGCCAGCCATGGTTCTCCCCAGAATGTGCTGCTGCTATCGTGCACAGAAGTCAGTTTTTCCATAGCTACAAACGTAATAGATGCACTCAGACGAAAGCTGCTTTCAGGACTGCCAGCAACCACTGTAAAAGAGTTATAAAAAATGCGAGAGAGCTATATGCCCAGTCTGTTAAATCCAAGGTAGCTGATCAGCGGCTTGGTTCCCACCAGTTTTGGCAAATAACAAATAGGATCCTGAACAGAAGTGTGCGTTCTATCCCAACCACTATCAATGGACCAGAAGTCATCTCGTCAGCGTCAGACAAGGCCAAACTATTTGCAAAGAACTTTGCAGCTAATTCTACCCTATGCGACGAAGGCCATCAACTCCCCATATTTCCTCCTATAACACAGAACAAGCTAGATAACATACTAATATCCGTGCATGAGGTCGCCAAGCTAGTCAAGAACCTAGATTCCATTAAAGCAACTGGCCCTGGTGGCATCCCAATTATAGTGTTAGAAAAGCTTCAACCAGAACTTGCTCCAATACTTACGAAACTGTTTAAGCGCTGCCTTAAGTAGAAGTGCTTTCCGACTCTCTGGAAGACCTCATCAGTTTGCCCTGTATTGAGGAATTCAGGTGATAAGTCATCTCCCTCTTAGTACAGACCAATAAGTCCCCTGTGTGTTATGAGTAAGTTGCTGGAATCCATATTAAATAGAGAAATAGTCAACCACCTCAGCAGAAATAACCTTCTTAGTGACACACAATATGGTTTCCGCTCTGCAAGATCTACCGCAGATGTGCTGACGGTTATATTCCACAGGATTAGTGAATCTCTTGACAAAGGCTTCCTTTCTAGGGCAATTGCTTTGACATATCAAAGGCCTTCGACAAGGTATGGCATAAGGGTCTACTTCACAAGATTTCCAGCTACGGTATAACTGGAAATGATTTCTCAATCATTAAATCATTTCTCACCGATAGGCTCATAAGAGTAGTGGTAGATGGACAAAAATCGGAGGCCTGCAATATAAATGCTGGAGGCCCTCAGGGGTCAATCCCAAGCCCAACTCTCTTCCTGATCTACATCAATGACCTCCCTAAACACATACTTAAATCATTCGTTGACATCTATGCTGATGACACGACCATCTACGGCAACACATCAAAGGCTGTAAATGACAAAGTTCTCTCTGATTCTCTCTCCTCTGATCTCGAGTGCGTGGTTCAGTGGGGGAAGATGTGGCTGGCTACCTTTAATGCATCCAAAACCAAACTATCCTTACATCATCAACGCTCTGATCCCCATCTGGCATTAATTGGCATGGATGGCTCTCGTCTGGGAGAGGCCCCGTGTTTTGACAAGCTTCTGGGTTTGACCTTTACTCCTGATCTGAAATGGAACACGTACATCAAGTCTGTTGCCAAGGTCGCTGGAAAGATGGTGGGATCTTTCTACCGCTCCAGAAGATATCTCACTACTGATGCAATTCTCTATCTATATAAAAGCCAAGTACGTCCAAGGATGGAATACTGTTGCCATATCTGGGCAGGAGCTTCAAAAAAAAGCCTATCCTGCCTTGACAGAGTACAAAATAGACTTCGTGGCTTAGTGGGGGATGCCCTTTTCTCTACCCTGCAACCTCTCTCCCACAAAAGAGACGTTGCGAGCCTATCCTTGTTTTATCGTTATTTCCATGGCAGGTGCTCGTCTGAACTCCAATTTCTGGTCCCCCCTCGCCAATCTTTCGCGAAAAACACCCGTCTAGCCGAATCCAATGTGAAAAATTTCCCCCACTCTTTATCTGTGCCTAAATCAAAACGTGGAATCCATGAACAAAGCTTCTTTCTTAGAACTGCACGCCTGTGTAACTCTGTTCCGTCTGCCTGCTTCCCACCTGACTACAACTTGGATGTCTTCAAGTCCAATGTTAACAAATTCCTTATGAACTGCCCCCTTAAGTAAACACTTCATCAAATCTCCACACTAACGTAATGTACTTGCAATAACCCTTACCCGTGAGTGGCTTCCAGGCCTTGATAAGTGGTGATCGCTGTGTAGAAAAAACAAAAAAACAAAAAAAAAACACTTTAAACTTTAAATACGGATATCCCTTACTTTCGTTTTGTTGGAGACGCCCCTCCATGTGATTAATGGACTATCTTATGACGTCACTTCCTCTGGTGACAGCACTTCCGGTAACGAGACCGGTGCCCGGCAGTCTGAGATTAGCACGCGTCCAAGCTGGACGTGTGCAAACGTCCTATCGTTGGAGAATGGATATACTCAACTCCCTTTACCTGTAATTTATGTGAATACGTGTTTCGTTCCGAAAAATCCTGTGTTCCTTTCGGTTATTACCATTTAATCCCACACCACCTTTTAATTCAATATCGGAAATTACTACATTTATTATTATCAAACCTTACTCTCACAAAACAGGCAAAGAGTTGAAATCGGCGTTACTTTCACTATTTTTCTTCTTCTCCTTCTGCTTCTTCAGTTCAGACCGCCCTTGTTTCATTTTTTATTTGTGTTATAATATTTATCAACAAACATGACTTCCCTCAGTAAATATTCCACTTTTATTCTAATTTATAGATAGGAAATTCTGACAGTCTAATACAAAATACTATTAGATGAATAATAGAATGTAACCATTAAACACTAAACAGACATTGTGTTTCGTTCTATTTCCTTCACTTAAATGCCTTATATTAAAATAATACATCTTAAATTATACTGAGTTTGTTTACCCAAACCATATTTGTAATATTAATCGACATGAAAATTATATCCTATCCTAGACAAACAAATACACATGCTAACATCCATTTTTCATCATTTTAGACGATTGCTACGATTAGAAACATTGAACAGACGAATATTAATGAGAATCGAACTATATATTCACTTAATGCTTATTACAAAATACAATTTTAGTTCATGGGTTAATAAAATCTTTCTTGGGTTAAATCATTCATGTGAACAGTTCAGAAATTAAAACATTCAAATTTTCGAATGATTCGTATTCTTCACATATATATCCGCTTCAGTAACAAACATGCTGGAGCAATGTTTAGCTACAAACCTATCACACAAAAGTAAGGCTTAAGCGGTCATAATTAGAATGTTTTCCGTTTAGTTTAGTTTGGATATATCTCTTGTATTTCTAGAGAATTTGAACCGATACAAAAATGGTCTTTCTGCAAACATAAACTTTGGATAACTAATACACACTACATATGTCCTTTCAGTTAAACTCTTCAGTCAATTAAACCCATTGATTTTTCATTCCAGACTAAATTAAATACTTAATAACTTTTTTAGAACTGGTTTCTTTCGTATCACATTTTGCGCAATAAACCATTAAAATACAACTGTTTTCTTCTGCTTTTTCATTAAATAAGTTCATTACATAAATAACAATTTGAGCATTTTAAGCATCTAAAACACTGAGAAAATATACACGAAAAACTGAGCCTTAACGATGGCTATTAAGTTTCTGTTAAACACGATCTTCGTAACTTCCGGTTCTTATGGGTTATGAATATTATATATCTTGATATTTTCCTTAACACGTTTATAATATTTGTTAAATTAAACTAAGAAAGAAATGTTCTCTTATAAAAGATCCACGTGCCTTTGCAAGTAAACTAGAACCTTAAGATACAGATTCGCATTCCTTTGCAAGTAAACTAGAACTTTGGGATACAGTGACCTAGGATACGTTCTTTTCAGGTTGTGATGTGGAATAGGATGTTTTCCTGGCCTCTGGTCACGGTATTTACCCCGCCTTATGTTATTTGATTATACAGATGTGTATTATATACTGTACTGCATTTTGTTTCTTATTTTTAATGCCGTATATCGGGGTTCCACTGTATCATCGCATTTTCAACATTTCTTTCTAAATGAAAGTTTATCTCTATACGTTGTGTTTGTTTGAATCTACAAGTTTCTTCGAGAATGTATAAATCTACGACAGTTACTTTATTTGCATGTAACAAATTTAGAAAATATTACGAGAAAACAAAATAACATATGTTTGTAATTTTTTGTGTCCATTATAGTTTTTAATAAGATTTTAATAATAATGAATCGTAGTTTTCCTTGATAAAAAATTAATTTCACTACAATTATCGACACATTTCAAACACTTTCTTTTAGAAATACTTACATTTTCTCTTATTGCGTTGATTTTGTTATCAAGAATTTTTGTCGAAAAAATATTATCGCATCACCTGCGATGATTGCTACTTGATTTGCATGTAACAAATATACAATATATCTATAAAGAAGTATTAATGTCTTTAACATAAGAAAGCACATTAAAACCTTGACGATTGTTTGATTTATCTTGACTAAAACGCATTCATCGCAGCTTTCTTTACATTGCTGTATTAAATTGTAAACATTTTCAGACATTTTCGTAATTTACGATAAACTTGGATACATTGTATCCAAAATAAAATCGCAATGTTTTCTAACAGAAAGTAAAAAAAAAATACGCTGAAACTATCGGCGTAAAACACAGGACAGCCCCCAAATAATAAATAAAAAAAATCAGAGAATAGCACACGCATGTCATAAACAGTACCGTTTATTTACAAAAAATCACCACTTAACAGGGTGGGAGGCTACTCGGGGATAAGGTTAAGGAGTGTACAGCGGTAACAGAGAAAATATATTAATCGTTAGAAGTGTAAATTTTGTAAATTGGATTAATTAAGGGGAACGGCTCATCAAATACTTGTTTACATTGGACTTGAAGACGACCATATTGTAGCTATCTGGAAAGCAAACAAACGGAACAGAATTCCACAGATGTGCAGTTCTAAGAAAGAAGCTTTGTTCATGGAATCTACTTTAAGGTTTAGGCATTGATAAAGAGTTGGGGAAATTATTGATTGTGTTTTCGGCTAGACCAGTGTTTCTCGTGAATGTTTGGAGAGGAGCGACCATAAACTGGAGCTCAGATGAGCACTTGCCATGAAAATAACAATAAAGCAGGGAACGGGCTCGCAACGTCTCTCCTCACAAGCAACATGCATTTTAACATAGATGATCCTAATTATTACTTCATTTTCACTGAATATAGCACAAACACGAAGCTCATTTGTACAACACTGTTCAAATAATTGACTGTTATTGCCAACGGAGAACAAAATCAGTACTGACTGCCATAAAAACGCTCCATCTTTGAGACTATTTTACCATATTTGTCCAAAATGTTCAGTGTATGTCTATTTAACTGTTTTGCATGATACTGTACTCAAATTTAAATATCTTAAGGCGTTGGGGACTTTTGGGGCTAAATGGGGAGGCCGACTGATTGACTTAGTCATTTCTTCTTTTTTGAATGGTGCGGAACTCAAATTTACATATAGTAAGGCCTTAAACTGCGCCGTTTGTTCATTTTCACTAGTATTTGACGTCCCCTAGGGACTATTGTCGCAAAATACGGGGGGATAATGCTGAACTTAGTTATATTGTTATGCCTCGTCTACTGCGCACTCACGGAGGACCATGCATACTTCACTTGTTATCATTTCTGGTCAATATTCTCTGCATGTCCACGTAATAAACATAACGTTAATAATAAAAAAAAATCACGAATAGTAGTCGTAGTAGTAGTAATTACGATAGTGATCGCTGTAGTAATGCAATGAATAATGATAATATCAAGTGATGCAGCTGTGTGAACTTTAAAATGACTAAATTCTCGTTTGTTGATTGATAATTAAATTGGTTCTTGAACTGTGCATTTTCCCCTTTTAAATATACTTTACTTCTCTATTATTGATAGTATAAGAATTATATCAGATGTAGAAACTATTTTTTATATCTACACTTGCCATAAAAATAATAATAGATGAGAGTGAGGATCGCAAAGTCTTATGTGTGAAAGAGGTTGCAGAGACGAGGTGATCTAACCTAATGTGTAAATAATGTCTCAATTGCAATTTTTCATGTATTCCACAGTAGTTATTTTTTCTGAAAAGCAGATGAGAAAAAATTATTATGAAAATTCAACCAGTTTCAAAAGATGGTAAACCAATGGGCGAGCACATGGTAAAATTTTGGTTTCAGGAAATCAAATAAGTTTTTAATTGAGCCATTATGCTAAATCAACCATTGTTTTTTCTTGAAATAATCTCCTACCCAGTCCACCGCCGAGAAACTGGTCATATATATATATATATATATATATATATATATATATATATATATATATATATATATATATAATCGAGATAAGACACTGATTAGAAATCAGATGAAAGATCCTGATAGATATTACTTGAAGTAATACTTTCAGGGCGATCCTAGCCAAAAAGGAGAAGCTCAATATTTAATCATAGAGCAATATATAAGTTTAGTGGTTACATTTAAATTATGAATAAACAACATATAGACACATATATTCGGATTAAGAATTTATTGTTTGACAAGAAGAATATCTGCAAGGGGTTATGTTGAGTTCCATAATCCATGGATTTTCAATAAAGGCTCATATCATCAGAAGAAATGAAATGTGCTTAGCAAAATCTTCAGCTGTGATTAGACACTTATATTGCTTTTCAGCAGAAATATAAAAAAAAATTTTTTTTTTAAGTTGTGAATGATAATTATATGGAAATAATTATAGGAAAAGGGAATTTGATACAACCTAGGTAGTCCATTATCGGAAGGAGTACAATGTTTTCCGGGGTTATAAATGCAGGTAGGCAGAATAGTGGACCAAGGGAGAAGGCAGTAGTCCCATATAATTAAAAAGCGTGGTTGCTCCTTATTGATTTTCCGAAAAGTATACGGGGCAGCCGTATTCGTTGGTGCAAAATAAGTGTTTATTCACAGCTGAACATTTTGCTAACCGCATTTCAATTCCTCTGGTGATATGGGCCTTTATTGAAAATCCATGGATTAAGGAAATCAACATAACCCCTTCTATATATTCCTTTTGTCAAACAATAAATTCTTAATTCGAATATATAGGTGTCTATATGTTGTTTATATATATATATATATATATATATATATATATATATATATATATGCACACTATTTTTACAAGCGCCTTTTTCTGATTTAAGATGGAAAACTTCCATTAAATCTATTGCCAAGATCGCCACAAAAATGGTTGGATCATTCAACCGTTCCAGTAAGTATCTCACTCTCAATGCATTTTTCTACCGATATTAGAGGTGAGTAAGTCCTAGGATGGAGTACTGTTTCCACGTCCGGGCAGGAACTGCTCAGAGTATTTTATCCTGCCTTAACAGAGGTCAAAACTGGCTTCGAAACCTAGTAGGTGATGCTGTCTGCTCGTCTATGCAACCTCTTTCACACATAAGAGTTTGCGATCCTCACTTTCATCTATTATTATTTTTATGGCAAGTGTAGATATAAAACATAGTTTCTACATCTGATATAATATTATGTTTATTACGTGTACATGCAGAGAATATTGACCAGAAATGATAACAAGTGAAGCATGCATGGTCCTCCGTGAGTGCACAGTAGACGAGGCATAACAATATAACCAAGTTCAGCATTATCCCCCCGTATTTTGCGACAATAGTCCCTAGGGGACGTCAAATACTAGTGAAAATGAACAAACGGCGCAGTTTAAGGCCTTAACATATGTTAATTTGAGTTCCGCACCATTCAAAAAAGAAGAAATGACTAAGTCAATCAGTCGTCCTCCCCATTTAGCCCCAAAAGCCCCCAACGCCTTAAGATATTTAAATTTGAGTACAGTATCATGCAAAACTGTTAAATAGACATACACTGAAAAATTTGGACAAATATGGTAAAATAGTATCAAAAATGGAGCGTTTTTATTAATCCTAAAATATCCCCTGGTGCACACCCAAGAGTTATCGCGAAGTATAGACAAACAAAATTATATAGAAATCAGTTAGTTAAAATTTCCAAAAAAATTTATAAAAATCCAAGGCATCAGTTCTTTTTTTTTTTTAATAAACACAAAACTATCAATTTTAGCCATTTTAACCCGAAAGGCATCCCTAAGCGGGGCAACCGCATCCCCCCCCAAAAAAAAAATAATTCTGTTACATTTTTACTCATATCATGTTTATGTTTGTGCAAAATTTCAAAAAATTCAAAGTCGTAGCTACTGAGAAAAGTGCGAACAGAAGAACGGACGAACGGACATTTCCAGGTCCACCATTATTTTGTTGGGGATCAAAGATATTCCAGCTAATATATACATATCATTTATAGGTTCACTGGCATTATTATAGGTTCACTGGCATTATTATAGGTTCACTGGCATTATTATAGGTTCATTAATTCACGATAGTTGTAATCTCCTATTTTGGTGTTTTCTATCATCGTAGCTTACACTTTTCTCGTAGAATACAACGACCTCAAAATCGCCGACATAACTAAAATGAGGATAACCGTCAGAAATTTGTAAACACTATACATATAATCAGTCCTTTGTCTAAGAAATATTAAGTTTACTCTGACCGATACGAGAACTATTTTTTCCAAGTCACGCAATAGTCGGTTAAATAAAGCGTAGTTATGTTGCCGGGGTGGATACATAGGATACATAACGGCTTTTCCACTTATTACAAAGATATAAGCAAGCATTTATGGCCGTATATATTTGTTCCTTCTGTTTATGTATTAAGTGTAGATGAAAGACATATTTTCTTCCTTCAACCAAAGAGATAAATGAATACCATATGTTAAAGCGCGAAGGCGGCCTCATCTCTTCCAGAAGAAGTCGGCCTTTTACAAAAACCCTTTCTGCCTCATTACCCAACGCCTTCATCTTGATCTTCCTCATTTCCCTTACATTGTTCTACCAGTCATCAGCCATAACACATGCACATATTTTCATGCAAGCCCCAAGCATACTACATGCTGCCTGTATGCTCATAGAATGACGATTCTCTGCATGGGGGGTCTTGAACACAGGCAAAAGTATAAAAAGTTTATTTTGATCCCGAAAAAGAATGTAAAATCCCAGAAGTTTTGCAACTGTGGAAAAACGACGTGAAATAATATATATATATATATATATATATATATATATATATATATATATATATATATAGAGAGAGAGAGAGAGAGAGAGAGAGATAGATAAATAGTTATAGATAGATAGATATTTCTGTGGAAATATACCTTATTGTCTTATAATATACACCAATCCTCATTTAAGAAGCTCAATGTAATTACAGAGCAATATAATGAATGAATGACAAAGGCCTATATTCCAAAGTTTTCGGTATTGACCATGTTACAATTCATTCTTTTAATTCAGTTGACATTTACAATTCTTGACAGTATCTGTTTCGTAGCACAAAATTCATTGCTTAATTATTATATCAATCATTGAATGTATTTTTCCCTTAACTCATCAGAAGAAATAGCAACAATTAATTCATCACAAGAGATAAAGTGCGTTTTAATATAACTAAAAATCCGAAATTTGAAGAGAAATTGTAAATACTTTATAATATGTTTACATTACGCTATTTTGAATTTAGAAATCAACTGAATTAACGGAATAAATTGTAAGATGGTCAACATCATCAATTGGAATATAGCCTTTTGTCATTCATTCATAATATATATGCATACATATATATATGTATATGTACACACATATATACATATCATATATATATATATATATATATATATATATATATATCATATATAATGCTCCCTATCTTGGATTGAGCATATCGGGAAATTATATACAAAATGGCATTAGCGTATTAAGCGACGCTCTTTGTGTAAACAATTAGAGCGGAGGCATTTGGATGATTTCAAAACATCGTTAATTCATTACCCACTCAGCAGCAGCTGTATAGCGTAATGGTGAGAATCCTTGACTTTCATTTGAGTGGTCGGGTTTCGATCCCGGCTTGAGGCAGTTGCTTGTCTAGCCGCACTGAAGCAGCGAAACATTACTATATGTGGATGACTATACTACAGACGGCCCCCCCCAAAAAAAACGGCCAAGTAGCTGAAACAATAATGTAACTTAACAGAAAGATACGGTAATAAAAAATAAAACGTGTATATGAATATATATATATATATATATATATATATATATATATATATAAGACGATGATATAGTATAAATTTAAGATAAAGTGAAAGAAAAGTCTTCTCTGCATATAACAGCATTGCTTCCAATCATCTAGGATATTTCAATACTATTGGATTTTCCAATTCCGAATTAGAAGTATATTATTATAAAAGAAAATCATTATAGAATATTAAAACGGTTGGACTATATCCACATTATACAATAACACTTTCTATATCGATGGTATCCTTGCTATATATTTCTCATGAATTATAAATGAATCTGAACCGCTCAGCTAGATACTCGCGATCAAGTTTGTATGGTGAGCATTGATCTTATTTATATAAGTTTGATAAATCAATCTGGACAAATGAAGCAAGTTATTTTTTTATCAACACATGCTTACACGCAACAGTTTGCAATGGCATTCTTATCTTAAGAACTGGGTCATCTTAAAATTGTTTTTCTGTTAGCATGCTACGTCGAAGGGCAGATTGTATCTTTTCACGAATGTAAGATTACCTCTAATCATTTGTAATAGATTAAATCTCACAACTTCGCATAGCTGAGTACAGCGGACTGTTATTTTAATTAGTTTTGGATTTTCTCAGTTTTGCGTTCACAGAACAGATCTATCCGTGTTTCGCCTGACTACATCCTTTCGTAGTTGCTTACGATTTATAACATATGTTTTATTATTTAGTACTGATGGATATATATTGTGACACGCATATTCAAATCTTTTTTGCGATGTATTTTTTTTATATCAGAGGCCAGCAAGTTGATTCATTTAATTAGTAGATTATATGTTTTACGAAATATCATCCCTCTGTTTGGGGAGGATTATCTAATGTCCATGTACTATACATTGTACAAATATTCATTGTGTGGCGAAGTGTGGCTGCTCTTCTGTATTCAGCATTATTTAGATTATGTAATGCCTATATACTATACAATATTGATCTGAAATGATGTTGCACAAAAAATCTTTTAGAATTATTATTTCACTAACAATTACTGTAATCTGCATAGATAGAGAATTATTATATAGAATACTAGCTGAAGGATCCGACGTTGCCAGGATTGAATTATGATCCACAAATGTTTTACACTCCCACATTATTATTGTCATTGAAATCGGTGAAATCTTCCAAATATATTGATGGCTGCTCTAGTTGGGGGCACATCGCGGTGCTCCGAAAGGAAGTTTTACATGACTCTCCATAGTGATTAGTCCACAAAACATTTTAGTCTACATTTCACTATAGAAAACCTACTGTTGATTTTATAAAATTATTTTTATATATGATGGCTTAAATTAAAATTCAAAATACAAAAAGTCAAGTATCATGGTTCAATCGTGTTCTAAACATGAATATTCGTTTCTAACACCCTCTACCATATCGAAGAACCTACTGTTGATTTTATATGCCGGGCCTTTCTGCTTGTAATTAAACTTCTCAAATGCACTTGTGATGTTAGGCTGTATAAGGCGTTAACTTTAGTCAAGATCGCCTGTTCCTTCTTTCATCGGATTTTTTTCGGTTATCGATTATCGGTACTTATCGAACACTTCCGATAAAAACACTGACGGGCAAATAAAGTATATGTGTATGAAATTTTATAAAAAATCGGCCTAGTCGTTTAGTAGTCTATAGGGAACGAACACACACAGACACACACACAAAGTTCCTTTTATATCATATTAGAGATAGAGATATGTGAATGGCGTATAGTTCAATGCATGTAAATGTATTATTTTGCTATTATTGTTTTTAATAGTTACAGTCGTAGTAGTATAAGTATTTTATATGTCTAATTCAACCACATGTTTAGCCATATGCATTAAAAGAAATGAGTTTAGTTCATGTTATTTTGTAGTTAATGTAAGTCAAATAGCTGAGAGGATTTTCTGATAGAAATGTCGACTTGTACACTCTGATGTATTGATATTTAAGTGGACAGTAGACTTTATCGTTGTTGATACACATCAACTGTGATTTATCCACATGAGTAGAAAACGTATTTTATTTCGTACAGTCTACCTTTTTAATTTTCAAAATAGTTTAAGAGTTGTCGATCAAATGCTTCATATGATTTAAATGGTCCAAAATTTTGACATTTAAAAAATGTATTCCTTTTCTGTATTTCATTATAATAAAAACAATTATCAGGGAATAAAAATATCGTAGACTTTTAAATACTGACTCTTGTACTTATTTGTTAAAACTGATGAAACCATTTTTATAGATATTAATAAAATGGATGCGATTCCGCCTGTCTCTGCGAATCTGTCCGTATTCATCAGCTTGTTTCTTAATAGGGACATACCAAGATCCAACAAGTTTTACAGGGAATGTAATTGTAGCATTGATATTGTATTTGTTTTTTTAAGACCACATCATGGGGTCCGCGTTCGCACCGGGCATCCACAAACAGCAATGATGAAGTGAAAAAGTTCTCATAAATAATTTCAGACAGGGAGTATCAAAACAGGAAGTTCTCATTTCTTTCTGCCCATGGTTCAGTGTTTCTCCAATTATATCCATAATCTGTGAGATACTAAACTTTAGAAATTACATATAATACATCACTCTTTGATTCCTGAGGCTGACACATAGGTGGCACCACTAATAAGTAAAGTTCCATGATTTTTATAAAATATTAACTGTCAAATAGGGTGTATATAAATTTGACTTTCGTCGGTTTAATAATTTACAAATTACAGTTATTACAGCGAAGCTACTCTTGCAAATTTAAAAATGCAGGAAGAATCGTAATTTGTATAGCCTTGTTTTGCGATGTAATAATATGCTGTTCAAGTACGCTAATAGCTTAATATACTGACTCGGATTATTCGGGAACAATAGATTATGCTAATAAGTTCAACAAAACAAAGACATTCTACAAACTCGATCTGATTGGTTGTACAGAGAGGCATATGCAAAAAAAAAAAAAAAAAGACGTGCAATATATCAAAATATAAGTTATTAACTATTTCACACTCTCATTTGTCAATGAAATGTAAAGCTCAAAGATTAACTTGGGCACAACGGAAGCATCCATAACAAATACCGAAATGTCACTGAAGCGTTGAAAATCTTTGTCATTTTACCATTAAGGGTTATTTTTTTCTTTATTTCTAGTATTTTACAGTTAGTATTTAAAAAAATAATTAGGGATAAGTCCAGCATTGAACAAAGTACGCAAGTTGTGATATTGTTTTACCAAAAGAAGACAATGCTTTGGCGACAACATTATCTCTCGCTATAGCAATGTCAAATGGCCACCACGTTCCCCAGACAAGACTAACCCCGACATTTCTCGTGGAGATATCTTAAAGAAAGAGTCTATGTGAACAAACCCCTAAACCCTGCAAGAACTAAAGGAAAACATCAGGAACGGAATAAGGGAATTAAATCGCAATCCAGACATTCTCCAACTTGTCATCAATAATGTTTTTGAAAGAGCACACATACGCGAAGCTGAAAATGTACAAAATTTAAAAGACATTCTTTTTTGCAAATAAAGATTGTTGAATTTTGTATGTTTTTTTAGAAAAAAAGTTCAATATCTTAGTCAGAAAATATTCCCAAAAATAAATCATCTATTAAAGTTCAAATCCCTTTAGTAACTTTTCGTACGGCCTGTATTATATTGCATTATTGGTGTGGGTGAAGGAGGAAATCGAGAAAAATCGTCAAAAAAATCAACAAGTAAACAATGTATGGACTAAAAAATAAACGATCAGTATTATTTACATTCCTAAGATACTGTTTTTATCTTGAGTCTCATTTTCACAACTTTTCGATCGATGTAAGCTCCGACCTTCTTCAGGTGTATCTTGTCAGCCTCAGGCCTGTTTTCGTGAAACTTGAGAATCTAGACAGAATCTCGAACGGAATTCTTTACCTACTTCACGCGGATAGCATGTTTCATTCCGCCAGCTATGACTCCATAGACGCCATAAATAATTTGTAATTGTATTTGTTCGTTCGCCCACACTGAGTATTAAACCTTCAACTTTCAAGATAATACTACTTTACAATTGATCTTTTTCTGAATCCGCAAAGGCCCGTGGCACAGTGGGTGCAGTATTTGAAAAAAAAAATCAATTGTAAAGTGATATTTTCCTGAACATTGAACTTCAAACATCAGTGTTTGGCAACCGAATAATATAATTGCAAACTACATTGAACCTCTGACGGAAAAAGATAAGCTAACGCCATGAAGTATATAGAGGTTCCGTTTGAAATTCTGTCTAGGTTAAAGAGTTCGACATAAACATTCCCGAGGTCGACAAGGTACACATGAGGAAGGTCGGAGGTTACATCAACCGAAACGTTTGGAAAATGACGCTTAAAATGAGAACAGTAGTCTGAAGAATCCAAATAATTTGAATAACAAATCCTTATCTATAAGATTCTGAAACGTCAAACTGAATTACATATCTAATTGATTCCACACCTACTTTGGTTTCCCGATCTGGCTCCGAGGACTACTGGATAACAGCAGACTTCAAACTGCACCAGTGAAAGAGATTCGAGCTCCAATAAAGAAGTGATATCGAAAACTGAGACGCATTTTTAGGCCAATGTGCGATTCATTCTACAAAATAGAATTTAATTTTAAGAGGAGCGTTGCAATAAGTATAATCGTCTAGAAAGAGATTATTTTTAACATATTATATCTGTATTCAGTTGTTATTAATATGTCCTGCTCTTGTTGTCATATTTCAATCAATATTTCTGTTCGATTCTTTATGTTTTACAAATTCTCAGTTATTCTCGTTCTTGAATAAATTAACTATTTAAATGTCTTTTCGAATCTACAGTTACTCATTTGCTATAGGGTCAAGCTTATATCTATATTTTGAGTGAGTATTTTATCTCATAGTCATAGGTTCCAAAACTGTCCGACAGAATCATACGAAAACTGAAGTTTAACCCTGTAAATATCGGACATGTATTAGACGCCGATATTTCTTTTACACTTTTTAAAAATATTTCTTCTACTTTTCTTCGATATTTCTTCTACTTCTATTACTAATAACATTGCAAGTAAGTTTTCTTTTGCAAAATTACACCTGACTTGATAGGTCAGGTTTTACTTTCATATAGATGGGGGCTCTTGTTGTATTACGACACTAGTATCAACGTTGCAATATTGTTAATGTTAATACCATCGTCCTATGCACCAAATCTATTTTACAAATACGTTTGAATGTAGGGCGTGCAAAAGGTTTAAGTGTAATATGAACAGACATCTCACTACTCAACTTCCTGCATAGTATCCATGTGAATTTAGTCTTAACTAATATCCCTTAGTGCCATGGGCTTTGTTCGCGGTGAAATAACATAAAAAATATATGAGGACAAGGCCATATACAGATTAGTTTACGCGTCAATTTCTGAATTCCGCCCGACGCATGTTTAGATGTAAAAAGAGTCGTTAAACCAAATATGATTGGTTGTTTAGTTTGTTTTTTCTACGGCATATCAACCCTTTTTAATATCGAATCCAAAGATTTTGAAAAAAAATATATTTTAATGGAATATATTTTTTTGTTTTCAAGTCGGTTTCTATTTAACCCATAGTTGGGACCCTAACAGGGACTACCACTTCGAGTGGACCTGGGAGCAATGGCAATTAAAGGGTGGCTCCACACTCCCCATGCACGCAAGCTGGGGCCTCACCACTGCATATAGTCTAAGGTCATATATTACCAAATATTATTATTATTATTATTATTATTATTATTATTATTATTATTATTGTTATTATTATTATTGTTGTTGTTGTTGCTGTTGTTATTATTATTATGATGATGATCATGATGATGATGAAGAAGAAGAAGAAAAAGAAGAAAAATAGAAGAAAACATCAAACGGATAACTATTGTTAAATTAGTTTAGGAATAAATGGAAGTATATAAACTCTGTATTTCATCTAAAAAGAGGGTTGGAATTCGTAACATACTAGAACCAAATAAAGAATGGTAAAACAAAAAAAAAAAAACATTGTTGAAAATTTTCTATCCGAATAAAAACAATTGAGGATTTAATAAGTCGATCTGATAGACTGATGACGAACGGATGATTTAAGGCCGACTAAAAACATTTGAAGCAAAGACTAGACAACAATAATAAAACAAAAACAAAAAAACGACTCGAGGCGTGAAAGGTTTTTCGGGGCAAATAAATAAGAGTGTAGGAAGAAATAGGTGAGCTGTGTTAAGAGGGTGACATAGAGGATGAGAAAAAAATCGGAGCTTACCTCTTGCAAAAAGAATATCTGATTTATTTGTGAAACTGACGATGCAAGACAATGGAGACAACAGAAAGAAAAACATGGGAGCAAAGTAAAAGGCGAGAAAAGAGTAGGGGAGAGGCAAACATAGGTAGATAATAAGAAAGAACGAATGAATAATAATCAGATATATGCAGATGGGACGAGTGTAAGGCAAGTGTATATCTACCGTGCTAGAAAGATACTTACGCCTGAAAGTATCCTGCACCTCTACAATGTCACTATTAACCCCTGTATGGAATAATGTTGTCACATTTGGGTTGGTGCATTTGTTACTAGTTTCTCCTTGACAGGATACAAAAAAGAGTCGCCAACCTAAAAGGTCTCGAACCATTAGATAAGCTTTAACCTCTGTTCCATCGACGAAATGTGACATCCCTCTACTTGTTTTATAAGTATTTTAATGGTAGATGTTCCGACGAAAAACAAGCCCTTGTGCTCTCTCGATGTGAATACCCTCGGTGAACCAGACAAGCAGCAAATTCCCACCCCTACACAGTAGAGATACCCAGATGTCAGAAAAAAGCTTCTCTAATAGTTTCTTCTCTAGAACTGCTAGACTTTGAAATTTCCTTCCGGGTACCTGCTTTCCCAACTGTACTGACACGCAGAAGTTTAATTGTAATACAAACATACATCTTGCTGATCAACTCCATACATACTATCCTTGCAACTCCTATCCCTGATATTAGCCCTCTACATCAAAGTGGCACTGTTACCTTGTTTGAGGGGAAAATACAATAAAAATATTATCTACATTTATATGAAATAGGACATCTGTATAAACGTGTGTGTATAAGAGTCATTCCTAAACAAATTAACCGATCATTATTAATTTTGAAACGCGTGAAATTTCGTAGTGTAGGCTATATTCTGTTTAATAAAGTTTTGTGAAATTGGACCAAAACGCTCTCCGTAAAAAGTCGGATACCAACGCCATTTGTGAAATGCTAACAATAGGTAATAGACCTACATTATCAAATATTGCCGACATTTTAAGAGGGGGGTATTTTGAAATGTTTGAGAAGGTAAAATATGACCATGATCTTATGACTGAACATTTAAATGTTGCAGCTTTGCAATGGTTTGGTACACAATAATTTCTGTGCTTTCCTTCTCATTGCTATAACCTTTCTTTCATCCTCATTATCTGTTGTTGTCATCAAACTGTCAATTTCCCCCATCCATTTTTATTACTTTATTTATGATTTTGATTATTTTTGTTGCTTAAACATCCTTAAGCATTCACTTAACCATGTTTTTTTGTTTTAATTGTAACATATAATTTCACACAGTCGACCCATTTTATGACTACGTGTTTTAACTCCTTCAGTATTTTCTGATTTGTTTCTTTCCTCGCTTTCCAAAATTTCCAGGTTTCTGTGATAACAGCCCACAGCTATAATTAGTGCGACATATTCGATCGGCAAGATATGCAGTTTAAATTGTCGATATTTCAGCAGGCAGGTTATCTTTCTAGTTTGTAGCTGTCCATTTTCAATAGGGTTATCTTCAATTAAGCCTTTATTTCTAATGTGTCATCTTCCAGTATACAATTATATTTATTCACTTACAAGAAGTATTCTGCGGAATAATTGGCAACAGAGATTACTGCTATGAAAAGCGTCCGATAGACAAAATGTATTACCAGAATCCCAATACCCTTCGCTTTATTCTGTTAGCATTGAAACACCCTGGTCGTCTCAACTTACAATTATGTGCATTTATTATTATTATTATTATTATTATTATTATTATTATTATTGCTACTATTATGGATATTATTATGTTATTATTATTATGATTAATATTATTGTTATTATTGTTATTAATGTTATGATGATTATTATTATTGTTATTGTTATTATTATTATTATTATTATTATGGTTATATAATAATAATAATAAGAAGAAGAATAATAATAATGATAAACCAAGTAGAGTCAAGGAGGAAGGAAAAGCCGATGAACTGACCAGAACTTAGCCGAATAAGCGCGAAGAGAACTGGGACCTTGGCAAGGCTTATTGCCACTAAAATCTCAGCAAAGACCAATAACTGCCGCCAACGGGAAATTAATGGCGAGCAGCTGTTGCGATAATGCAAATTTATTTGCAAATGTTCTGGAAAGAGGTGGAGAGTACTGGAACCCTGGGGAGACTTGTTGTCACTCAGCTTCCAGGGAACACCATAGGCTGTTTTCAGGGAAAGGTCTCTGAAGATCTGTGTGAAAGCTCCTTGTGAGCAATTAATAATATGTAAGCCATTTCATCCCCGCTAAGATCGCCCAACCAATGAATAGGACTATGACACGAGAATATTTTCATTATTTTGACTCTCGGGTATATATCACTTAATATCTTATATGTTTTTAGATAGAGTGGTGTGGTTTTCGATTGATTAACTGTGCCTACCTGTGTCGGATATATACTCTAGAGCCCAAAGAACGATAAGGATATTATCTTTTCATAGTCCTAGTAATTCCATAGGTATCGCTAAGGTAAACAATTCTAACATTTTCCAACCATTTCCGAACAAATTCGTTCGTTTCGTAAACTAACATCTTCAAATTTTAAATAGATTTCGAAATTTAAAGACTCGTTTTATTTATTTAAAGAATATTTAATTTTTAGAGTAAGAAAGCAGAGAACATGTATTGTTTTAAAAAAATAATTGCTAAGATAAATAAATATAGAATCAATATACTTGAATTTTATATTTGTTTAAAAACTATTCACGTTAATCTGAGTATTGTTTGACAGAAAAGGAAATGTCATTCGTAATAGTATTGATTTTGAAAGACATTCTCCAAAGAAAATTTAACAGTAAATTAAACATATTAATATAGAAAGCACCCTGGGACTCCTATGTGGTAACTACTACTACTACTACTACTACTACTACTGTGAACAAAGAGACGAAACGATAAACCATATAGTAAATGAATGCAGCAAACTGGCCCAAAAGGAATACAAAAACAGGCATGACCAAGTGGGGAGGGCAGTGCACTGGGAATTGTGCAAACGCCTGCATTTTGAGCGCACAGATTAATGGTGCAAGCATAAACCCGCAACAGCACTCGAAAACGAGAACCACAAAATCCTATGGGACATGGACATACAGACGGACAAACCCATCCAAGCAAAAAGACCAGATGTCGTAATAATTAACAAGAAAGAGAAATCCTGTCAAATCGTAGACTTTGCTGTCCCAGCTGACCACAGGGTGAGTATGAAAGAACAAGAGAAACGAAGCAAATACACAGAAATAGCCAGAGAGCTAAAAGGGGTTTGGATGATGAAGAAAATCAAAATAGTACCGATAATAGTAGGAGCACTAGGAACAATCCCCAAAAAACTGGAAAAAAGAATTACAGAAATTGGAATCAGAGGAATAGCCGCAAAAATACAACGACTAACGATAAGGAAAACGACTGAAATATTAAGGAAAACCCTTGACTGCGGAGAATAACACAAGACAATATAACGAAGAAGCGTTACAGGGAATGAAGAACACCGAAGCTGCAGATCTACATGTTCTACACCCCCCCCCCATCATGCATCTCTCCATTGTTTCACCACCGCCCCCCCAGGAAAAGTGATAACAAAGAGCCGAGAAGGGTCAAGGAGGATGGAAAGACCGAGGAAGAAGCACTGGCCAGACCTCCGCTGGACAAGTGCGAAAAGAACTAGGATCTTGGGGAGGCAACTCAAATTCCAGTATAAACCAATGTCCACTACCAGCGAGAAATCAATGGTAAGAGGTTGTTGCGATGATGGAAATTTATTTGCAAATGCTATTGAAGGAGGGGGAGAGAGCTGGACGTCTGGGGAGACTTGTTGTCACTCAGCTTCCTGAGAACACCACATGTCTCCAATCAGATCGTTTGTTGACTCGTGTGAAAGCTCCAGGTGAGCCGATAATAATAATAACACTATTCCTAATAATTATAAATAGAGAAAGAAAAGAAAGAAAACGCGTTACAGGGATTTGAACCGTGAGGAAGCGATTTAAAATATCTGAAATAGTTGCTATTTAGAAAACTGCTTGAGGAATAAAAAAAAGATTTTATATCGCGATTTCTATTTCAGATCTACACAAGAAAGATTTAAATGCCGAAACACGTGCCTTTTTGTTTCAATTTATTTGTATTTATCATGCAGTTAAAAACATTCTAAAACCAGAAAAATAAAATAAAAAAAGATTTTTAAAAAATTTACTTATCCTTGCGTATATCTGTCGAAATCTGCCTCTCTGCGCACAACACCGCTCCGTTTATTTGTTATGAACGCCTTGGATTCCTGATTTATACAATTCGTTCCGGCGCGGGAAACAGAAAGCTAATAAAAAGGAATTTCAGAAAACGTTGAATATTCGAAAATTGTAAATTATTGTAGAGATGAATATAAAGTAATAGTATAAAAAAAGTGGCTCTAAAAATGCGAGGAAGACAAAAGAAAGAAAAAAAATGTTCATTGAATTTGTTCGCTGAGTCGGTCGCCAGATTTAAGAGCGATTTGCAATGAATTTGACAGATGTACATTTTATTTCGCTCAATTCATCCGTACTTTCAGCTTATAAACGGTATCAGTAGGGGTGTCGCGCGGGGTGAGAGTGCGGGTGACCTGTCAGTAGCCATAAAAAAGTAATCTAAGCCTGTAATCTCTTTCGTTTTTTCATCTTAGAAAGTATATATATATATATATATATATATATATATATATATATATATATATATATATATATATATATTATGTTATATTATATATATTATATTATATATACGTCTATGTGTGTGTGTGTGATGAAAAACAATTTTATAAGCTTTTCCTACATTCTTCTTTATAAGTGTAAGCATTTATTTGAACTCAAAAATCTACGTCACAGCTTTTCGTCACAGAAATAGCTGTACGTTTAAATGTTTAAATGAAAAAGAATAACAGAAATTATGGCTTCCTCTGAATTATATATATATATATATATATATATATATATATATATATATATATATATATATATATATAATAAATTCCACAGCCAAACAATGTCGCAGCCCACAAGAGCCATCATAGTCAACAGACCAGAAACTCGAGTTTCGCCTTCATTTGGGTTCATCATTTAGACACATCCGAATTCAGGATTCGAAACCCGGGCTTCTTGCATGGGAGATAAGCACTGCCAACTGAGAAAACTGCGACGTTGTTTCGATGTGGAATGTGTTATGTATAAACGCTTACATTCTGAATATTATATATATATATATATATATATATATATATATATATATATATATATATATATATATATATATATATAAGATTTTCATGAAAAAATATTACTTTTCTTGCAGACACTCGTGTTTTATGCTTACACAATTATCAGTATAGGAAGTGATAATTACTAGGATCGAGGGATTCAAACCAAGTTACAACGTTAATTTTGAATCTGTAGTTCGGTATTCACTACCTTGGTCAACAAGAATTGGTCCAGAAATAAAAAAAAATGATTAAGGCCTGAAAAGAGTATTGAGGTGAGTCAATATAGAACGTCATTAAGTTTCTATAACAGACACTAAATTGATAGTTCTCTTAAAAAGGCCTAAATCTAGTTAAAGGTGACAGTGGCTTTTGAAAAAACTGATCAGTCAATGCTAACATACAGTATTGTTTCCGGTTTAGCAATCATCATTGTAGAAATTGATAAATGATGGCGGTGTGGCGATTCTATTCCAGTTACTAAGTTATCTTTAAATTTGTAGTCCGGTATTGAACCATTATATATATATATATATATATATATATATATATATATATATATATATATATATATATATATATATATATAGATATATATATATGACAATTGAACCACACAGATATTTATCTATCATTCTCGTGAATGTATGTAAGGCTTAAAGCAAACATCAATGCAAGACAAAAACAAAAATGACAATCGTGATTATAATAATTAATCAACAATATAAATCTCACCTTTCTTTTTAAATGTATGTATGTATGTATGTATGTAAGTTTGTATGTCTCCAAAAACTTTCGACAGAGACCACAGATGTTCACAAGATTGGTATCGTTTTGAAGCTCGACCCTTTCGGACGACAAATATAAAAAAAATCCTAAAATCATTAATTTCTTCACCCTCAACTGGGCAGTTTTCTACAAGGAGGAGTCGCTTTTTTCGCCGATATTTTCGAAAGTCATCCTCCCTTTTCGATTGACTAGCCTTAGTTAACACCTTCGCAATTTCCGGGTTGACGATGGGCGGAACGGCAAGACGTCACGTTTTTTTTTCATGTTCTTTACCTCTTCGCGGTTTGTGTTCGAGCCTGCTTGCTTACTATTATTATTTTTTTTTTTGCTCCACACACACACCAAACACCCGAGCAGCGCCGGGCTACCAGTCTAATCTATAACATAGATTTCACCTGTCTGTTCAAATGTATGTATGTATGTATCTACGTATGTAGGTATGTAGGTATGTATGTATGTATGTTTTTATGTCTGCCTAAAACTTTCGACAGAGGCCACGGATTTTCACGAGATCGAACAACGCCGGGAATCTAGGCTAGTAATTAATAAATAAACAAATGTATAAATAAATGCAATAATATAACATACTAAGTGTGTGAAAAGCATTCAAATAACAATTAAGTCACTTCCTAACACAAAAAAACTCGATCTTTATCAAAAAGAACAAGTAAGCAGGTGAATTAAAGGTAGTGAAGCCTTGCTTGACAAACGTACGCACATTCGCTATGGTAAATAGGTGTGTGATTAATAATAAAAAAAAACATTGGCTAAGAAGCAAACTAAAAACATGGTAATATAGAAAACATGGTACAACATTGATTCCATGACATAGACTATCACATCTTCACGCGAATGAAATGCGAAAAATTTTAATGTCCCTTCATTGCCATGTATATTTTCAAAACTTACCACCTAACTCTACTTAGGTATCCGTCATTGTCGAATTAAATACTGTCAAAAGATAGATAAAATATTTATGTACATACATACGATAATAATAATAATAATAATAATAATAATAATATATGTTTATAGGAAAATATGTATTCAATTATATTTCACTTTTTATTTATACCAGTCATTTGATTGATATAGCTTGATGTAGCTACAAAACATATATAAATTAAAAAAAAAAAACAAATGCCTACATTTCAAATTTCACGTTAACAATCTTGCAGGTTATTTCTATAAATATATTGAAACGCAAAAATTCTTGACAGCAGCTGTTTCGTAGCGCCGGAACATTCATTTAATTATTAGTTGCTTTAATTAACTCACCAGAAGAAAAGGAAATTATCAACTTAAAAAGAAGAAAATATATAAATATGGATATGACGGAAAAATCCGAAAATTAAAAGAGCAGTTTCAAATATTTTTGAATATGTTACAGCATCTTTGGTGTTTATGTAGAATCACTAACGTTAAATTCGCGTATTCATATTTATATATATTAACATAAAATATTCTACCTCATATTTTATTAACCCATTTTTTGAAATTAGTCGATTTTTATTTACTTGGATAAATTTGGTAAGTGTCGTATCCATAATGCGTGTCTTTATGTTTATTTCAATACAAAACTAATAATCAAATCTACTGATTTGTCTGCGATAACATCCGTTGATTTTACATGTAAGATTTGTTTAGCTATATATCTTTTTTTATTAAATGTATAAATATAAATACTTTATTAAGTATATTTCTACGTTAAAACAGATTCCTGTTATTGCCATTTACTTAATTTTAATTTATCATTTTTAACGTTAATATGAGAGATTTCTTAATTTTCCAATAATTTGTTTATTATCCGCCCTAGGGACATAACCCACCTTCAAAATTATAGTGAATTATCTCCAATCGCATAAGCAAATATTATTATTTATATTTTGTGTTTTTAATTTACTAATAAATGTAATTATTATTAAATTCAATCGTTATATTTAATTAATATTAAATATTTATTAATTTAATTTTAATTTTTATTGTTTATATCATTTTTTTGAATCTTAATATTTATACAAAATTTTGAATATTAATTAATCTATACTTATATATGAATTGTCTTAATTTGTTTTATAACTTAATTAGTATATAAACTTCAATGATTACCTGATATGTTTAACAGATTGACTTTAAATAATTATGTTTTCTCTAATCTAATCTACTCTATTGAGTTCAGAATACACACACAGCCATACACACACACACACACACACTCATATATATATATATATATATATATATATATGTCTATGGTACTTAGTTTGTATGTCTGTTTGTGCGAGTTCCCTATAGCCGAATCGGCTCAACCGTTTCACCGCATTACTTATAATTATTACTAGTTGTCATCGTTTAGTAGCAATAGTGTTAGAAAACACATTGATCCAAATTCTTAAAATTATTATTTAATAGAGCTACTGACGCTGTTAGCCGCATCAGCTGGAGAAATATATGCAAATAACCAAGCCAGCTGTGCAGAGTGAAATTACAATAGAGATTTTAAAAAACGCTGGGGTATTCGAGACGTTTTCAGAGAAAACGCGGTATTTGAAATGTATGTAAATAAAAGCACGTGTTCGAGACACGTGGATAACATCACAACAAAGATGAAATGTTACACTCGGCTGAAAAAAGGGAAATAAACTGTTTAAATATTTAGAAAAAATGCGTTGTTGGAAATACAATATATACAGACTTCCATTAAAAAAGTGAGTTGAGTGTTTTCCTTTCCTTATCAAGACGAAGGCTGCAACGCGTTGGGTTCGTTAAAATGTAATGACACCGTTGAAAAGGGTGTAAGACGGTACAATTACATTATTTTTTTTATCTCATCAGAAATTTGTCAGCACATTACGTTGCTGCTGGTTTTGATATATGAATAGCAACCCTGTAGAGATTCCTGCATGCTGTAAAGTCTTCTATGCTTTTGTCCCTCTGAAGCTGCACGCTGGAATTCCCCCCTGGGCCCCTGCTCCCATGACTCTACTGACTTGCAGAAATTCAAGTGTAATGTAAACAAATATCTCGCTGTTAAACTCGCTAAAAAGTATTTCTGCAAATCCGGCTCCAAATAGTAATTCCACGAGAAACTGTGTCTTGTTTGGAGTGAAATAACAATAAAATAATACGATTTATTAATTTCTGTTATATAACACTAGCGAGGGGTACCCGGCGTTGCCCGGGTGTTTGGAGGTGCGTGGGGGGTAAAAAAAAGTAAGTATGAGGATCGAACCCGAACCGTTGAGGCAAAGTTGTAAATTAAAGTGTGAAAAAAAAGTGCAACGTTAACGATTGACCCACCGCGAGATGCTAACGGAAACACGTTTGAATTTATTTAATTACTTGGATTTGGCAGGTGCCCGCTTTAATGAGTTAATGAGGTCAAGTTTGACTGCGGAATTTTTATTTTCCCAAAATGTTATAGGAAAAAGACTAACCCACATGCGGCGAGCGACAAATGTTGAATATTTATCTTCCCGAAATCGAGCAAATTAAATAGACAGGCCAGCTCCGTTGTTAACTTCGTTGTTAACTTCGTTGTGAGATATTACGAGATATATGTGATATAAAAAGTTTTAAAAAGTTGTTAGGCGAGCGACCGCTTCTCTGAAAGAAGCCTTTTATAGACATACAGAAAAAGCGAACGCACATACATACATACATTTTCGCTTTTATATTTATAGATTATCAGATCAGCCCGGCTTTTCTCCGACCCTACGTACTGTTCATAACTTTATGTGAATATGTATATATATATATATATATATATATATATATATATATATATATATATATATATATATGTGTGTGTGTATATATATATATGTATTAGAAAGTTTGAGTCATGTCTAGGTAACCTGGATCTAAAAGTGCAAATGTTTAGACCCAAAATTGTCGGAAGAGTTTGATAGAGTCGGTAAAGGTCAACGTTTTCAACTTTTACCTCTTGACAGCCAAATTTTCGCCCACAAACTGAGTATAAAGCTTGGTGACTCGCTGAGTACCCTTTATGTCTAATTCCAAATAGTTAGACTCAAAATTGGCTAAATAATTTGCTAGAGACCGCAAAGGTAAATTCTTTTGAACTTTGACCTCTTGGCAGCCAAAATTTCCACAAAAGAACCGACTAGAAAACTTGCCCTATCTCTAAATACACATTGTGTGTGTGTGCGTGTGTGTGTGTGTGTGTGGTCACGAATAGGCTCCTATATGACTGTTGACTGTTTTAAAAGAACTGATTACATATACTGATAGAAGATGTATCGAGACACAGAAATGGGTATGTTTGATCTGGCAGAACGGTGATTCATTAAAATTGTGGGGTCTGCGTTCGAGCCTGGTCCACAAAGTATGGAAATAAAAAAATTAAAAATTAAAAAAACAAAAATCGTTTACAAGTGTTTTTATTATAGATGTACATAAGAATACTTTGATAAGTATGTTTTAACTTAAATAGGGATGGTATAATAAAATTGTGATGTCTGCGTTCTCGCCTGGCCTCCATAGAATAGAAATAGGCACGAACTTTAATAAAGACTTTTCATATCTATCGGCGTAAGTATACTTTGATAATTATGTTTCAGTTTGAAGAAATATGGTATAATAAAATTATGGGGTGTTCGTTCGCGCCTGACCTCCATAGAATGGAAATATGTCACAAAGTTTAACAAGGTTTTTTTTAATATAGATCCACAGAATATTGTGATAAGTGTTTCAGTGTGAACAGGTATGGTATAATAAATTATGGTGTTTATCTATTTTATTTTTACTTTCATCATGTTTTGCTTTGGTTTTGATACCCTCAAATTCGAAACTATCTCTTTACAACCCTTCCTTTTCAAACCTATCATACTTTCATAAATCAGATTCCATTTTCTGTAGGCTGTTTTTGAACCCAGTCAACGATGGGTACTTTTGCTAGTTAAATATACATTCAATTATACATGTGCAACGATCTATACTTATAATGATCTTAATTTTCTGACAACATGAACATGGTTTTATCTTCTATTTACTCTGCTCTGCTCTATCGTCATTTTCATGGCAAGTGCTCGTCTGATTCGTAATCTTCGGCCCCTCTTGCCAATCTTTCACAAAACAACACTCGTCCAGCCAGAATTACTATCAATAAGCCCCCCCCCACTCTCTATCGGCACCGAAACTCAAACGTGGATTCCATAAACAAAGCTCCCTTCTTAGAACTGCTCCCCTGTGGAACTCTGTTACACTGTTCGTATTATTTGGATTAACTGGAATACTTTTCTAATCTTGAGTGTGATTCTCATAACGTTTCGATCGATGTAACCTCCGACCTTCTTCAGGTGTATCTTGTCTAACTCGAGAATGTTTCTGTCGAACTCGGGAATTTAAACGGAATTTCGAACGGAACCATTTGTTTACTTCAACGATCCGTGGCGCAGTACTTAGAGTACTTAGAAAAAATCAATTGCAAAAAGTAATATTCCCTGAAGGTTGAAGGTTCAATCTTCACTGTGGGCAACCGAAAAATACAATTACGAATTACTTTGAACCTTTATCCGCTCAATGCTGACGGAACAAGAGCATGCTACCCCTGTGAAGTAAATAAAGGCTTCCACTCGAAATTCCGTCCTAATTCCTGTGTTCGACATACACATTCCCGAACCCGATAATATACACCTGAAAAAGGTCGGAGGTTACATCGAGTGAACCGTTGTGAAAATCACACTCAAGATGAGAACAGTAGTCCGATGAGTTCAAATAATACGAATAACTAATCCTCATCTCAAAAATTCAAAAACGTCTGTTACGCTGGTTTGCTTTCCAGCTGACTGCAATATTATCGTCTTCAAGTCCAAAGTAAATAAACTCTTGTTGAATCCTCCTGTTAAATAATCTAATTATACGAAATTTCCACTACTAAATATTACGACATTATTGCACCAGGTATTAATCCTTATCCTCGAGTGGCCACCGGGCCTGATGAGTGGTGACCCATATAAAACAAATGAGTCCATAATATCGGTTTATCTTCTGCTCTCTCTCTCTTCTATTCTCCCACGTTCCCACCTCTCTCACTCTCTCTTTCTCCTAAAGTAATGCACTTTTTTGTATAAACATACGAGTATACGCTATTAAAGCAACGTTAGCACTTTTTACGCATCAATGTGAGAGTTTGTCTATTTCTAGACGCGTATAAATCTCTGTTTTTCATCTGCAGAATCATTGGATGATGAATGCGTATGGATTTAGTTCACAATATTTCACGGTAACTTAAAAAAAAATACATGACTTAGTTATTTTCAACAAGCTTAAGTTTTACACTCGGCAAAATTACAAATGTATAGACAATAAAATCGTGCACAACACGAAAAAAATATATAAAACGATGAGGAATTTAGAATAAATGCCATAATCTATAAGCAGAATGGAATGAGTTTATTAACTGATTACGAAAGAATACAAGCTTAAAGATTGCAACGTTAATCGGTTTTATTTTTAAGTAAACATTAAAGAAAACACACAAACAGTATATTGTCGTTCAACATCAGGTAAATAGCGATAAACAGATACTTAAGTATCGTATAAACAGAAACACGTCACGTATGCACATGCATGTATCTTTATTTGTATGTCGACATAATAATGCCTGTGCATCAGTTATGTCTGCTATATTTTATGAGAGTATATTTGTTATGAAAAGAGACAGACGCAAGTTAGTAAAAAGGGAAATTAGATAAGTTTGAAAATGATATTTGAAAAAGATAAAAATCGAACCCGGTAGGCAAGTGTTAAAATATAATATATATTTAATCCTAGGAATGCAGCCGATTGTTCATTCTTTTAGAAATAACTGGATATTAAATATGTCAGTTAAAATAATGGGCAATAGAAGTTTCATTTACTCTCTTTAAATGATCTTTTAATCCTTATTTCGAGCCCTGTTACATGATCGACTTGAGAGAGCGATTTGCTCCCCAATGGGGAGGTTGAGATCCCCTGAGAACTGAAAAAGACCGGGTAAATATGCTTAAATTGTTTAATTTAATCCCAGACGACAGCAGATACTAAGAATACTTGAATTGGAATATATAGATATATATTTTGTTTTATTGTCAAAGCCAGAGATATATTTTGTTATTTGAAAAAAAAAACAGATGACAAGAAATGTTAGAATAAGGGACAATGACATTCGTCTAGTCTGAAGGACAGCAGGCCATATGCTCTGAGTTCTAGGCAGGAAAATTGACAGGAACTACCCCTGAGATCATGTGACCAGATGTCATTTTTGGTCTCAGAGTAACAACACTCTAGACTGAGGCGGAACTGCACACATGCAATGTAGATTTGGAAATCCCCAGACACGTACCGTGCTCTGATTGGTTGGGTAGATCGTCTACCCTACACCGTGATCTTACTATATATATTTGCCACTCGAACAAATAAAAACAGATTTTGCGCTGAATTTCTAGAAAATAACACCGCTTCCAAAAACGCCTGACAACTCCCTCTCCAACCTCCTAAGTGGCATCTATGAAGAAGGGAGATTTGTGAATTTAAAAATCTGCTAAGAACTGAACGTTTATATATCTGTAAAAAGACTGTCATTTTTGTGAAATTAATTTTTAGTAGATAGAATCCAATTGTCTGTCTTTTCTTTCTGGTGTGTGTAGCTTCGCTTTTCGCTTCCATTATTCTACACAGAGGCGTTTAGGATCCAGTGTGGAGAGCTCCCGGTAGACTAGACATCACGAGCCACAGTTTTGTAGAAGACCAGAGGTCAGTTGCTTGACCTCACCACACCAAACTAAGAATGCATTTACGAATTACTTAACACTTTTATCCAGTCATGATTGGATTAAAAAAAACCCTGTCCGGTCGAAACTCAGTACAGACTCCTGAATTAGATACGAGAATTCCCAAGTTAAACAATACTCACTTGAAGAAGGGCGGGGATTACATCGACCGAAACAAACTCTTTGCGAAAAGCATTCACGATGCGGGTAGTAGTTGGAATAATTAAAATACTGTAAACAAAATCTTATGCAAAAATATATGCGATTTTCCCATAAAATCCTTGATATTTCTCTGGGTCAAAGCCAATCAAAAACATTTCTTCACATCCGATTACTCTGTATCTCAAATTTCGAGGCTTTACACTCCAAATTGGCATAGTAATTTGGTAGAAAACGTAAACATTTTTTTTTTAATTTTGACACCATTTCCTTCATTTTCAGTTACCTGAAGAGATCCAATCAGCATAATTAAAAATATTTTTAAAATGTATTTTCTACATCGGAGCATTTATTGCTTAAAAAACACTTCCCAGGAAAAAAACATTAATCTCACAATCTGATAATTTACAGATTTAATTCCCTTAAATATTTTACAAAATAGATAAGCACATTCTCATGTTTTCTCAATTAAGTCACTTTCTATACTTATTTCGTGTAATTTAGTTAAACTTAGGGATCGTATTTGTTATACCTCTCTCAACGAGGTGATGTTTGTTTATCCAAATCGCTTGTTCATCGTGCACTACTTAGTGTAAACATCGCTTGATCACACTTGATCAAAATATTACCGCACTTGATCAAAATATCGGACATAGAGAGATCTAGATCAAGGATTAAGACCTGTTGAACGGAAAAGTGAAAGTCAAACTTTTGATAAAACTCTGATTTTATTCACCAGCAATACTCACTACTTGACCCATATTGTAGCTAACTATGGCCCGAGCTTTATATTATGTTGGTCTTGACTTTTATCATTATCGTGAAAAACATGGGTCACTGTCGAACTTTTGAGTTGGAACTTAAGACTTAAAAAAAATATCCTATGAATTGATCTGATATGTTTTTGAAAGCAGTACCCATTATGCAAATTCATAGTTTGATCAGTCAAAGAGGTTTTAAATTATGACAGTTTTAATGGCATAAATTTAGGATATTTCATACAATATGGAGAAGTAAATCCTCGATAAAACTTTGTCCATCGTTACGTTGCCAGATGAAGTTATATATTTGTTGTGGTAGTATCCACCTAATAAGCATGAGTGGAGTGTCAACCATATAAATAGGCAATGACAGGAGAGACGCAACGAAAAACTCAACGAGAGACTCAGAGAGACAACTAGATCGACGACCACCCAGCCGACACCTTCTCCAGGGACGGTCCCCCCATGACTATACCAATGGACCCTACGTAAATATTTGTATATACTTTATTGCTCTCAATATATCTGTTCTATTTTACTTTTGTGCTGGATTTATTTATTTCCATGTGTTCAGTCGAGTTTAAACAATATTCTAAGACATACTTATATTCCCAGTGTAAGATTTAGTTTCAAGAATGGCGTAGCATACAGGGTATCGTTATAGATCTTGCACCATGTCCAATTACACAACGGATAGATGATTAACGCTCCCACTTAATAACACTAATTTCTCGATCATAATAAAACGAAACTTTTACAAGCGTCACTTTCTTGAAAAGAGTATGCTAAACTATGTTGCAATCACTACTATGGTAAAGTTATATATTCTAAGACAAACTTATATTCCTGGTTTAAAATGTATTTTCAAGAATGGCGTAGTTTATAGGGTATCATTGCACCATGACCAATTACACAACCAACAGATGATTAACGTTTCACAACACAATATGCAAAGCTATGTGAGAAATACATAAGTAGACTAGACTATAAAGTCTTAATAAGCCACATGTCTTTTGTAAACACACTGGAGATAAAATAAAACCTACTCTCCTTTCCCCATTATTGTTTCCGCGTAATTTCTATTTCTCCATGCCATTAGTTAAACACAGCTTAAGTATGTGATTGCGACATGCTTACTTCCTTAGAAACTTAACATATTGCAGATGATCTTACGGAAGGTAGCTATTGTCACCAGGCACTAAAGCCAGTCAATCAGTGAGTCATATGCGCTGTCAATTTCGAGAGAGCGAAAGAAAAACTGTATATGATGGCAACTTAGGGATATAGATGCTTTCATTGTGTTCAGCGTAACGAGTTTAGCAGATGAGGAAGACTGAAGGAATTCTCTGCTAAATATGAGACGAAATGAAAGCAAAATAAGTCGACAAACGTGGATGAGAATTAGCGCAATTTGGAAAAAGAGGAGAAAACCAAATCCGTCCGTCTATGAGATTTACAGTGAATCAAAGTTCGCCAAATCTTCTTAAACCGAATAAAACGACAATGTTTAGGCTTAAGTAGCGATGAAAAAAGAAAAGTGCTTACACTTATTTGTAGATAGAAAATTACGTTTGAAAATCTGATTTAATGTCGACAATAAATAAGTATCACAGACATCCATCAAAACGTGTTCTTACATACGTTGTATCTCTATCTCAATTTATGTATATACTAGCCTGGGTGCCCGGCGTTGCCCGGGTGTTTGGAGGTGTGTGTTAAGCAAAAAAAAAAAAAGTGGTAGTAGGCAGGCAGGCTCGAACTCGTGAAAGGAAGGCGGAAAAGAAAGTGCAAGAAAATCTGACGCTTTACCGCTACTCCCTGGCGCGACCGGAAATCTAAAGCGCTCAAATTTAACGTAGTCAATCAAACACAAAAGACAACTTGCACAAATGGCGTTGCTTTTAAACCATTCACGAAAGCAAATTAGACACAAGGTCGTTTTTAATGTGGAGGCAAAACCATCTCCCCCCCCCCAAAAAGGGGGGCACTCTGGCAGTATCCAAATAAATAGTAAGTGTCTCAGTCCGAAGGGTTTTCCCTACATTGACGAAAGACCAATTACAGAACAGATACTACTCGGCCCGAAGGCCACGCCTATGCGTTCGATTAGTTTCACTTTATTTATACGAAAAAAGCCGAACACACGCTGGAGACGACGGCACGGCGGGATTAATTTGATTGTAAAAAAAGAAAGAAAGTAAGAAAAAATAGAAGAAAAAAAGGATGGCCGTTTATGAATGCAATATATTACGATCTGGGGAGCATGCGAAAACTTCCTGCGGAATCTAACCGAGAAGCCCAATGCACAACGCTTTTCGTAGACATACACAAACGCATGTGCCCATGTTGCCTTGTATATATATATATATATATATATATATATATATATATATATATATATATATATATATATCAGGCAAAATGAGCACATACCCATATATATATATATATATAGAGAGAGAGAGAGGGGGGGAGAGAGAAGGAGTGAGAGAAAGAAAGAGAGAGATAAATAATTGTGAAATAATCAATCAAGTTTTCATAGGAGGAAACATAATAAAATCAAATTTATATGTACGATCGTTTCGGAGACGATATCATTTTATTTATTCGATATTTGCAAACAAAACCATCGAGAAGTCACTGAAATATTTCTGGATATTGTCTCCTTATTAGCGTGATATTCAGAAATAGCTTACCTATTTCTCAATGGTTCTAGTTGCAAATATCGAATGAATAAAAGGATATCGTTTCTAAAACGATCGCACATATAAATCGGATTTTGTTATGTTTCCTCCTCTGAAAACTTGATTGATAATTTCGCAAATATTAATCTCTCACACTTTCGTTTTATATAGAACTTGACTTCGACACTCAAATTAAACGGGGCCGACATAGGATGGATGGGGCTGCAGATTGCGCATCCTTTGCAACGCAATTCCACGCTTCGCTATCATTTTAGAGGGTATCAAATATCTGTCAAATTGAACTTTCTTTTACATGCATAGATATACATATATATATGTGTATATATGCATATGTGTATGCATATATATGTATATGTACATATATGTATGTATATGTATATATATATATTTATATATATATATATATATTTCTGTAGAAATATATTTTTTATAATGTATATCAATCCTTATTTAAGAAGCTCAATGTAATTACAGAGCAATATAGAGAATAAATAACAAAAAGTTATATTCCAAAATTCATGATGTTGACCATCTTATAATTCATTCCTTTAATTCAGTTGACTTATTCAATTCTTGACAGCAACTGTTTCGTAGCGCAAATCAATCACATAATTATTATATCAACCATACATTATAAGATGGTCAACATCATGAATTTTGGAATATAGTATAGTATAGCGGCAAATATACTAACCGTACTTAACAACTAACAATAATTAACTATGAATGTATTTGCTTAAAGATTTAATGTAGATTGCTAGTTGTGTGAAAATATTTATTTACGACGGCGAAACATTTCTTACATGCTATAGTTTTCATAACTTGGCTTTTTAGCGATGCGGATGACAATCATCTTATTTCATTCGCTTTTCTATAAAGTTAGACACAAGATAAAGTGTTAAATTGAATAATTAGTGCAATAGTATTAGCGTATTTTGACCTAAACTTGCCTGAGCAGCCGTGTAAATAGGCGCGTTTCAAGTGATTACAGGTAAACTAACCTGCTTCTGGAAAAATCCTGGAAAAGTGAACTTCCTAGAATTTTATCATGCAATACCTGATTCCACTAGGGCCGATTGTCGAACAATCTTGTTTATTATTATTATTATTATTATTATTATTATTATTATTATTATTATTATTATTATTCACGAGGAGTTTTGACATAGGTCACCATTACATATTTCTTTTTAAGCATAACTTGTGGTGTTCCGTAAAGTCGGAGTGACAAGAAGTCATTCCACGTTTCTAGTACTCTCCACACTTGTAAATTAATTTGCTTTATCACCACAGCCGCTTACCACTGATTTCTTGTCGGTTGGACCCATTTGTCTTCACTGGTATTTTGGTGGCAATATGCCTCCTTAAGGTCCTAGTCTCTTCGCATTCATATAGCTGAGGTCTGATTAATGTTTCCCTCCCCAGTCTTTCCACTTTCTTTGACCATCCTCAGTATTTTTCATGGTATCAGTTGATACGATTACATTTTTTAGTGTGGATAACTTACAATTATACAATTTCCATTTTCTAGATTCCATGTAAAGTTTCCTCGTGTTCTACTTCTGTAGCAGTTTCTATATACCCGGCTAGCAGCTGTGACTCCTATATATAGATGCACGTACGTACGTACGTACGTACGTACGTATGTATGCATGTATGTACGTAAGAAGATTCATTGCCAAGTAACAACCATTTGGGTGTCTAGTTAGGGAACTACTCTATGCTGATGACAGAGATTTTTTGTCTCATTCGGAGTGCGATATGCAAAATATAGTTAATTATTTTTCAGTAGCATGTGACGCCTTTGGCTTAACTATCAGCATTAAGAAAACGAAAATGATGTTCACCCCTGCACCTGGCGCTCCGTACATTGAACCAAACATCTATGTGGGGGAAAATAGATTGGATGCTGTGGACACATTTGTGTACTTGATGGCTCTTTGAATGCGGAGATTCGTCTTCACATCCATAGGACTAGCACGGCAATTGGAACACTAGAAAAACGACCGTGGTGTGATCGGAACATCTCTGTCAAAGTCAAGATCAGTATTTACTCGACCTGTGTGCTTTTTTGCTTTGCCTTACTCGTCTGAATGTTGAACAACACAACGTCGGCACTTACTTGAAGCAACTCGAGAGATTCCATCAGAAATGCCTCAGACGAGTTCTAAATGTGAAAGGGCAGTCACTGACATCTGACACGGATATTCTCGAGTAGGCTGAGTGTTTGAGCATCGAAGCAATGGTGATGAGGAACCGATTATGCTGGGTAGGTCATGAAACGTCCTCAACATCGACCAAAGAAGCACTTACAGGGTTGCATAAAAGACGCTCTTAAAGCTTTTAAGAGCCCTGTTCAGAACTGGGAAACTCTGGCAGAACGCCGGCCTGAATAGAGGAGGGTAGTTGGAGAAGGTTCGCAATTTTTTTACGAGGGAAAGAATCAATCTTGCTGAACTCAAGAGAAGCGTTCGGAAGAGGAACGTGTCGGTTTTTCCCATTGAATTGAAGAGCTGAAAATAGTAGGCTTGTAATCGTGTGCTCCTCTCAAAGGTGCTAACATTAACCATAAAAACACATGCCACGAGCAAAGTGAGCAAAAAAAAAAAAAAAAACGGAGGCAGAAGTGAAACAAGTTTTAACGCACAAATTCGTTTGCCATATGTGTGTCAGACTATGAAAGTCTAATGCTGGTCTGAAAAATCATCTTCAGGCTCACGGGCGGGGTTTAATCATCGCTGGGGATTGACTTGATAACTATGATAAGGGATGGTAAACATCTGTAAAGACGATGCAATTAGTATGTATGCATATGTGTTTGTGTGTATTCATGTGTTTGTTGGGGTGGAGAGGACTCCCGTAAGCCGTGGTGAAAGCAACCGTTCTAGGAGAAGCAAATCTCTGGTTTAAAAAACCATGGAGCGGGAGACCAGTACCCGCATTAAGCTTGTCTGCAGTTTTACTTGTTGCTGGCTATCTTGCTCTTGCTTGTTGCTGGATCTCAACATTTTGAACAGAGAGAGACTTAGCTGTCGTACAAAGCTAAGACTCTGTAACATCATCTGTGTATAGATACTCCCTCAGTCATTTGTCTATAAAAATGATCCTGTGGTGATGGAATAATTTTTGGGCTCATGGACTTTAAGTGTCTAAGGGAGTGGCACTCGTCTTACAAGGCGTTGCAATCATCATGTATGTATGTATGTTTTATTTTTATATTTGGTATTCTTGTTGTGATATTTCTATTACAGTTTTAAAATAGCAAAAGTTTTTGATCTATCATATATTCGCTACATAATTTTAAAAAAAAGTTTCAAATAGCTACACCCGTATAAGTATGTGAAAAAATTGAAACCTGTTTCATAATGAGTAGAATGTGATTAGAGCTTGGATATTTACATATTCGTTTGACATCATTTTTAATGTACGGTTCCTATACAATAGAATATAACTAAAATTGTAATATCAAAAGTCTGGTTTATTTCATATTTAGAAAATATTTAATAAGGTAATATGGAAGCATATGGAACAGATCTTGGTATATCTTGCTTCAGTATAAATTTAGTTTTATCATTTATTTTGTTGTATTATTTTATACTAATATCATCAATATGCACGTGATTCAATCTGTTCAATAGAGACTGTAAATATAACCTGAATGATCATGATAACTATTTTATGAAATAAAGACATTATAAACATTTTTGTATTGGAATGTATAAAAACTCCATGAGACTAACCATGTTTGGAACACTAAGGTGACTAATGCAGGGATAAACATTCGAAGTGTAATCGTATGACCCTTCCGGCTGTGATCATAGCATAGTATCTGTGTTTACTGTGGCAAGCAGGACCAAGGGCAAAACATTATTATTATTATTATTATTATTATTATTATTATTATTATTATTATTATTATTATTAATTAATTAATTAATTTGAGCGACGGCTGGTCGCTGGCTCAATTATTATGATTAGAAGAATAAACAATTAAATTGGGGAAAAGATGATTGACATGTAAATCGCAAAAGGAAAATGAAAATAGAAAATAGATGTAAAGATTATTTTTGGGTTTTTTGGTAAACAAATAACTAGATTGTGGACATTAGGTTGATCTGAGGCACGTAATGATGTGACGTAAAGAAACACGTGATGTATGTAGATTTGGGGAGATTCTCAGCTGGACATCGGAGAGAACGAACGACTGAAGATGACGTGGAAAGAGGCGTCACTTCGGGCAGCCAAGATGTAAGAACGTGTAGTCTCTGAAAATGCTGGCCACATCATAAGAATAAATGTTCATAAATAATCCAGGTATGTGTTGTGTTATTTACATCTGTTGAAAATGATCTTTTATCTACAACTATTTTAAAACGTCCACATCTGTCGTTTCCTGTTAAAACTGTTGCATAAATGTTAAAATATACACACTAGACGATCAACTAAATGATACGACGTATATGCATACACGCATTTACACGTACACGAATATACAGATAAAATATAAAACCCAACTATTCATGGTGTACGTCGTTATATTCATATACATAGACACTTTTTAGGGCCCCATAATATAACAGAGGGGCATTCATACTTTTCTATATAAGCATGTGGAAGAGTTATTGATATAGTTCCCTGAGTATAAATTCGTATTTGGACAAATAAATGGCACATAATTTAAAATTGTTTTTTCCTTAAAATCACATTATCTACTACGTGATTCCCGGTTTTGAATCGAATAGCAGTAACCTCTCTATTCTGGAAGCAACGAAAACTATCTGATAAATCTTAGCGTGATGTTTGCAAAGTTGTGATTCCAATAATTATTTTTACACACTGGACTTTTGATTACTTTCAAGAAGCGGGAACCGATACGTTTTTAGACACACATTTTTCACAAAGGCGAGGCAACCGAAACAAATCAGCTATAAATGTGCACACGTTCCTTTGGTAATAGATCAATTATTTATACATTTTGGAAACATACTCAGACAACCGACGTAGATACATTATTCCGTCTCCAATTATACGCTTTGCCTTTTTTCTCATTCACGGTAGCCTATCTTCTTCTGTACCTTCCTGTGTATTGACTCTCTAGTGCAATATTGTATCACCCTCTGTAGCTCTTTCCCTCATTCTTGTTATATTTTCGTGTTACTTCCCAATATGTACTCTCGCTAGTTTAACATACCTTCATCTATCCTATCTCTTTCTACAACTCCTTCCTTCGATCACATTCATCGTTACCTCTCTCTAACACATTCATACATTGAAAAATATTCATTTTATTGTTTTCTTAAATGCACATATATACACGGATGCCCTAACGGCCAGCTCTCTCGCTGTCTTAATCCATTCTTTACAATCGTTCTGTTTTCTCTTCTATTACCGAAGGTTTCCCTGTCAGACCAGTGTTCGCTACATAACCGCTTGTCACTCGCCATTTCACTCCGCCTGTTAAATGGCTTAGTGTTGCGTCGATTTGAGCAGTTTCATTCCAGCAAATAATGATGCATCAGACAACAAGTAAATCAAGCATGGATGGATTGCGTTTAGAGCTCGCGCGTGCGCATACACGCAGGGTAGCCATTTTTGTTTCGAACTCAAATTTGTGAAATCTCCTCGATTTAGCTTCATTTATCATTTTCCTTTCTTTCTTTAATTTTTGGCAGAGCCCAGCAAACCATTTCTGTTCTTTTTCTAATCGACTTCCCTTCCTGGCTTGTATTATAATCTATTTGCTACCATTTTTGCATTCCACATTTTTTTTATGGCCAGGGTGGGTGTTTATTTCTGTTATTTTCACATTTGTCTTCGACACTACTGTATTTCTGCATACATTTTGTATTCTATATTTGTGTACATATGCATTTATACATTTATATATGCATATATGTATATATGAATATATGTATATATGAATATATGTATATATGAATATATGTATATTTAGGCAGCGATTTTCTCTATCACATATTTCATTAAATAAAATGGAAATTTTTTGTCTATTAATTCTATTTTCGATCCTTTCCAACTTCTGAATAAGACTCTACACTTCTGGCAGGAACTGGCTGATGTAATCACCATATTTATCATAAGTCTTAGTGGTTTCCAGTCCTGGCTTTTAATAATTCATAAACGTTTTTTTCCTCCTCTCTTTTCTGCATTGGTTTATTCTTTTATAATGTTTATTTATTTTATCCTTTTTGCCATTGGTTAAAATATGTACATATCTGTATGCATACATTTATAATTATAATTTATAATTGTGCATTAAAATTAATCAATTTGAATTATATTCCTGTCTGGGTCAATTTGACCCTTTCTGATCTGTATCTATCTCTTCTAAAAATAGATTTATAAAGACGAATCTCTACCTGCCCCATTCCCCGCTTTCTCTCTCGCCTTCCCTCTCAACTATGTCTATCTATCTTTCTCCCTACTCTTCTTGGTTTTTTAATATCCTTTCTTCCTCTCTTTTATTCTTATCTCTCTTTTTCAGTTTTCTTTCTTTTTCTCTCTTCACCTCTTTCCTGATATCGTTTGGTACTTCATTTTAACACCTTCCTTTTTCTTTGATCCGTTATTAAAAAAATAAATAAATAAACGTTGTGTATATTGACTTCTAAACAACCTGATAATTTTTCGTGAAGTTCCAATTTACCCTTTCAAACCTTGTGCATACTGTGAACGCTTTCAAGGGATCAAAACGCTAAAAATCCGAACGGTCAATGTCTGGGATATAGCGGGTAGGAGCGAGCAATTTATTATACGTTTTACTAGAATATCTTGTAATTTCTTTTTTCAGTTTTAACAACTAGTCTTTTACTTTTCCATGCTCGCGATTTTCTATAAAGAAGGACATGCTTTTCTCGATAATAAATTAAATAAAGTACTTTAAGTAAATCATTCGGCATTCAGTCTCAAATTCCCACAATGTATTTGAACTCGACATAGCTGGTATTATAATTGGCGACTGCATATTAGGTTGGCGCAAAAATAATGTTGTTTTTTGACGTCCATCTTTATATTAAAAAAGGACATTATTTTTGCACCAACCTCTGAAGTGTGGATTTTATTCACAACTAAGGAGAGTGGGTCGTAAAATACGCTATATTATATTTTTATTCATGCAAACTTCGTATTTATAATTACAGAGCCAATTCTCTATTGAATATTAGACTGTACTAAATATAAACAGAGTGAGCCAAAAAAAAAAAACAAAAGCTAAATGGAGGCCATCTGGAACATATGCTGTAGAACGGAGAAAAAGGCCAAATAACATAGTGTTTTTATGTGATGTTTTGAATATAATAAACCAGTTATGACCAAAGTTCTATATCATTCGGGCAACCACTAAGGAACGGGACCTAAAAAGAGTTTGGGCCCGTTTTTTGGGTCACCCTGTAGCAGTTGCTTCAAAGGTTTACAAAAAATAACTTAAATGCTCTTGGCTAGAATCGAAGATTAAACATTCAGTGTTCTAACCGCGTCTCCTACAAATGTAGCTACTGAAAGATAAGTAAGACAGATTTAATATTAAATGACTTGAGGAAATTAATTAAAATTGGGCGTATATTTGAAATGAACAGTTTGCATTTCAATTTGTCGATATATTCATCAATTCAGACAAAGATGTTAATCGTTAAAAATAATCGTTGGTGTATAATTACTATCGTCTGTTATTTTCAGCAGGTTAAGAATTTATCAGTTAAATATTTACACGCAGGCACACGGACATACACACATACATCTACTGTTTCATTGAGATAGACAAGTGTCAATATTGCGTTTGTTTCTCTTACAGTGTGGATATGCCGTAAAACAGTAAATAAAAACAACACCACACTCATATTTTATAGTGCAAAAGTACGTACTGGATACAGTCACTTATGTGCCCGCTCCCCTTAGACTTCGTTCTTCTGGCCCATTCTATTCATCATAAGACGTGGCTATTTGTCTCGCTTAGATCGTTCCAAGTTATTCATTTATATATTAATTTATATTCGTGTAGATATGCGCCCGTCCCCATTCAGTTCGTAAAATCCATCACATTTATTTTCGGCCAATTTGTGTAGTTGATACAAAGAGTAAATGGCTCATTCTCAATATTGCAGGATTTAGGAGGGGGTCGATCATAAGCGTAGTAAAGGGGGGGGGGGGGTAAGGGTCAAAAGAACGCGAAAATAATGGTGGAATCGAGTTAACTAGAGATATAGAAATGTTCTAACCGTATGAAGAGATAACCTTAATAATGGTGCTAAGTATAAAGGGACGAGGGCGTTTCTATTTGGTAAAAATGCAAAGAATATACACAGAAATAAAAGAGTATTTACACATAGATGCATAAAAAGCTAATATATATATATATATATATATATATATATATATATATATATATATATACATAAAGCTAATATATATATGTATATATATGCATGTATATGTGTACATATATGTATGTATATGTATATATATAGATGTATATATGTATGTATATATGTATGTATATGTATGTATATGTATATGTTCAAAGGGCGAATGAACTCTTTTTCTGGGTCAACGGCCAACTAGCACCGTGTATATTTGTGTGTGTATATGTGTATTGGGGTGAAGGCAACCTTTCTAGGCGAAGCAAATCTCTGATTTAAAAAACTATAAAGCGGGAGACCAGTTCCCGCATTAAGCTGGTCTGCAGTTTAATTTGTTGCTGGCTATCTTGCTCTTGCTTGTTGCTGGATCTCAACATTTTGAACCGAGAGAGAGAGACTTAGCTGTCGTACAAAGCTAAGACTCTTTAACATCATCTTTGTATAGATACTCTCTCAGGCATTTGGGCTCATGAATTTTAAATGTCTGAGGGAGTGGCACTCGTCTGACAAGACGTTGCAATCATCATGTATATGTATATATTTACAGGTATATATATATGTAGATATGTGTATATATTTATATGTATATACATATGTATATGTATGTATATATATGTATGTATATATATATAATATATATATATGTGTGTGTGTATATGTTGGTATGTGCGTGTTTTATATTTTAAGATGGAATTAGACATGGCGTCTAAAGAGGAGAGATTAATTTAATATATTTATAAATGTACTAATATTTTTTAAAGAACAGTGCCCATAGTACTATAAACATATAAAACTCAATAGGTACATGTATCCTAGAGCTATTTAAATAATGAGTGAAAAGCTTAATAATTGATCCATAATTTACAATTATTAATCTTTTTAGTGTATATATATATATATATATATATATATATATATATATATATATATATATATATAAATATATATAAATTGGGTCTTTACTAGAAACTTCAAAGACGGCGTACTAATAGTAAAAAAAAAACGGAAATAGCAACTTCTTTCCTAATATCAGATTTAACAATCATGCATTTATTTTATAAAAATTGGGAAGTTCATTTTTCTTCTTATGTTAAGGGCGAAATAAATTCATTGATTTATAAATTATATAAATGAATTAGTCAGTGGTACGAAAAAGGTGCTGCCAAGAATTGTGCATGCCAACTTGCTTACAGGACTACATGATCAGATGGTCAATATTTTTAAAGTTGGAATATAGACTTTTGTCATATATTGTCTATATGCAAGCTTAATAAATTAACGAATTGATTAAATAAAATTAAAGAATTGATAAAATAAAATTGAAAAAATATTTCAATAGTAATGCATATACAGTACTGTTTCGCTGTTTCACAACTCATCAGTGCGTCTATACAAGCAACTACCTCAAGCCAGGATCGAAACCACACCGCGCAAACGACAGTCGAAGCTTCTAACCGTTGCACTATTCGAATGCTGCAGTGAATTAACAATGTTTTAATATTGTCCAAATACCTTAGTTCAATTTATTTACACAAAGAGCATCGCTTAATATGCCAATGGTAGTTTGTATATCACTTCCCAATATGCTCAACCCAAGATAGAGAGCATTATATATATATATATATATAATATATATATATATATATATATATATATATATATATGCGTGTGTGTGTATGTGTGTGTGTGTCTGTCTGTCTATTTGTTTGTGTGTATATGTGTGTGGTTGTGTGTGCAGTTACGTATACTTTTAATTAAAGTTAAACGTAAAAATTCATGTATCATTGTTCAGTTGTCCTCTAAAAATTTCAAGAACGCGCCCCTATATGATAAAAGAATCAACAGTTCATTTAATAGGCTGAATCTTTCTGCTTGTGCGCTGATGACATATCTCAAATGCACTTCTGATGTTAGGTTGTATAAGGTGTTAACCTTTGTCAAAATCTGATTTTTAACCCAGTCTTTTGATTATCGATGATTGATATTATCAAAGTTTTTCCAATAAAAAATAAATCTAAGAATACTCCTAGCTACATAAAATGAATTTGTCTGAAATTTTATTAAAATCGGCTGAGCCATGCTGAACAAACTCACACACACAGCGACAATTCCTTTTATATAATAGTAGAGATATATACTAATCGATGTGAAAAGTGTTCCGCTTTACCACAAACATTCCGGTCCTGGATATGACCTTAAACTATATCCAATGGGTAGGCCCCAGCTTGCAGGATTTGGGGAGTGTGGAGCCACCCTTTAATTGCCATTGCTCTCAGGTCCACTCTGACTCGGAGTGGTAGTACCTGTTAGGGTCCCAACTATGGATTAAATAAAAACCGACTTGAAAATAACAAATATATTCTATTAAAACTAATTTCCTCCAAATCTTTGGATTCGGCATTAAATAACCTGAAAAGAGTTGATATGCCGTAAAACAAAAATAACCAACCAACCAAAAACATTCCGTTCATCTTCCCATCTTTGCAAAATAAGGAAATAAAATTTGAAGGTTTTAGGAATTAACTTTCTTTAAACAGAGTCATCATCAGTTGTTTTGTATCGAACTGGGGAACCGTTTGTTAGGAGTCTCTCTCTCTCTCTCTCTCTCTCTCTCTCTCTCTCTCTATATATATATATATATATATATATATATATATGTATATTATATATATATATATATATATATATATATAGTTCTACCAAAAAGAAAGTCCGCACTTATCATTTTATCAAAAAGCGCAAATCTAACCTAAATTGAATGTAAGTGTTTAAACCACGTAAACTTCATTTGATTCGCCTTTTATTATTTTATAATTTTACCTGTTCATATTTGAATTGTAATTGAAGTGCCCTAGTGTTCACGTAAATTGAAAAAAAAAAACTTCAAATCAAGGAGGCAAAAAGAAACTCTCCAACAATAAATGAGCTTGAAACCAGCTTAAAATATCAATTTTTTAGGCAACAAAGCATCTCTAATTGTAATTGTTGTGGTTTCAGTTTATACAACGTAACATTTAGTCCATATACCTCGACTTTCATCAGGAGCTAATTTATCTCCACATTTCAGGTTTATCCAATCGATAAATAAGCCGCAGATTAAAATGTGATGAGAAAAACCTTACGAATGACTGTGCAAAAGCACCAAAACACCGGCAGTGTTCGTGATACCCCTAAATTTGGTACTTCTTACAGGGAAGACAATGCTATCAGGAAACAGATTTGGTACGGTTCCCCAAATCCAAAAAATAGTGTAATCTTGTTAAGAAGTGCTCCCTTTCTACAGTTAAGTACAGATTGAAGAAATTTTATTTACGAGACTGTTGCAAGACACAGGCCAATGATTTCTCTAAAGAACAGAAAACACCTTCTCATTGTCAGATGCAATCAAGATCATGACTTTTCATATTAGTCGCAAGGGATTTTTAGCGACGAAAGCAAGTTCAATAGGCAAGGGAGTGACGGTAGCCAATACGTCCCTCGAAGGAAGGACTAGAATTTAATCCTAGGTTTCAACGCTGAATTGTGGTGGGTGTTCAATTTTTGTGTGGGCCATTATTATTGCCAATAGTCTGGGGCCTATAGTTCGCTTGCAAGGTCAAATTAATTCTACCTGATACAATAATATGTGCACTGAGCATTTTCTACCCTACTTTTGCCGTGATTTGGATGATAATCCCCTCTTCGTGCAAGATAATGATTAAGCAGATGACAATATCCTGAGGTTCGTTGAAGAACATTATATTCTGTGTTTAGATTAGCCTGCACAATTTCCAGATGCCAATCATATCGAAAACATATGGTATTACATCAAGCAACAACTACGCAATGGTAAAATTTAAAATCTGGAGCAACTTTGGACAACAATTAAAGAGAAGGCGGATGCCCTTTCACTGGAGTATTGCCGCAGACTAATTACACCAATGTTCAAAAGATTGCAGCCTATCAAATCGCAGAAGTGATCTGCTACTAAATATTAACTTGTTCATTGTGTGTCTGTTGTATTTGTGTTGCAATAATGTTTTAAAAGTACATTTAAAAAAATTCCATTGTGCGGAGTTTCTTTTTGCCTTCTAGATTTGAAGTTATTTTTTTTTAAATTAATGTGAACACTAGGACACTTCGTTTAAATGTCGACTATAAACAAGTAGAATTATAGATGATAAAACGCGAATCAATTAGGTATAGATTGTTACAGTTACATTCAATTAAGCTTAAATTTGCGGTATTTTATGCTAACTTTCTTTTTAGAGGCCACTATATATATATATAAATATATATATATATATATATATAGATATATATATATGATTACATATATATATGTGTGTGTGTGTGCGTATCTATACATATATATATGAGTACATACGACATTGTTTTGTTTCATATATATATATACATATATATATATATATATATATATATATATGTAGTCCTATTTATAGTATTCAAATTTTACTGGGTTTATATAATTGAAAATTCTGTAATCGTTAATAAACTTTGGAATGAAGAGATGTAGGTAAAATATTTTCTCGTGTTTTTCCTTATAAGGAAATGGATTTCATATTGTTCATTGTTAAAGTGTTTTTTATTCAATACATCTGACGAAAGGCTATTCTTGTGAAAATTTTCAAACGACACAATGTTTGAATTTGTCCGAATAGTCTTGAAACAATTGTAACTATCGACGAAATGCACTACTTGTTGCTATCAATCTATTCCTTAATGCCTTCATTGTGTTCAAACAATATATATATATATGTATATATGTATATATAAAAATGTATATATATATATGTATATATATGTATATATATATGTATATATATGAATGTATATATATGTATATATATATATGTATATGTATATATATGTATATATATATGTATATATATATGTGTATATAATTATGTATATATATATGTATATATATGTATATGTATATATGTATATATGTATATATATGTATATATATGAATATATTTATATATATATATGTATATATATATGTGTATATAATTATGTACATATATATGTATATATATGTATATGTATATATGTATATATGTATATATATATGTATATATATGATTATATTTATATATATATATGTATATATATATATATATATATATATATATATATATATATATATATATATATATATATATATATATATATATATGGGAGGGCCAAGAATACGGCGAAATTCTTCAAATGACAAATTATCGAGATAATACAAAGCTAAACAATTGAAGTGAAGTTTATATGCAGATGGAAACAGAAAAAAAATGAAAATATAAAGCTATATTCTAATGCATATAAACGTAATATTTCATTCAATAGGGGGAGTGTATCAATTGGGCGTACAGGATATATATGCACTTTCTGGCTAGGTATTTCGTATCGAAGCCTAATGCTTCTCATCAGCAGAGTAGATGGTATGTAATACATAAGAAATATGACGTCTAGTGATGCATACATTAGGTCGTCTAAAGTAGATAGTAAAAAGTATGAAAATAGTAGAGAGCGGAAGTAAAAGAATTGACGTGATTACAATGGTATAGAGAATGTAGAATCGGAAATATAAAATTATAAATATGATCACAATATTTTACATGAATAATTATAATAAAAATACTATAAATAATAATCAATTAGATTTGAAATTTATCTGCACACACACAAACGCACACACACATATACACATATACACATATATATATTATAGTAAATAATTATATATATAATAATAATTATATATATATGTATTAATATATACATATATATATACATATATATATAGATATGCATATATATATATATGTATATATATATATATATATATATATACACGGAGAAAGAAAAAGAGACAGACAGACAGAGCGTAAAGGATAAAAAGTAATTTTGGAAAACGTTTATGCCAGGTGTTATTTATAGTTATTTAGTAGTTGAAAATTGATTTTAACTTTTCTTATACGTAACAAAATAAAGAAAATAGAAAGAAGTATGCATTATGCCAATAATCCAGGGCCTATAAGTCGTTTTAAAGGTCAAATTAATTCGGCCAGGTACATTAATATGTTGACTGAGCCTTTTCGTACCCTACTTTGGCCGGAATTTGTACCTTCAAGCATCCTGATCTTGTAGTAGTAGATCTATCAAAATGAAGAGGTGTATCAATTTTTTAAAAGGTAAAATACAGTGAAAATAAAATGTCGACAAGTGAGCGTGAACAATTACACATTTTAAACAAGAAAAAGATAAAAATGATAACCGAAGTGAACGGTCATTGAATATTCACCAACATTGATGATAACGTAAATTATGGCAAAATTTAAAAAAAATGAGAAATGAATATAAAGAATATAAAAAATAAGAAAAAATAATGAATGATAAAATTAGGCACAAAAATAAATTATTAAATTAAAGTCGATAAAGACTCATCAAATCGAGACAGAAAAGGGAGAAAAATCCTACTCCGACTGTAATACACTTGTACAGCTCTAACAACGTCTGAAAGTCCTGAGTTAAGTCCTCTTGTGTGATCGTATCAATGACCTTCGCCACAGCCTCTTTCATCTCTTCAATGCCCATAACGATAACCACTAAATTTTTTCTTGATCTTAGAGAATAATCACAGAGGGCAAGATCTTGACTATAGGGAGGGTGAGGAACTGTTTTGATGCTCGGTCAATAGTTTTTGGCAAGGATGAAATTGTGGTTCGGTGAATTGTCCTGGTAGAAATGCCGCTGACTCGATTTGAGGAATGCTGGCCTCTTCCGACGGAATCTCTTCCTGAACCCCATTTAAAATATTAACATAGTATTTCTTGTTGACTGTCCGTCCAGTGAGAACTCAGTGCATGTAGATAATTTCCCTACTGTCAAAAAATCATCCTTATTTTCTGGGTAGATTATCTCTGTCTGCCATTCTTGGGCCTGGTAATGCCAGCATAATTTTACTGGGAACTTTGTCTCTTGGTCTTCGGACATAGCAGTAGATTCAGCTTTAGTCCCAAGTCATCGGAGCATCAACAACTGCGGATTCTGAATTGATAAGATCGATCATCTACCTTCTGTTTGATGACGTCTTTCTTTCTGATATTCTCTCAGCAGCTTTGGGACAAAATTTGTGAAAATTGTCGCATCTACAGTTCCTCGCACATAATTGTATGACAGTTCCCAAACTGATATCAAACTATGCACTATTATCTTTATAAGGACGCGATCGTCCTTATCCATGATATTCTTTATTTGCTCAATCAATTCTAATGTATCGCTTCTTTATTCCTCTCATATATCTCATCACCTCTCTTAGACTCTTACTTGATTCATGCAAGATTGTCCAAAAGCAGTCCATAGCATTCCATATATTTCAGTGTCATTTTTCCAAGTTTAAAACAGAATTGTATTTCATATCGTTTTTCTACAGTCTCCTTACGTCCAGATTGAATTTTTGAAATTCATCTGCCATGACAATCAGGCTTTAGTAGAATGCATTCCAATTCCTGCGGTAGCTATTCAGTTGAACCTCAAATCATAATAATTAGTCAGTCAACTCATAAGACGTAAAGCAATAACATACTGAAATTTCAAGCCTCTACGACATTGTAAATGTGTTGTGTAGCAAGGGTTTCATATTTAAGAGATGATGGGTTCATATCGGAGATATATATAACGGGGACTCAGAACGGATGACGGGGATAATGAGGGAGATATTTATATATATTCTTTGAACATCATGACGACTGTGGTGATAAATAGGGAGGGAAACATTTATATCATACTGGGTAATTCTTCGTAACACATATTAGAGGAGAGGAGACATTACTTGTGATGGAGGAGACACATAATACTTGGACGGGTTTGCACAAAGTTTGTTATAAGATGATGATAAAACACATTTAATTTTTTGTTGGAAGGAATGACGAGACAAACAGTAACACACAATTATTCAATCGACCGATTGATGATGTCAGGAATTCAAACTTTGATTTCCGTGATCTAATCTTCTCCCTTCCCTTCTAAGGAGCCCTCACTCTCCAACTCACTGTCACCGTGCGGGATCTGCTCTCATTAAAGGTTGACTTTCAACTCTCCGCTGATCAACTCTTCAACTCTGAACCCATAGAATCCTATATTGAGAAATCTCCTTTGTTTATGACGTCAGAAGTGAGGTTTTCAAACGTGACTAATTTTCACGTGGCTTTACATATGTTTGTCGAAACACCGTTTTGGCAAACAAAAGAATCCTCAATTCTGATTCTAACCTAATTTTAACAATATATTTTTAATGTGCATTGTCTATTCGTTTAACTGACATATTTGATATTCAGATTTCTAAAGAATGAACAATCGACTCTTTTTCCGACGTAAGCAATATTGAACTATTTTAATAGAATTTACAATCGACTTAATTTCTAACATTTCATTCTCCATTATCTTTAACACTTGCCTACAAGGTTCGATTCTAACGTTTTTCTAATATCGTTTTCTCTTATCTAGTATGTCTTCTTACTTACATGATAAGGGAACAACCCTTTGATGTAACAAATGCTGTACAAAAAGATCTGGAAAGTTATTGAAGACACCTCGTAATTGCATGAATGAAAGTAAAGTAAGAAAAAAGGGTAACATTTATAGAAAAAAGAAATTTTATGAGAAGAAACTTAACAAAGAAGAAACAAATAATAACTTACTATTGCGATATCGAAATAGTTTAATATTTTGAGATGCTTTAATGAATAAATATAAAGAGGGAAAGAAAAAATGGGGAAAATATTATGAATTAAATGCGGGAATATTTGGAATGTGAAGAATAATACAAAGAGTACGACCTGGATAAAAAATATAGTACTATAGAAACAATAACAGGGATACACCTATTGTGATATGGTTTACAATCGGAATATGTAAGATACAGAAATAAAGAGAAAAAACTTTAACATAAATTAAGCAAAAAGGGAACGTGATAAGCAGAACTTAGTTTATGACATGGGGAACGTTATTTTTTTTAAGTGAAAGTACTTTTAAGTGACAGAGCAAAAGGAATGCAATAAAAAGCACAGCGATGAGAATATGTAAAGAAAAACAATCTAATTAAAAATTTAAAACAAAACAATAAAACAAATCAAAAGGTAAGAACGAAAGAAAGAAAATGAAAGGAAAACGCACAGGTGAAAGTGATAAAAAAATAGAATGAAAAACGGAAAGTATCAGGGCTCCTTCAGTCTTTGACAGAATATGGATACCGACGAAGGGGTTCCACACCTTTCCTTAATCGACATAGTTTAATACTAGTGGCAAGTGAAGTGTATGTACAGGCTCACTGGAAACAAATGCCGAGATAGGCGGAGAGCACATACAGCGCCTAGAATTCCCAAATGGTCACCCATCTGGTACTCCCCAGGCTCGACTTTGCTTAACTTCTGTGATCTGACGAGGACCGGTATGTCAACGCGATTATGCCGTATACAATGGAAAGTAAGCATAAGTAAATATAATTAAACAACAGGAAATAAATAAATAAAGAGAAAAGGTCAGAGTAAGTAAAAGAAAAAAAAAAACGAAAAGAAAACCGAAAACACGCCAAAGGAAATAAAAAAGGATAAAGACGTTCAAAAGAGACAAAGAACTAGAGGTAGAAATAAAGAAAAGGGATAAAGAAAAAAAGGAGGGAAGAAATAGAGAACAAAAATAAAAAAAAACAAAAAAATTATTGTTTTCTCGCGGAAGAAGAGAAGCTATTAATTTGATCATGCACGTCGCTAGTCACAACATCCTATAAAACTGTAAATGTGATTTAATGTCGGAGACTATAAGTTTAATATGTTTTCTTTACTGCTTCTTTTTTTTCTGTTTCGCTTTCATATTAATTCGGAAATGCAGAGAGTGAGAAACACAGTGAGAAAGGAAGTAAGAAAAAGGGGAAAAAAGTAACGTGAGTATAAAGGGAAAAAAACAAAACAAGGCAAATGTAGTCATTAGAAGAAAAGGAATATAAAGACATGGAAACGTTGAAATCGTACGACGATAAAAGACAGGAGAGGGAATCAATAAGCCGTGGAAAATGGAGGATAATCCATCATGAGCCAAATATGATGAAAGTGTTACTCCTTTTTCACGCGTCTATGAAACGGAGGCAGGAAAGTAAGCCTAACGATCGGCAAAATGAATATCTACACTCACACCCATGTCCTACACCCAGATCGCGCTAACCCGTTTGAATAACGACGACTCCATTCTGTCCGTCGCTTCTTCTATGAACACATCAAAAGACAAATAGTTCTGGACACTATCTGAAGTTAACTGTTTTCAGATAAACGGAATCCGCAAATGGGAGAAAGAGAGACAATGGAAGAGATGGGAGGGGGGTCACCAGAGAATGAGATTAATAAATTCGTTTATCGATTATGTTCAGGGAAAAAGAAGCAATAAAACTGACATGACAATTGTAGTTTTGAGTAGACAGCAGAGTATGCGGCGATGGGGATAGAATTGGGAAGATGGCCGTGAAAAGTGAGGGTAAAAAGAGCAAGGGAGATAAGCAAGACGTTTTGCTGGAGTAATCAGTTTGATTAGTGGCGAAGATAGCTGCTGAGATTTCATCCAATCATGCTGCGATTCCATGGGCGGCAAGTCCAAGTGTTGAGCAAGTACAGGAAGAGGGAAGGGGAAGAACGAGGATGTGTAGAATAGGGCGGATTTTGAAGAATTTGATTCGAGAAGGATGATTTAGAGTGTAGTTTCAATTTATAAACATCTAAATCCTATATAGCAAAATAACGCCAGAATTTTGTTTTTTGGGATTATTTAGGGAAGAAAAAAAGCTTAAATGAAATATCATGTGATCAATAAAACCAGTTTAAGAATACAATTAGTGTAAGAATAGCTATACATTAACAAAAAAGGAACCAGTATGCTTAAAACAATCATGAGGCGAAAATCTTTTTAATTTAATTTTCCTCAATCATTTTATCATCCTGAAGAAGTCCCTCGAAAATGTGCAAATTCACCGCATGGGGACGAAACTTCGATAGTCTTCCTAAGCCTTTAGTTTTTCCTGTCTTTTTTCATATATATCTATAATATAAAGCTGAATGTGTGTGTGTGTGTGTGCGTGTGTGTGTGTGCGGTCACGAATAGGCTCCTATATGGTTGACTTTAAAAAAAAAAAACTGATTACATATAATGATAGAAGATGTATCGAGGCACAGGAATGGGTCCGTTTGATCTGGCAGAACGGTGGTTCATTAAAATTGTGGGGTATGCGTTCGCGCCTGATCCACAAAGTATGGATATAAAAAATTAAAAAAATTAAAAAAAAACGTTTACAAGTGTTTTTGATAATAGATGTACATGAGAATACTTTGATAAGTATGTTTTAACTTAAATAGGGATGGTATAATAAAATTGTGGGGTCTGCGTTCTCGCCTGGCCTCCATAGAATAGAAATAGGCACAAACTTTAATAAGGACTTTTCATATCTATCGGCGTAAGTATACTTTGATAATTATGTTTCATTTTGAAGAAATATGGTATAATAAAATTATGGGGTGTTCGTTCGCACCTGACCTCCATAGAATGGAAATATGTCACAAAGTTTAACAAGGTTTTTTTTTAATATAGATCCACAGAATATTGTGATAAGTGTATCAGTGTGAACAGGTATGGTATAATAAATTATGGTGTTTATCTATTTTATTTTTACTTTCATCATATTTTGATTTGGTTTTGATACCCCCAAATTCGAAGCTATCTCTTTACAACCCTTCCTTTTCAAACCTATCATACTTTCATAAATCAGAGTCCATTTTCTGTAGGCTGTTTTTGAACCCAGTCAACGACGGGTACTTTTGCTAGTATATATATATATATATATATATATATATATATATATATATATATATATATATTAGTGTTGGGACGATTAATATAAATCGGAATCGAGAATTGGAAAATTCGGAACTTTTGGGGTTATCGGAATCGGTATCGGAATACAGAAATGTGTGTGCCTATTTTAAGATTCCAAAACCGATTCCTTATCTTCTTTTTATTTGATTTTGTTTAAAAAAAATCTTCAACTACCGGTAGCAATAATAAAATGATAGATATTTATAGATTTACACTTCCAGTAAAATTAAAATTTATAGATTACCCCCCACCCACACACACACACGTGTTTTTATGTTTGATAAAATATATGCACATTTAAGATGTGCTTTTGCAGTTATCAAGACAAAATAACCATTTTATAGTTACATATTTAAAGAATTACAAGTAATAGGAATCGGTAATTTGACCGGAATCGGGAATTAAGTACGGAATCGGTAATTGTATCGAAATCGGAAAAAAATATTGGAATCGTCCCATCGCTAATATATATATATATATATATATATATATATATATATATATATATATATATATATAGTTTTGTAATTGCTTTTATATCTAAATGTTGTTTACATGACTAATTAATGAATCGTATCCGTTGGTTTCATTGACCCTTTACAGGTAATTATTTAAATAGACAATCATATTATAGTTGTTTATGTTTGTGTTTCTAGAAAAGTGGCTTCTTTGATTTTTGTTAAAATACTCTGGGAAAATTAAGTTATTATTATTATTATTATTATTATTATTATTATTATTATAATACCTACAACGGTGTTACTGTCCCCTTTTTTTGTAGGCACAACATATACACGATAAACGTTCTTAATTTGAATTGAAATATAATTGATACTGTAATATGTATCCATTTAAACCTCAACAATCCACAAAAATAACAGTATCTGTTCTTCAGATGCTGCACTTCAATTTCTTGTTCTCTGTCAGTAGAGGAGAAATCCTTCATGACTGAGACAATTTTAATTTTCGTTCCTTTTCTCCACGTAAAAAAACGACCCTGGTATCTAACTCAGTCCCGTGGGGAGGCATAGTAAATAGGAACATTGCAAATAAAACGTGGGAGGTTACCGCATAATTTTTCAGTAAAATTTTATTTACGTAAAATATTTTGTTTAATGTAAATTTGCTAGCTTCCCAGAACATAAATTGTGAACCATTCTTCGTAAATTGCGCCGTTGTATTTTTGTCTAACGACGAAGTCGTCTTTAAAATAATCGCACGTCAAATATTTGATGATTTCCAACTCTTTGAACCGATTTAAATAAATTGATAATTCTATTCATCCGAACGTACTCTTTCTCTCCCGCTCCATTTACATACACACGCGCGCGTGCGCACGCCCCCCCCCACACACACCAGTAAGTCCTGAGAACATCAACCTTAAAGAACTGTTAAAATGACTTATATATCATACAGTTCGACCAGGTAAAACCTATGGCCAACTACTTTGAAAATGCTGACATAGTTATAAGTTACAGGGAATGGCAACTTTGGTTTAAGTGAGTGTCCCTAATGATGGAGGTCTGAACGGAGCTGATTGGGAGAAACAGACCAAATTCCAAGCTCTTATGTATGATATGAAAAGAAATTGGAACCTTAAGGAGATTTCAATCATAGCAGCTATTGCAGGTGCCACAGTGCTTATGAAGAAGAACCTAAAGCCCTACCTTATTAATATTCCTTGTGAACTAAGTGTAAGAGGATCTCAGACAATTGCACTCAAAGGAAGAACTAGGATATTTAAAAGCACTCTCGGCTGGTATCAAATAAAAAATTCGAGAGCACTTTCGGCTATCATCTCGTCAGGAGAAATTGATAGCAAGTCAATTTACGGAAGAGGTACAGTCAATCTCAGTGTGACAAGTTAAACGATATTATTCGGTTAAGGAGCAAAATTAGATCTGCCAAACTTTCCATAGTTTTTTTACGTTCTTGTCTGAAACAAGATGTTGCCGCACTCTACATTAGTAAACGCATTGCTGCATGTAAAGTTTAGCCCATCTTATCTATGGAGCGTGCATTTATACGAGATGATATTAATAAGATGACGGAGAAGCTGGAATTTTATATTAGTACCCGTCATCATCTCTGGTCCGTAGTGAAGTGTTTCTTGTCCTTTTTTTACTTTTTCGTTTTTGCAAGTATTTAACTATCGGCGATGAATATGCAAAGCTACATGCTCTGAGTGATAATAATAAACATCGACTATATTATTAATGTTATTTCCTTTCAGACAAATAGTTGTGTGCGTCTTAAAGTCTATGCTACATCTTTTCACATACGTAGTTGCATAAATGTGTATTAATAATTGTCTCCCTTCCCAAATGTGGAAGGACTTTTTAACTATATTTCCATACTCTAGATGATTTGTTTTGGTACGTATCTGTCAGAGTCTGTAATTGTTTTTTGCATCGCTCTGGAATACAGCTTGTTATCTGATGAAGGTATCTCTAATAAGTCATCGAGATCGGACATCAAACCTACGGAGGATGAGGGTGCACAACATAGCAAATGGAACAAAGACACTGTAGTGCGGAAAGTGATGGATGTTGAAGCTGAGAATATTCCGAAACAAAAAGTCAAGCATTAACACCGTTATTCCTACTTTTAAAAATAGTGATATTAAATTCAGTTTTCATTTTAGAGTTGACATCTTTCAGCTTTACTGATATCTTTAAGAAAATTATAAATGATTAAAAAATAATTACATACTGAAATCATGTTTTTTTCATTCAGTCATACTTTTGGTCTAAACATTTGAAATCTTACATAAATCGTATTCACACGTAAGGCAAGTTATGAATAGTACATAAGCACGAGCAAAACCGAGCTGAACTGCTAGTATATATATATATATATATATATATATATATATATATATATATATATATATATATGTATATATATATATATATATAGAGAGAGAGAGAGAGATAGATAGATAGATACAATTTATATGACGGCATATGCATATATATATATATATATATATATATACATTAATATATATATATATATATATATATATATATATATATACACATATAATTAAATGCAATGGCATATATATGAAGGCGTCTCCATCTGTAGGATGGAGTCTCCACCTGTGCTTTAAATTGATTTTTGTGGGATGGTACCCATAAACACTGCAATAAGTATTTCTATATTCTTATGTTTTTGCGACCTGTAAATATCGCCATTTTCGTTTATCAACATTTTCCCCCAAATCATTTTCCATTTCCTTGGAACTTTACAACAGTTTGTAACAGTTTGTACAACAGTAGGTTTCTTATGAATTGTTCAGTGACTTTTTCTATTCAACGAAACATGTGTAAGATGTACTTCATGAAAATATGAATAAAATGTAATGCGTGTGGTATAAAAAATCTTAATTAAAGATATCCGTATACTTTTTTTGTTTGTTTTATGTAAGAATTTATATGTGGCTACACATTTATGCACATGTTTCGTTCAGCCAGTCACAAGTAACCAAAAACTTCTTCAGGCGATATTCGTTATAAACTCTTTTATTTTTGTACAATGTTGCATAAATAGATCTCTAGTTACTTGTAACTGGCTGACTGAAACATGCACATGAGTGTGTAGCACACAGGCTCATGTAAAACAAATATAAAGTATTGCTTACATTACTTTGATATTAAACACACTTGTGTGAACCTCGTTAAACACTCATTAGTTGCTTCACGTCTGGAAAATATTAACCTGGAATTATATATATATATATATATATATATATATATATATATATATATATATATATATATATATATATATATATATATATATATATATACCGATATGTAATATAGTGAGTTCGTGTAATTCAGTAAGTTTTCATATACCAATGAGTTTTAAGCCAGAAAGAGTTGACTTAAGGAGTAAGCTACAAAATTATCATATTTCATAATTGAGCATTTATATAATGTGGAAGCAAAATCAAGACTTCATACAGGGTGTTGATGGCAACAAAAAGTGTATTTCAGTTTACGTTACAATTGTTTCCATGTCCAGTCGAACAATTTCAAAAATTATATCGTTTGAAAATTTTCCAAAACCGGCATTTCTTAAGACTTTATGAATAAACACGCTTTTGACAATAGACCATTTTTGAAAAGAAAGAAAAAAGAAAAATTCGCTTGACAGGAAAGACATGTGAGAAACATTTACCTTTGCTGTAGTTACGGAAAAGCCGATATAATGTTTGAAATTGTTCGACTTGGGTATATTTGCTCATGTTTTCCGGTCATTAAATATCGTAAATTCTTATCCCTTGACGAATTGATAAATTACTCTGGGACAGAATATGGATACCAGAAGATGTCACATAAATACAATAAACTAAATACGCAGGCTTAAATCTTGCACACACACACACACACACACACACGCACACACACACACACACACACACACACACACACACACATATATATATGCATGCGCGCGCGCGTGTGTGTGTGTGTGTGTGAGCGAGGCATATATATATTTTTGCTCACTGAACTCTTACGGTTTCCCGGCCCATTCTTCATCTACTTTCAATATACCCTCATTTTTTTTTTCTTATGTGTGTGTATTTTCTTGGTGTATCTGTGTTTGTATATATATATATATATATATATATATATATATATATATATATATATATATATATATATATATATATATATATATATATATATGTATATATATATATGTGTATGTGTGTATGCGCATATATGTTTGTGTATATATAGTGCTCAATATTACTGTAGAGCAAAAAATATGCTCAATATTACTATAGAGCAAAAAAAATATGTTTATTACTTTTTAGTCGTCAGCTTAGTGTAACATGTTTCCACTACCGGAATCGAATTAACGATCCGATAGTGTAGTTAGACGTTACAGATTTAGATATTTATTATAAGAAAAAATTTAAAGAAATATACAAAGTTAAATCAGCACCGCCAACCGCCAACAATTTTTTTTTTTAAATGAAATAAAAATAAAAATAAATAAGAAATAAAAAATAATATTTCTTTCATGATTTTAACGTTAGCGCTGCTGATTCGAATGTCTACTTTATTATTTATTCTTCGTTATAATAAATATTTAAATCTTTAAAGTCTGACGAAACTATCAGATCGTTAATTCGATTCCGGTAGTGGAACCATATGCAACTAAGCGGATTATAAACGGTACTAATATATATATATATATATATATATATATATATTTTATATATATATATATATATATATATATATATATAATCTTATTTGTAGTATTCTGAATTTTACTGGGTTTATATAATTCAGTAATCGTTCATATACCAATAAATTGTAAGCCACAAAAGATGGATTAAACTGTAAGCTACAAAATTATCATATTTCATAATTGAGCAATCATATATTGTTTTTAACAAAAACCAATACTTCAAAGAATGAGTTGATAGCTACAAATAGTGTATTTACACGTTAATTACAATTGTTTCAAGACTATTCGGACAAATCCAAACACTATGTCGTTTGAAAATTTTCACAAGAACAGCCTTTCTTCGGACTTATTGAATAAAAAAAACACTTTAACGGAAGTATTTTACCTACATCTCATCCTTGGGTGTGATAGAGGTAAAATACTTTGGCTTGTTTTCTTTTCCTTAAAATGGAAATAATTTCCATAATGTTTTATTGTTAAAGTGTTTTTATTTAATAAGTCTGACTAAAGTGACAAAGTAAACTATAAAAATGTTATTTAAATTGAATCAAAAAATTACCTTTGATTTATTTTATGTAATGTACATTCTGTTGCACTTTAAAACAATCATTGAAAATGTTATATCTATATCATTACTTGCTAGATGAAAGATAATGTTTTTAAATTGCACCAAAATGTACTTTACATAAAATAAATCCAGGGTAATTTTTTGATTCAATTTAAATAACATTTTTATACCTTACTTTGTAAAATTTACAAAACTGCACTTTTAAGATAAATAAATTTCAAATTGAATCTTGTACCTTTCTTTTTAAAGCCTATAGTAAAAAAAAGTTTGTTTTACAATTTTCATGCCTTGGATGAAATGCTTTTCTAACTTGTATCTTATTTTTTTAAGATTATATTTTAAAACTCTCCTCTCTATTTCAGTTTGTATTTCTCCTCACACCACAACTCATTTTTGCAACCCCCTCTTTTTATTATTACAGGTCTGAATATTCTCTCTGTTTTAGTTTGTATTTCTCCTCACACCACAACTCATTTTTTGCAACTCCCTCTTTGTAATACAAGTCTGAATAATGGAAAAATTTGAATCTTTTTCAACAAAAACTTTAAAGTAACTGTTTTAGATTAAATTTTTTTAAACTTCTTTCAGAACAGAAAATCTTTAAAATTTAATAAGGAACATATGCATATAGGTTTCATTAGCAAATATTCAGTACATGACGAGAAAAATAGAGATGAACATTTCAAATGGACTGTATCACTGGTTACGGTCAATAGTAGTCCTCACCAGCGAAAGTCTTTGTTATTCTATTATTATTATTATTTATTTAAAATATTTTGTGTCCTGTTCTTTCGCGCGAGGACTAATATGTGAGTGTAATACTTACAGGTTAATATTTTCCAGATGTAAAGATACCAATGAATTTTTAACGATGTGTACTCAATATCAAAGTAGGGTAAGATATTATTTATATTTGGTTTGTAGAAGCTTATATATATGTCGCTACACATTCATGTGCATGTTTCAGTCAGCTAGTTGAATGATATTCTGTTATTAGTGTGTAAGTGGAAGCAATCTACGTATATAGAATTGAATTTGAATCCGGATTAGCCGATTTCCATCCACTGTGGCGATCTACATTAGGTTACGTGTGCAGAGCAGGTTTTAATCGTGGTTCTATAAACCGCATGTATCTTCCACGTCGTAGCGCCCGCCCTTACTATCGAACCGCCTCTCTAATGACCTTCCGTTTAAGTCCTTATCCTCTAGATTATTTTCACTTCACCGAAACGTTTTCAGACATGAATGATTTCACAGAGCAATTTACAAGAGGAAAAGCACGCGCGAGAACTCTTATCGGTTAATCAGTAAACGTGGGAGTGAGATAAATACAGACTTAAAAATAAGAATAGTATTTTCATCTAAAATTATTAATTGATGGTTTTTATAGTGGACGCTTGGGTGGCTTATTTACGTCTCAGTGGGGAGCTAGGTTTTACCAATTAATCCATGCATGGAAAGTCGCTGCTCAGACGGCCAACGCCATCATTTAAACAGAAATAATTCTAAAGCTTAATGAATGAGTAGATGAGTACTTATTGCAATTGATAGAAATAATCAGGAAGGAAAAGAATGATGAATAGAAATAAAATGATTTATCAGAGTTCGCAATAAATATCGTTACGCATCTCTCTCTTCCTTTTTCTTTTTATTACTCTAGACACGTACAGCTATATATACGCGCGTGCATATGTGGTTGTGTGTGAGAGAGAGAATCAGAGAGAGAGAGAGAGAGAGAGAGAGAGAGAGACAGACAGACAGACAGACAGACAGAGATAGAAACCCTATCTATCGTATTCGAATTATGCTACAGCCAATACCGTAATGCTATCTATAAAGCGAGTGTGAGTCAATACGAAAAATCCGCAATACGAGGGTGTATGTATGTATATATATATATATATATATATATATATATATGTGTGTGTGTGTGTGTGTGTTGTGCGTGTGTATATATATGTGTAGGTGTGTGTATATATATATATATATATATATGATGAAAATGATGGAAATAGTATTCCGACAAAATAGAGAAAATAACAAGGAACAAACCGTATTATGTGTTCATCAACGTTTCGTCTTTATTTCGAGACTTCCTCTGGATGAATGAGATTAAGAAACAATTTGTTTCTTAATCTCATTCATCCAGAGGAAGTCTCGAAATAAAGACGAAACGTTGATGAATACATAATACGGTTTGTTCCTTTTTATTTTCTCTCTCTCTCTCTCTCTATATATATATATATATATATATATATATATATATATATATATATATATATATATATATATATATGATCCATTTTTTGGAGAAAGAAATTCAGCAGAGTACTCAATTAAAAGGAAAATCCGAAGATATCCGAAACATAAGAGCATATATATATATATATATATATATATATATATATATATATATATATATATATATATATATATATATAAAGCTGAATGTGTGTGTGTGTCTGGTCACGAATAGTCTCCAATCTATATATATATCTAAGCCTGAATGACTAGTGGCTTTTATTCATAATCTTCTATAATATAAATCTCCTGTGGCTGTTTAAATGTATGTATGAATGTATGTCATTATGTATGTTGTATGTCTCGCAAAAACTTTAGACAGAGACGACTGATTTTCTCGAGACCCTTCGTACGAAAAACATCGAAAAATTGGCCAAAAAGTTTAATTTTTTAACCCTCAACTGGGAACTTTTCTACGGGGAGGAGTGGCTTTTTCCGCCGATAATTTCGAAAGCAATCGCCTCTTTTTTATTGATTTAAAGCTATGTCATTTCCGGCTTTGCGATGGGCAAAACAAATTAGATATATTAAACATTTTTTTAATTGAATTCCTTTTTCCAAAACTTCTCAGATTCCTAAATTAAAGAAGCGTTTCAAATGATGTTATCAACGAAGCCAAGCATGATTTGAGTAAACAGTTAAAGGTCAGAATAATAAACATTTTACATTGATGCGATTGTTGTGCGTCATTCCTCCACTTTCAAAGAATCAAATGTATATTCTAGGAATTCGTTTCCTTGATATCTTTCAAGTTAGAAGTGTTTCTAAAAATAGATCGCATACTTATAAGAGCGACCACCTAAATCTTGCCAATATCCATAAATATAATTGTTTTCGTTGAACAAACTGGGTTCGATCTTAGATTACACAAGTTTTCGTCAGTGTCGTTAACCTTTTGGTCACCATAACCGTTTTCCTGCTGTCATTTAACACACCAACCAGTAACATACCTGCAACGCGTAATATTATCAATTAGTTTACCACAAGAACTTTCAAATTATAAAAAAATATCTAAGATTCTAATAGTTTCTGAAGACTGAAGTATCCAAGGAAAAATTGGACTATTTATAAATTCATAAGAGGGCACGTATTATGATGGTATCTGATTGCCAGCCTGATAAATCACAGATTAAATTATCTGATTGCAAAAATAAAAGTGCGAAAAAATAGATTGTAATTGGTAAACAGTCATTACTAGGGCTAGGACAGCAGCATATTCTTTTCATTGTTTCGGCTCTCGAGTGTGTATCGATTGATATCTTATATGCTTTTATATAGAGTGCTGTGGTTCTCGGTTGATTAACTGTGCCTAACTGTGTCGGATATATATATATATACTCGAAAGCCAAAACAATAAAAAGAATATGCTGTTGTCATAGCCCTAGTTATTACTTATTGAGTTATCCTCGTGCAATTTGTTCTCGCCTTCCGAGAAGCATCCTCGGCACCAATTATATTAAAGGTCCATCCTGTTATGAACATCATTATTATTTTTCTATCTTGCACGCGTTTTGCTTCATTTACTCCGGACCAAGACAAGGTAGCTTCTTATTCTACCCACTCGTACGAAAACCTCTCCTAATCTCCTTTATACATCGTTATATTTTTTGTAGCAGACGTGATAATCAGAAAGACTAAAACCGTTTCGGACACTTGTAATTTAACAGATGATTGCTCTTCAAGATGTACAATGGAGAAATATAGCATTCACACGGTTTAGGCTTCTGTATTTTATCAGGCTGGCAAATCACAGGAGCGAGTGAATATCGCATGCTACTGAATAGAGTCTTACTAGAATAAAGCGCACTTATGTGAATGTCTAATATATTAGAAAGAGTCAAGTGATTCAGAGATCAAGCAGGCGATTTAAAAGAAGAGTACTATAACAGGATGAGGTATCCTTAACCGATTCGAGGATGTGAAAAATATAAGCAATCATCCTGATACATGCTCTATGTGTGACGTGGTCATATTGCTATATTTGTGAACAGCAAAAGACAGAAAACACATTTATTAATGTATCAGTACTAATCAAGTCTCTAAAGACATTAAGGATTTGATGAGACTATACATTGACAGTTTAATGATAGAGAATATATGACATATTGACACACCGGTTCTCAGCAGATCATCGAAGTTAAGCAGCGTTGAGCCTGACCAGTGCTAAATGAGTGACCATTTAAGAAGGCGAGGTGCTGTATGTACCGCGAGGTAAAATACCAGGTTGAGAAACTGGTGCGCTCTATCCTTCTCTCGAGGGTAGATGGGACGTGGAAGGCACCCCATCTAGTGATGGTGTCACGATAAAAAATACCCTTGATAGCCCTGGCGAAGTATCAAGTACTCAGCTACCGACAAGATTTGAATTACATTACACACACATGTAGTAAGTTTAATCGCAGCTACGGCTGCGTTGGATAATGGCCACCGAGAGTAAGAAGAAGGCATGTTCACTGAAAAATCTCTGCAGGCAAAGCAGGTAAGATTTGGCATACTGTCAGTACTATATGAGAGTCATTTGAAAAACGAGTAATAAAACATTTTAAAAAGAAAAAGGAGCACAGTTCGATTAATACTGAAACTGAACATTATACAGCATAAAATATAAACATTATCTATGTAAAATTAAGTAATTTTAAAGCAATATACAATTTAATACTGATAAAACTGAATTATGAATTTAGGGAACAAACAATTAAAGAAACATTAAACACAAATATTTTTTGGCCTTCGGAACAAGATCACGGTGTAGTATCGTTTTTGATTCTACACTTTACCTTTTCTGTCATCGGTCGGTGGAGGAGAAAATTTTATTACTGAGACAATTTTTATTTTTAATGGATTTTGCCCACAAGATTATATGTTGAAATATTTAAATAACTATTACTTTAAATACAGAAATTATATTTAAAGTGTTGGTTTTCTGTTCTTCTGTGTCCATTTTCCCCTCCATGTTTTTCATCAAAATGTGTAGCGTATTAGTTGTCTCACAGGCCATCATCAGTGATTGCTCACTGGCAGTAACCTGTGGTGTTCCCTGGACACCAAGTGACAACAAGTTTCCCCAGATTTCCAGTTTGCTCCACCTCTTGACCACTTGTGCAGATGATTGCGTGTTATCGCAACAGCTGTTGTCACTGATTTCTTGTTGGCATCGGCCAATGGTGTTTCCTGGGTATTGGATGAAAACATGTCCCCCAAGGTACCATATTTGAACTGTACACTTCCAGTGGAGATTTGGTTAGTACTCTTTCACCTCGGTCTTTCTATCCTCCCTGACCCTTAACAATTAGTTGGTGTGGTGCCAGTCGATGTCCTCTACACGAGTTTTTATTATTACTATTATTACTATTACTATTACTATTATTATTATTATTATTATTATTACTATTATTATTATTATTATTATTATTATTATATTAATGGTGCTTGTGTAGTATACGCACATGTATTTTAAATAGTATTTCCAAGTTAAATTAAATTTTGGGTTTGTATTACTGTACACATATAAATTCGAAAAAGTTATCGAAAAACAAATATATAACAAATAAATGTTATCAAGATTACTTTTCTACCAAACTGGATATGTTTTTAGGGGTTTGTATTACTATACACATATATTCCAAAAAGTGGTTAAAAATCAAATATATAACAAATAAAAGTTATCAAAGGCAAGATAAGTTACTTTTCTACCTATCTGGAAAGGTGTTTAGTGGTGTTATTCACTTTAAAACGTGTAATCGCTTTGAAAATCATACAATGTTGATCGATATATTTTAAAAAGAAAAATGTTGGCATGGTCGCTATTGTACTCGGTAAGTTTTGGAAAATGAGTTCAAACAAACAAATTATACAAAATACTGTTAGAAACCCACCCAATATTTGTCCCCTATGTCACGGAAACATATATAGAGTAAGTTCCTAACAGTATTTTGTATACTTTTTTTGTTTAAACTCGTTTTCCCAAACTTACCGTGTGTAACAGCAAGCATGCCGCCATTTGTATTAGTCAAATACATCGGTAAACACTGTATCTTTTTCGAGCCGAATAAATACTTTACATTAAATAAAAACACTAAAAAGTTATCCAGTTAGATAGAAAAGAAACTTATCTTGCCTTTCATAACATTTGTTTGTTATATATTTGTTTTTTGACAACTTTTTCGAATCTATGTGTATAGTAAAACAAACCCGTCATGTAAATCATTTACAGTTAAAATGTTATAAAATAAAACAAAAACTTGAAGTTTTAAATATATTTCAAAGAAATAAATTACGCCCGGTGCTAAAATATTGAAAATTCACCGATCGTAAAAAACAGTCGTGAAAAATGCTAACTTTAAAATATTTTGAAATGCTCAGTGAAAAGTTTTATTTATTATTAAAAGAACGGACTGAACAATATTATATTCACTTGTTTGTTTTGCAGCAAAGAAATAAATAAATAAAATTAAATATTCGACTTTCTCTGATAGAAATTATAATTAAAAAACGAGCTCACTTACTATCTTTTGTTAGATTAAAATTATCCCAATGTGCAATTATAATAATCATTATCCGAATGGAGAATTGTTCTTTATCTTTAGAAGAGACATGGACAATCGTTAACAGAGCCATATATTTTATGCCTGTTAGCGTGACCACGTGGTTGAGTACCTATCACTATGTATACCTACAAGTTGATCAGGAAGTGACGTTACGTTTTCATGTTCACTGGCCTACTTTCTCAGTGGTGGTGGCTGAATGGATGGAAAAGACTCAACATATCTCTCACTAAAATAATAGTTGATACAGAAGAATCAATTAATCACTAGTTGTCAGAAACACCAGTGTTAGAATGTGAGGGCTAACACACTAAAAGAAAACTGAAGTTACGAAATAAAATGAGATGAATTAAATTAAATTACTGTCCAAGAGAACAAATTATATTTAAAATCAGGCTAGCAAATGAATGTTAAAAGATATGGTTTAAATTAAATAAAAGAAAATTAAATGAATAAAAATTAAATAAATGAAATAAATGTTACCAAATCAAATTTTTCGTTGGATTGATGGACGTATATTCAAGCATATATACTCATGAAACTATGGTATAATAATTCTAGAGCGTAAGACACTTAAGTTAAACAAGAAATATAAAATGCAGAGGAAGAGAACGCCAACACAAGAAAACCAAAAATATAGATTTTGTCTACCTGTCCTCTCACTAGCTCCTCCAGTCTTTGACAGACTACGGATACCCACGAAGGGGTGCCCGCGAGTGAAATTTTTGTGGCAGGAGGTGCGCAATCCCCAACCACATCTCTCCTGACTCGACATTGTTAAATACAAGTACCAAGTGAAGTGTATGTACAGGACTACTGGAAACAAATGCCGCAATAAGCGAAGAGCACATACTGCGCCTAGAATTCCCAAATGTTCACCCATCTGGTACTAAGCAGGCTCAACGTTGCTTAACTTCGGTGATCTGTCGAAAACCGGTGTGTCAACGCGATTATGCTGTATATACGCTACTGAAGCAATAATTTACCTATTTTACTCCCATGAAGATTTCTATTTCGGCTTTCTCTTAAGGAGGAAGTTCCATGGGAATACAAAATTAACAAGCGGTCCACAGTCGCATGTATATCCCCGTAAGGGGAGATGACGATATGATTTTTTTTGCAACTCTTTAACATTATTATCCGTTATTCTCTCTGAGCGTTTTGAATATATAAGGAGATTTAATTTATTTTATTTTTCTTTTTTTTACTAAATATGATAAATTGTGTGTGTTTTTTAGACAGATGGGACTACAGAATAGGCACTAACTCTAAGACTAAAACTATGTCAGGGTGGTAAGAGTTCCCTAAAACAAAAACTTCCCTTTCACTGACTTCTGTGAGATTATATAAAAGCCAAGTACGTCCAAGGATGGAGTGCTGCTGCCACATCTGGGCAGGAGCTGCTAAAAACACTCTATCCTGCCTTGACAGAGTACAAAATAGGCTTCGTGGTTTAGTGGGGGATGCCCTTTTCCCTTCCCTACAATTTCTCTCCCACAGGAGAGACGTTGCGAGCCTGTCTTTGTTTTATCGTTACTACCATGGCATATGTTCGTCTGAGCTCCAGTCTCTGGACCCCTCGCCAATCGTTCATGATAAACACCCGTCTAGCTGAAACCACTATCAAAAATTTTCCACACTCTTTAGCTGTGCCAAAACCAACACGTATATTCCATGAACAAAGCTCCTTTCGTGGATGTGGACGCCTGTGGAACTCTCTTTCGTTTGCCTGCTTCCCACTTACTACAATCTGGAAGTCTTAAAGTCCAACATAAACAAATTCCTGATGAACCCACCTTAAGTAAGACACTACGGATTACTACGATACTATCCCATTGATTACTGTACACGCAATAACTCTTATCCCCGAGTGGGTTCTGGGCATTGATAAATAGTGACTACCTTATAAATAAAAGCTAGGTCATAATAACATATTATTATATTCGTATTTATTATCCTGTTTTTATCAATTAATGTTATTGAATATAGAGGAATCGTTGCTCTAAATTTGGCGCCTTCCACATAAAGGTTTTAAACAAGAGAGTATGCATCGATATAATCAAATAGAACTAGAATTTGTCAGTGTATTTACAAATAAAAAAAACTGATTGTAATTTCGCTGAATCAGGTCGTTTTAATACGAAACATGTGTGAAACAATAATTATCTACAATATGAAATAATTAAATTTGTATATATGTGTTTACTTTACAAATAATAACTACAATATTACCAGAAAAAAATGCGAGCATGAAAAGTAATATGGTTAAGCTTAAACATGAAAAGTAAAGGACTAGCTGTTAAAACTGTAAAAGAAAAAGACAAAGATGTTCTAGCAAAAAGTATTATAAATTTGTAACTTTAAATATTGCAGCATTAATATTTAAAAAAAATTTAATTTTACATTATATAATCAATTCTTTATGTTGCAATATTTTAAGTTATATATTTATATTGTAATCCATGATAATTCCAGGGTTCCAGAAAATCTACTTGTTCTTATTTTTATTTCAGACTTATTTTTTGTTCCCCCATGAATATAACATACACACACATAACAATGTATGGCACTCGTCTGCTTTCAATAAAATCCCCCAAATTATCTCCATTTCATTCTTTTATTCTCTGTTTCACTTGTCACTTCTCTTTTCGCGAGAGCGGTATATTGGTAGCAACAGTAGTTGCTGATGCAACTTGGTCGCTCTAGAAACTAGTCATAAAAAACGTCGCTCATCTTCTTACGTTTTTTTTTACGATTTTGAACACCAGTAAATTCATCATAACTTTTGTTTTACTGAACGAAAATTGAAAAAAAAATATTTTTCACAATATAGCTAAGAAAGTGGTCTATAAACTGTAATAACTATTTGAAACTTAGTCGAAAAATGAGTGAGCGGTGAAGCTTTAAACAGTTCTAAATGATTAAAACTGCCACTTAATCATATATTCAAATATGGTAGTGTTTGAATGATATAGATAAACGTTTATGTTTTTTTGTTAGTATGCATTGTAAGGTCAGACATCCGATTCCAACGAATGTGGGAATCGATTCTCACTATTTCTGAGTTCCTCTAGGCAATTATTTCTTATTGGGTTCCATGCGTTTTATGAGATAAATACCATTTTAATCCGCTCCAAGATTAATAATTAGGGCTATGAAAACAGGATATTATTTTCATTGTTTTGACTCTAGAGTATATATATATATATATATATATATTATTTTTTTATTACATTTTCACCCCAAACAAGGCACATTGCCACTTTGGTGTAGGGGGCTACTATCAGAGGCAGCAAGTACTGGGGCACTATGTTGGGATGTGGGCAGCAAAATGTCGGTTCACGTTACACTTGAACTTCTGCATATCAGTACAGTTAGGGAAGCAGGAACTTGGAATGGAATTCCAGAGTCTAGAGGTTCTGGGGAAGAAACTACTGGAGTAGAAAGATCTTTTACATCTAGCGATCTCTACTGTGTGGGGGTGGGATTTAGCTGCTTGTCGGGTTTGTCGAGGGTGTCTACGTCGTGGGGGCGCAAGTGTCTTCAGTTCGTCAGAGCATTCACCATTAAAATACTTGTAGAACAAGCAGAGGGATGCAACGTTTCGTCGACAGGACAGAGGCTGAAGCTTAGATGCCAGTTCAGGGCCTATCAGATTGGCGACTCTTTTTAACCTTGTCTAGGAGCGAGAGACTAGTAGCAGATTCACCAACCAAAATGTGACAACAATACTCCATACATGGGCGAATGGTGGCCTTATAGAGGTACAGGATACTTTCAGGTGTCAGTAGTTTGCTAGCACGGTAGAGAGACACAGTCACAGTTAATCGACCGAGAACAACATCTTTCTATATAAAAGCATATAAGATATAAACAGATATACACTCAAGAGTCAAAGCAATGAAAAGAATATGCTGTTGTCATATCCCTACTAAGAAAAATACAATTGTAATATTTGTATTTTAAAACATGCTTTCAGAATGTGTATGTCAGGATTGATAACTTGTATTATTATTATCTATTGCTTCAATGTGATTCTTAGAACGTTTCGGTTCATAGATCCTCTCAGGTGAGTTTTTTTTTTTCAAGTCGGAAATCTCTGCGCAATTTCGATCAGAACTTTTTATTTAATCCAAAGACTAACTTCCTTTAGTTACATCAGTCATAACTAGGGCTGTGACAACAGCATATTCTTTTCATTTTTTTTTTTAACTATTGAGCATATATCCGCTTATATCTTTTATGTTTTTATATAAATTACCGTTTTTGAATGATATCTGCTCAGTCACACAAAATTAAGGGATTAGAAACATGGTCTTTTTTAGCCAATGGACGACACCATTTCAGTTAGTAAGAATGAGCTAGTAGGCAAATTGCCTATTAGAGAACTCCAAGTGTTCAAATGCATCCGGACAGTAATCCACTCGAAATAAGAAGTCGGCTGCATTTGTTCTTTTCTTTAGGTCATTCATTCATTCATTCATTCATTCATTCATTAATATATATCAGATGATTTTATTATTGGTATTGGTTTCCTCGATGATTTCCTACTTAAAATTCCTTTTAGAGAGAAATTAAAAGAAGGGACCACATAAAGATTACCAACACGCTAAGTGAAACTCTTTGTTGAACGAACTGGATTCAAATTTAGCGCACTCTGCGTGTCACTGTGTGTCATTTATCTCTAAGTCATCAAAATGATAATACATTTTATATAAACATTTAACGTAATTCTAAGAGTCTATATTAATATTAGTGCGAACACTGACCGAGCATATGTTTTATCCACTATTTTATGACGGAGGGTGTGTATCATTTTCTTAAGAAAAACTAAAGAAATAATTAAACGTATCGAAAGTATGGATGCCTCTAACAGCCGATTTCTACAGAATATTGTTTAAAACATGAACAAAAATAACAATTAAAAGAATGACGTCGACTTGAAACTTGTGAGCAATAAACTGCTAGTTACTTTACCGTACAATTAAAACCGAATAGGCTTACCTATCCGAAAAAGTGTCGAACGATGTTATTGATAGACACGTAACCAGTTAACAATAAAAGGTTGCAAAGTGATTAGGGCCCCATATAAATTTGATCAGCAAGACCATTAATTCGCTGTGATATCGTCCTAATGAAGCTTCCAGCTTCTCTTTCTGCTTCTTCTTCATTCGAGCGATAACTAATGGCGCTCTACCGCCGGTCCATCCAATTAGCGGATTAAGACCAAACAATGGACACCGATTTGCTAAGGGGAGACAGAAGGGGAGCGGAAGAGAGGGGATGAAAGAGGCGGAGGAAAAAGGAGAAAGATGTCACTGTATACAGACACAACATGATCACAAGGGCGAACTGTGAGAACTCACACGCATCACTACGTAACTTACGCTGAAGCATGCGCACGTACACAGCCACTTAGATGAGAAACGCGTATGCGCTTGTGGATTTTGCCATTATTTTACGTCGGGAAAAATAGTGCACTTGCATGCAGCTAAAATATTTCCAGGTAATTATATGCCGTTACACCAACAAATAAAGAGGTATTTTATTTGTATCTGCGCACAGATATTTGCACACGAAACGTAATTATATATATATATATATATATATATATATATATATATATATATATATATATATATATATAGGAAATTTATTACTGTGAGTCACCAATAGTAAATATATATATATATATATATATATATATATATATATATATATATATATATATATATATATATATATATATATATATATATATATAGTGTTATAATGGAATAATTCCAGGAGGATATCCGGGTATGAGAGGTCAATGTGATAAACAGAGCAATAACATAAAAATATAACACGGAAATTACATAATTGTCGATGCAATAATTTATTTCAACCTTATGGTATTTTCAAGCATCTAAACTAGACAATTACATTTTTGATACTGAAATAAATAAAGAAAAAGAATCGGGCTTCCCACCCTCTCTATAAAATGTATTAAGTGGATTGCTACTACCACCCCCTCTGGTTTTTTGACGGTCGAGGCCCGATTCTTTTTCTTTCTTTATTTCAGTATCAAAAATGTAATTGTCTAGTTTAGATGCTTGAAAATACCATAAGGTTGAAATAAATTATTGCATCGACAATTATGTAATTTCCGTGTTATATATATATATATATATATATATATATATATATATATATATATATATATATATATATATATATATATATTATCAGTGGTGAAAAAAACCGGACTAGAGTGCTCAATGTGTAGCCGGAGCAGTATATAGGAAATTTATTGCTGTGAGTCCAGAATGAATTTACATATTGTTTCCGCTAGGAAGACATTATCTGAAGATGAGGAGATATCCGACCAGCTTCGTCAGAATTCATAGATGGACTCTATGAATTCTGACGAAGCTGGTCGGATATCTCCTCATCTTCACAGGATGTCTTCCTAGCGAAAACAATATGTAAATTCATTCTGGACTCACAGCAATAAGTTTCCTATATATATATATATATATTTATATATATATATATATATATATATATATATATATATATATATATATAGTGTGTCCAAAACGTCACTGAAATGTGTTGAACTTAAATAGATTCTTTATTTTTTATATCTGTCTTCAATGTTAACACAATCTGACTAAGACGTTGGAAAAGATGTGAAATTCAAACTATTTTTATGAAAATAATGTCTTTTAAATGTTGCTCATTTTCAGTTTCGAATATTTGTGCTCTTTTTAAAACATCATTCATGACGGATTGCAGAATCTCTGGGTTGCGATTTTACTCCCCTATTTCGTTCCTGATGTTTTTCTTCAATTATTTCCGGGTTTAGAGTTTGACGTGTTGGGGTCTGCCAGCTCACTGTACGAAATAAGGGAGTTTAATCACAATCCAGAGATTCTGCAATCTGTGATGAATGGTGTGTTGGAAAGAGCACAATTGTTCTTATTATTACGTAGCCGTCGCTTGAAAATTACTAAAAAAATCTTCATGTTTTTGTATAATACCCGTAGAAATTCTTGACATTATTTAAGCAATCGAAGGACCGTATATTCTTTTTCGGGATGTGGTATGGCCTGATATGATGTAACTAGAATGGTTACTGCCAGTCATTACTTCCTATTAAGAGAGAATGCTCGAAGCCCAACTACTGGGTATTGCCGACGTGTTAATTTACATAACTTTGTCTCATTTCAGTAAAACTTAAAAGAAAAATACAATAGATGTAGCGAACGTTTAAAACCAGTTTCTTTAAATGTTCTACTTTTTCTTTTTCATCCTGTAGAATACCTAGTTCCTTATCTATTTCGTCCAATAATTTGAGTTGATTAACATTAAGTCTTCTTCTTTTTCTTACTCTTCTCTTAATTCTTAATTTGTCCTACATTATTTATATTTTATAATTTAATTTTCATTTTCAGGGCTTTGTTATAATTTTTTTATGAATTTTGGATTTTTACAATTTTTTAGAATTTTTTAAAGAATGTTTGAAAAATATTGTAATTGATTGATATTGTTATAATTTTGACAAATTTTTTCTCATGATTTGATTTTCTTATATTTTGTTTATATATATATATATTTATATATATATATATATATATATATATACTCAATTTGTCTTTACATAAGCAGTAATGTGTTGCTACACAGTCATGAGCATGTTTCGGTCTTCTAGTCTTCAGTAACTAGAGACCTCTTCAGGCAACAAACGCTTATTTACGAAAGCGGAATTCAAAATAGCCTCTAATTACTAAACACTAGAAGACCGAAACAGCTCATGACTGTGTGGCAACAAATTACTGCTTATGTAAAGACAAATTGAAAATGTAACTAGCTCTACTTCCGTATTGAGCACTCTTGTCTTAACCTCGTTATATTTCATTGGTTATCCTACTTTTAAAAAATAGCAACTTCAAACTATATATATGTGTGTGTGTGTGTGTGTGTGTTTTAGACTTAATTGTTTTTTTTCTGTCCCTGATCCCTTTTATCACTATAACCATCTTTTTTTTTTTTTTTTTTTCCAATTTTGATCTAAACAAAATTTTCAATTACTAATCTAAATATTTTCAAAGTGGGTGTTGTCTTTTTACCTTTATATTTGTATAATTCTGAATTTGCTTTTCTTCTGACGAGAAACATTTAGTATGTAATTTTACTCTCTATTCTCTTAACTTATTGTATTGTAAGAACATCAAAACCTGGTAGAGTGTTTTAATATAGATAGGTTAGCCTTAGCCGGAAATTCATTTTTAAATATGTGTATGTGCATATATTTATATATATATGTAATTATAACTATTCATTTATACCTACACACACTAGAGTTTTATGCTTAAGCAATCATCAGTTAAGGGTAATAATTACTGCCGGTCATGAGATTCGAACCCGGCTACAAATCTCCTTTTTGCTCTATTTGCTGAGCCTAACCTCAGTAACAACAAAATGTAGCTACGATAATAAAGGGAATTACGAACTATTAAACTCCAAAATCAAGTTAATAAAATGACGATGTTGGCAGGAGCGGAAGTCATGAACAGGGAATAGACGCTAATTGACTGTTTTATTTATAAATTCGCAGGCAGTGCGCATTCTTAACTATTCTTATACTATATATATATATATATATATATATATATATATATATATATATATATATGCTAAATCTCACTTACAGAAACAAGGAAAATCAAAGTTATCTCGGTTAAAATTAATCATACAGATTAATTTTAATAAAAACTCGAACATACACTTAAGTTTCTTTGAACTTTTGAGATATACGCTATAGACAATGTTTTGATTTTATTGTATTTTACTGCTAGTTGTAAAAAATTTAGGTGGCCCTTTCATGTAGCTGATGCTAGATCACTATATGAAACATATAGTTATAATATTAAAGATTTTTTCACTTCTCAAACTGTAAGTTATAAAAGAATACAGAAATATCCATTTTTAGTTGCGTGCAAACGACTCTATGAGTCACTTCGTCGGTCAGTCGGTCGGTCGGTCGGTCGGTCGGCCTGTCGGCCTGTCGGTCTGTCCGTAACACTTTTGTGTTTGGCCTTTTTGGTTCAGATCAAAGTGTAGTATTCAGATCAAATGGTTCAGATCAAAGTGTTACTTACTACATGCTGTACTTATTATGATATAAAGCTGGGGATCACTTTTCTGTATTAATTTAATGTAAAATGATCACCCACTTTACAACCAGTCAGTCTCAAAGCCATTCAAGTAATTCTCCATATAATTTAAGTTGTTTTTGAAGGATTACAGTTATTTTTTAAGCATTAAAGTCATTCTTAAGGTCATTCAATTCATCGTTAAGTTCATTAAAGTCATTCTAAGTCATTTACTTTTTATTTATTTAAGTCATTTCAGCCCATTTTTCGGTCATTTTAGTTTATCTTTAAAAATTTCATGCCAATCCTACATTCACGCATTCATTTATTACGCGAGAGCACGCGACTAATGCCTATCGGCCTTGTTCTCTTAGTAATTGTCTAGGTAATTTTTTTAAAGTATATCTTTATACGCATCACTTTATCTTAGAGAATTCCAATGCAAACCATAAACTAGGATGGTAAGGCATTTAATTTATCAATGAAACTATACGGGACCAATTGGAGAAGATGCACTCTTCCTTGTGTGATCCAATATGGGGAAGCAACATCGAGACGAACCATTCTAGAATTTTGAATACTATGTTATTTTGAATATTATGTATATTTGAATATTTAGTCAGGGTTTACTTCTTCAGTGAAGCGTCTATGTTTTCCTAACAAAACCTTGTACATTTACACTTTAGATACTTGGGAACAGTACCTAATATGCATTCAACGTCTCTCCCATATATATATATATACATATATATATATATATGTATATATATATATATATATATATACTAGCAGTTCAGCCCGGCTTTACTCGGGCCCTATGCACTTTATGCGTGTATATATATGTATATATATATATATATATATATATATGTATATATATATATATATTTATATATATATATATATATAAATTTGTCTAGGTAACTTACATAAAATGTTTCAAGTGTTTAGAAGTAAAATTGGCGGAGGAGTTTGGCAGAGTCTGCAAAAGTCAGCTCCTTTAACTCTTACATCTTGGCAGCCACATTCCCGCCCAAACACTGATTAAAGAGCTTGCTGCATGTCTGAAAACTCTCTATATAAAATTTCAAAAGATTAGACCCAAAATTGGCTGAATAATGTGCTAGAGACTGCAAAAGTAAAATCTTTTTAACTTTGAGTCCTTAGCAGCTAGACTTTCGGTCAAAAACGGATTAAAAATGTGTCCTATGTCTGGATACACTTTACGTAAAATTTCAAATGTTCAGACCAAATATTGGCTGAGTTATTTTGTAGATTTTTTTTTGTAGATTTTTTAAAACTTTGGCCCATTAAAATTCCTGGTCTTGGGCTTAAATCAAATAAAAAAAAGTTCTATCCATATCCAAGTAACCTACATCTAAACGTTCAAGTTTTTAGACTAAAAATTGTCGGAGGAGTTAGGAAGAGTTTTCAATGGACAAATCGTTGAACTTTGACCTCTTGACAGCCAAATTTCTGGCTGAAAACCGATTAAAAAAGTTTTCCCCAAATCTCAATACTCCTTATGTCAAATCTTGTGTCTCTAGACTGAAATTTGGCAGAGTAGTTTTGTAGGGAAATGTTTACACACAGACGCACACATATAGACAGTTTTACTATACTTTTACTTTATATGTATATATGTATACGTATATATATATATATATATATATATATATACATATATATACATATATATATATATATATATATATATATATATATATATATAGTGTCCCAAAACGAAATACTCACTCTTTGAAGGGCAATTTGTATTTGAGTTGATTTTTTTATATCAACACTATTAATCGTGTATTTCTTTTTATTTCAGATGCAGCTAACCCTTCATAATGGCAAACGTACGACTAAAAGTTAAATAGAAAAAAATGATATTTAAGCAGTGCTTTTTATGGATATATCGCAAATATAATGTTTATGGTTAAAGACCAGTGCCAATCGAGGATTTAAAAAATGAACTTCGAATACAGTGTCTTGCAATTTCAAATAAAGTGTTTAGCAATGTTGTTGGATCCATTGCTGGGCGTTATCATCTGTTTGGGAAAATGAAGGAAGGCAGTTCGAACATTTGCGAACGCGGACGGTATGAGAGAGAACATTAATCGACATGACAATGACTAATGAGTTCTACATCAATTTATTTATTTTACTTATCAAGTCATAAACTTTTCTTTATTCATTTTAATTTTAAGGAGTTAAATTAATAAGCAAAATAAATATTATCATGACTTCGGTTTATTTAAAACAAATAAACACACAAAATGCATGAGTTATGGAAGGCCAAAGTGTGAGTACATCATTTTGAAACACCGTGTACACACATACACATACACAAAACACACACACAATTATATATATATATATATATACACACACACATATATATATATATATATATATAAATACCCGTTTACATACATCTTTCACGATAAAGCTAGAACCCAGAATTAGATAGAATCGAGCAATTGCATTGACAACGGACAACGCCAGACCAAAAGTGGGTTTCGATGTACTGCATCTCATCAGTGACGTGTATTTATATATATATATATATATATATATATATATATATATATATATATATATATATACATATATATATATATTGTGTGTGCGTGCCTGTGTGTGGGGGGGTGCACGGTATCGCAAAAAGATCTGCTCACACTTTGACTTCCATTACCCATGCATTTTGTGTGTTACACACACACACATATATATATGTGTGTGTGTGTGTGTGTGTGTGTGTGTGTGTGTGTGCGTGTGCGCACGCGTCTGTGTATAAGCGCGAATATTTGTGTGTGTGTAAGCGCGACTATTTGTGTGTCGGAGAATATATTTTTATATCTATACAGACTTGCAAGTCCAGTTGTAATCAAACGTATGCATGTATCAATGAATCTATCGATGAATCTTTTGATGTAACCGCATGTGATTTCTCGATTTTAGTAAACTTTCTGCCTTTACATTTTTACAGCACTCTTCCAGCCCGCTAATATCGCTAGGTATATATCCCCTTCCCTTCCACCACAACCATAGCACTGAGACGCCGAACCACCTTATACTCAGCTCCCAACACTCTTTCCCCGCCCATTACAAAACAATAACGGTCCACAATGGTGACCAGATTTTTCAATTAACATCCGAAAGACGTGCGAGTTAGTTACCACTTATTTTCTCTTCGCGTCCTCCCCCGCTTTGATGGCTGTGTATGCGTCGCTGCGCCTGAATAGTCGAGATGCTCGTGACCGACACCTGGACGTCCGCAGGGATAATCAGAACGTATACGGCAGGGTATAGAGAAACTTTGCAGGAGTCTATAGAAAAAAAAAAGCCTAGTACAAAAGCTATTCAAGAAAAAAGATTGTAAATGTTTGAATGGTCTTCTCACTGTTATTTATCCACTTAGATGTAATTATTTCGACTATATCTTAATGCTTATTTATTTATAGAGAATTTGTTTACTTTTTTTATACATATATCGCATCAATAAAACTGACCTTCCCGGTTAGTCATTTGGATGCTTCAGTGAAAACTTTATTCCTGACGTAATTTTCAGCAGCAGGATGATAAAAAGGTTTTACCCAATTACGAGAAAGTAGGATAAAAAAACAAACAAAAAAACAACAACAAAAATCTTTACACTTTTCATAGACATCTCTTAGAGACATGTAAGTTTGTGTAGAATACTTTTCTCTATACAAGCATTTTGTGATTAGAAGGGTGTGGCAAGTGTTGGTGGTGGTGCTTAGGTGGATAAGGCTTTGATTCGACCGTGTACGGATATAAATGTAAGTATAAAGCGCTGATAACAGACAGTTATGTAGGAAAGTTACTTACAAATACAAATGGCATGCGTATTTGAACGTCGTTTAACATCCACAAAATCCCCGGGCTAGGTAATAAAAGAGCTTTCATCCGTCATTGTTGTGTTCACATGTTCGGCAAACTAAATCACTTAGTTTACGATAAAATATATGTAATGAAAATATCTGGGAGAATATTAGAAGACAATTAAGCACCGATGTCGAAAATTAGTGTACGTCTGTATGTCATTTGGATATTTATGAATAATAATAATTTTTTTTTTTACATATTATCATGGGAAGTTCTTATCTGAGCTTCAATCTGTATTCCCCCTTTGCCAAACTTTCACGAAAAACACTTCTCTGGCCGAAACCACTATCAAAAATTTCCGGTACTTCGTGTCTCTGCTTAAATCTAAATGTAGATTCCACGAACAAAGCTTCTTTCTTAGAACAGCACACCAGTGGAACTCTCTTTCGATTGGGTGCTTTCCAGCTGCCTACAATCTGATTGTCGTCAAGTCCAACATAAACAAGTTCTTGATGAACCGCCCCCCCCCTACGTAATCCAATTTACAAAATTCCCACTACTTATGTTTACTACACTATAATCACATTGACTAATGTATAACCATTAACCCTTATGCTCGAGTGGCCTCCGGGCCTTAATACGTGATGATTCCTGTGTAAAAAAATATTTGTGCGCTGTTTCAATCTTTATAATCTAATGCAGTTTGCAATCATATATAGAAAGGTTATCTCCTTTACATGACATATCAAATTTTCTTACAAGAAAAGACCGAATAAACGTTTTACTTTTTTATACTTGAGTGTGTTCCGTGTTTTTTTCTTTTTCGTAATTCAAACCAATTCCCTGTACTTTGTTCAAACCTATCTCTTACATTTCCAGGGTTTTTTTTTCCTTATTTACCGTCAATTTTATTTTCCTCTCTTCTGCGATCCAAACCTAATTAGACAAGTCAGTTGGCCTTCGATCACCTTTCTTTACTCATCCTCTTGCCGGGGCTGTGTCGCCCCGGGGCACAAAACCAGGGTGCATAGAAGAATTTTCTTTGGCGGGTCTTAATTTCTTTGCAAGTATTTCTGAAGAAGACCTTTGGGTTCAATTTGGTAAGGGATGCAAGACAAGGGGGCATGCGTCCAAAGCAGAGACAAGCAAGTAGAAAGGAGTCTTCTTTAAGGGCAAAGCAATATAATAAAGAAAGAAACAAAGATAGCAGCTATTATGATGCAGACACTATTAAATGGCGCTCGTAGTGAGGCTAAAGAACCGGTTAGATGAAATAAATCCGCCATTTTGTTTTTTATTTGTTTTGTTATGTATGTATATATGTATTTGTTATATATATATATATATATATATATATATATATATATATATATATATATATATATATATATATATACACTCGGGTTTTTGTTATTCAAAAGTAATAAACTAATGAATTCAACGAGGTTGTTAGATAGTGCTCAATAAAAAAGTAATAATAAATGTTTACATCCCGCTGCTACAAACATGTTTACATCCCGCTGCTACAAACAGCCATTTGTTTCATTTGTTTTATTCATTGAACATTTGAATAGTCAAGTCGCTGCCTGATGACATCTGTTGTTTGATTGAAACAAATGTCTGTTTGTAGCAGCGGGATGTAAACATGTTTATTTAACAATAAATAAGTATTGTATATATATATATATATATGTATTTTGTTTTTTATTTGTTTTGTTATGTATGTATATTTCTATTTGTTTAATGTTTTATCGTTTTATATCTCTTTATATTATTACTGACCAATACTTTTATGTATATTTTTCATTTATGTCTAAAAAACGGAGCTTATTTTATTCTCTAGGATACATTTCAATTATATTTTTTCTTTAGTGAATATTTTGAGCATAAGTAAGCTAAGAATTCTTTCTTGCCTGTAACTCAGTGTCTGATGAAACAAACAAGAAATAATCAAAATGCTGGGATTTCTCTTTTTGACCTTTGTTCTGAATAGATTTCAAGTTTGCATTTTATACTTTCAATGTTTCTTTCATCCCATGAGTCCGCAATTGAAAGAAAATTATTGCATCGAATTGTTTAAAATTAGTATCCTTTTTATTATTATTATACGTGGTTCTAAATATGCTGTATCTTTTACAAGACAAACATTTTGTAAAGAAATATGTTCAGTTGAAACGAAATGCGCATAAAACATATATTTAGGCAACACAGTTCTATAATATATTTAGTCTTTTATTTTTTTTAAATTTACCTCCATGAAGAAGGTTATGTTTTCGGTTAATTTTTATTTTATTGTTTCTGTACAGACTATCATCAACATCACTTGACAAAATGTGACCAATATAGCCAGCATGTGGTTACTTAGAACTGATTTAATTTTAATGTATATACTAAAATTAAAAATCACATTTTTTAAGCTAGTGTCGTTGGTGTTTATATTATAGACTCGCTATAACATCCTATGAAAATGCCGTATATTAGACGCCCTATATAGTAACTTTAATTCTTACGTTGAAAAGTATGGTCAGGACAATTCTGACGTATTTTATAAAATTTGATATATTTGCTGCATGGACTTGAAAATCATTGTCAACAGTTAGCATTAAGTCAAAATTCTAATCTATTTCTTAAGCTTTATCATTAGATGAATATTTTTACATTTCGTTTCCATGCCATAAATTAAGGAATATTTCATAAAATATTTAAAAAAAGTAAGACGCAGATAAGACAGTGGGCCATTTTTACGTCATCCAGCGTTGTACAATAGCTGACTCGTGCTCTTATTAATTACGCAAATGCTAACATTCTCATTTTAATGAAGAATTAGTGTTTATTTGTAACTAAACTACATCAAGTTTCTCATAGATGTTTTCTATGTCAGATACCGAAAACAAAACTATTGAACATGAGATTTGTATGTGTTGTATGTTATTTAGATGTAGATTCATAATCTGTACTATGAGGTCTACTATTCGAATCTTTGTTATTTTGCACAACAATCCGACCGATCTAGTCTATGGTTTCTTTAGCTGCATGTTTTTGAGTTTTAAAATCTTGACGCCAGGCTCCACGATATATATATATATATATATATATATATATATATATATATATATGGTATCTTCAAAACTTTTCGATTTCTGTAACAGGATACACAGGAAAGAGGTTGGGACTTACATCGGCTGAGACGTTGAAGATAACAGCTAAGATACGTATATTAAACAGAATATTTTATGAAAATAATTCTACAAGAAGTTTTAAATTGCTTTGACTTGTGTTTTACGACATCTAAAACAATTTTCGGTTCATTAATGCCAAAACACAATGTCTATTGTTATGCATCTTGGTGCATCACGTCGGGGAGGACAGGCACTATTGTTATAAGTCGTTAAAACTATTTATTTGGTTTCAATTTACGGCTAATCAACACTTTTGGAATGTAAAAAAAAAAGTCCTTACATCAGGTAGGGTTCCTACGCTTTTTGAACCCATGTTATTATTTTTCCAGCACCTGAAAAATATGGACTTTGTTCACTTTCTTTTTATTTTCTTTGCTGCGGTCGTCTCTCCCTCGAGCTGACTTGCAACGGCACAATTGGTCCTCTACCAATTCAATCCTTATAAATGGAAGTCTTTTATTAACACACTAATCATGAGCACTTGTGTGTCTTATTGAAGCATTTTGATAATATCAAAACTGTATTTCAAAATAACAAGACCTATTCAGATAATAACAAAACATGTTGTTACTGCCCCGATTTATTTCACCATATTGGCGCTATCTTGATTAATACTATCTTATATCTTTTAACGAGGTAACTAAGTTATTTTCATAGCCAGATGATGCTTGCTTGTTTTTGTAGCCTTCCGAAAAGAATAAAATTTCCAAGAAAAAAAAATCACAATTAACTAATTAATTTCTCTGTTAATTGACCGATTGGTCCAAACCGTTTCGAAATTTTTATATAAAAATGTACACTCTATTCCAGTAATCCGTAGTAAGTTGTGGGCATGATTTTGACAAAAATATTTTTCTTAATATATAGCGTCTGCTGTGTATATGTTTTGTTATCATCCCAAACATAATCTCCATAATATTAAAATATATTGTTAATTTAATTACACTTTGGTTGCATGCTCAGTGCCATCAAATAAAGGGAAGACATGATTAAATAATATAAAAATATATAGTAATTAAGAACACTGCAGTTATGCTTATGAAACAATCTTTTGGTTTCTCGAACATTTAATGGTGAAGCTGTAAAAAATGACACGGGTTAAAGTTGGATTTGTAAGAACAGGTTGATATTCTGAATTTGTTTGATTGGGAAAGATTACATGTACGTAGCCTTTTAAATAAATTAATACTTTTATTTAATAACGACATTACTTCTGCAAATACGAGTCTCTACAACAAAGAAAGTGTTATACCTTAAAATCTTACGGATATATATTTAAATATATACTCCCGAATAAGTATACCCATGTAAAAACATATGTATGTTCACATATATTTCGTCTGTTGCAATAAGAAGCACAAATTAACATAAGTGCGTTTAGAAGAGCAGTGATATATATATATATATATATATATATATATATATATATATATATATATATATATGTGTGTGTGTGTGTGTGCGTATTTATGTACATTTATATTTATATATATATATATATGTATATATAAATATATATTTATATATATATATATACGTATATATAAACATGTATATATATATATATATATATGAACTCACACACACACACACATATATATAGTCATCAATACAGTACTGTTTCGCTCATCGGAGCGGATAGACAGGCAACTACTTCAAGCCAGGATCGAACCCATACAGCCTAATGTCAAGGCTTCTAACCATTAAGCTATTCGGCTGCGGCTGTGCGGGGAGCGAATTAAAGATAATTTCTCATCGTCTAAATGCCGAAACTCGATTTGTTTACACAAAGAGCAACGCTTAATACGCTCACTTCCCAATATGCTCAACCCAGGAAAGTGAGCATTATATATATATATATATATATATATATATATATATATATATATATATATATATATATATATAATGACTATAATCCTCCATATATATATATATATATATATATATATATATATATGAATATATATATATTCACATATATATATATAATGACTATAATCCTCCATATATATATATATATATATATATATATATATATGAATATATATATATATATGAATATATATATATTCACATATATATATGAATAGATATATATATATATATATATATGAATATATATATATATTCACATATATATGAATATATATATATAAATACATATGAATATATATATATATTCACATATATATATGAATATATATAATGACTATATATATATATATACTGACTATATATATAATGACTATATATATATATATATATATATATATATATGTGTGTGTGTGTGTGTGTGTATATATATAACGACGCTTAAGGAGGTAGAATAGAAAAGAGAGGAAATACATAATGAAAACGAATTAAAAGAAACATGGAAACGAATTTGGACGCAATTTAGAATGAGTTAACCTTCGGCCCAACAAGCAGATGCATGAAAGTCTCCATAATTACGAGTTGCTGTCGACAAAATACGTTCTAATGAGCGAAATTAGCAGCGAATGAATCACACAGGCGGACAGCGTTCAAGCAAAGAATCCATACTCTTGCCATATTCTCATTCATCTCCGATCGTACTTTTATTTTGACGCCATTTCCCATCGAATTCTGTAAGAAAACTTCAGAAAAGGTGCGTGTTCTTGTGTTATATGTTTATTTCTCTTTCAACATGGCCAATATTTAAACAATAAAAAATGGTTTAGGTTTGTGTTAATTTCCCCTTTTTCTTTCAATAGGATAATATTCTTTTTTATTTCTCTTCCACTTAATATTAGTGCATAACAATATACACTTCATTAATATGATCAAAACAGACTGAAAGATTAGTGATATCAATGGAAATTTAGATTTTTTTTATATATAATTCGTGAAACTAAGATCTGAAACCCATATAATAATTTTTATATTTCTATTGCGAATTTTTACACATTAGCATGTACTAATACAAAATTTTGAGTTATGTAGACTTTATATATATATATATATATATATATATATATATATATATATATATATATATATATATATAAGTTAAACATCTGTGTGTGTGTCTGGTCACGAATAAACTTCTATATGGTTGACTATTATAGAAAACTGATCACATATAATGATAGAAGATGTATCGAGACACAGGAATGGGTATGTTTGATCTGGCATAATGATGATTCATTAAAATTGTGGGGTTTGCGTACGCGCCTGGTCCACAAAGTATGGAAATAAAAAAAATCAAAATTAAAAATAAAAAAAAAACGTTTACAAGTGTTTTTGAAAGAGATGTACATAATAATACTTTGATAAGTATGTTTTAACTTAAATAGGGATAGTATAATAAAATTGTTGGGTCAGCGGTTGCGCCTGACCTCCATAGAATGGAAATAGGCACAAACATTAATAAAGACTTTTCATACCTATCTGCGTAAGTATACTTTGATAATAACGTTTCAGTTGGAAGAAATATGGTATAATAAAATTATGGGGTGTTTGTTCGCGCCTGACCTCCATAGTATGGAAATATGTCACAAAGTTTAACAAGGTTTTTTTTTAATATAGATCCACAGAATATTGTGATAAGTGTTTCAGTGTGAACAGGTATGGTATAATAAATTATGGAGTTTATCTATTTATTTTTACTTTCATCATATTCTTCTTTGGTTTTGATACTCCCAAATTTGAAGCTATCTCTTTACAACCCTTCCTTTTCATAACCTATCATACTTTTATAAACCAGAGTCCATTTTCTGTAGGCTGTTTTTGAACCCAGTCAAGGACGGGTACTTTTCCTAGTATATATATATATATATATATATATATAGAGAGAGAGAGAGAGAGAGAGAGAGAGAGAAAGAGAGAGAGAGAGAGAGAGAAAGAGAGAGACAGAGAGAGACAGACAGGCAGGCAGACAGACAGACAGAGAAAGAGAAAGAGGGAAGGGAGAGAGAGAACGAAAGGGTGAGAGATTAATAATTGTGAAATTATCAATCAAGTTTTCATAGTGGAAAACATCAAAATTATATTTCTGTCCAATAATTTCGGAAACGTTATCCTTTTATTCATTCGATATTTACAAATAAAATCATCGAGAAATAAGTAAACTATTTCTGGATATAGTCTTCTTTTATATAGAGACTAGAAGGGAGACCCGACATTACCCGGGATTGAATGAGGATCAACGAATATTTTAGATTCCCATATTTGTATAGTTATCGAAATCGGTGAAATCGCCCGTTTTCAATCCAAACATTGTTTATATAGCTCTAGATAATTACACCTATTGAGCTTACTATAACTGCAATAATCTGAGCACAGTACGTTTAAGTATATTTTACTAAGACTTGCTTATCAAGACCCTGTCTATTACACTCTATAATATATGTATCTATCTATCTATCTATCTATCTATCTATGTATCTATCTATCTATCTCTCTCTCTATATATATATATTAGAAGGCCACTCAGCGTTGTTCGGTCGTAATGTACGCTTAAATAGGATATTTTAATTCATGCAAATTTCGTATTTATTATTATAGAGCCACTATTTATCGATGAGTATATCGTTCTCAATATATAGTGGTGATTATAAAAGTAAAATAAAGATTAAATGACTTGGGTGCTATCAGTTAGAATATAACCCATGATCATTGACTATACTATTATTAGAATTATTTTGCCTTTATTATTATTATTATTATTATTATTATTATTATTTTGTCATCTTTATCATCATCATGCCTTTTTGACAGCCTTAATGAACTATGATTATGCAACCCTTAAAAAATTATAATCATCACTTCTACACTTTTGCTTTTAATAATGCCATCGAATTTCTTTACAGAAAAATCTGTTTCATTCTGTCTAGACAATTTCCGGTCACAGTAATACGATCTTTCATCCCCCCCCGCTTTAAACCACTTTTTCTTTTTAAGCCGATAATGAAGGTTCTCATTTTTTATTTCTCTTTTCTTACTATTAGGTCATTTTAGACTAGGGACAGACTTCTCTTTTGACTAGTGCACGCCCTGGAAAAAAACAATTTTCATTACTTCAGCTGTTTTGTAAACTTTTCAATCCGATTTTTTAAAACTTTCCAATCGGATTATATGCATCGTCACGCTGGACTTATTTTGGAATACATTCTATCTAAAGAAATATTTTGCATTTGGATCAACTCTAGACGAGTTTCATTCAAGCTCAAATATTATGCACGGTTTGTTTTTATATTAGTTTTTTACATATCCAATATATTTTCCTTTTTTTTATTTGGCAATTTATAACTACAATAAATTGCGGTTTCACTTAATGCCTTAACTAGCATATTATAGCATTGCTACAAATATAATTTGCTGATTTCGTTATGTCCACTGAATAATAAGAATAGCAAGCTTTGAACTCTGCGGAATAAGGAATTTGTAAATTGTTTTTGGACTATTCAGTCGAACAATAAATTTTGATTGTAAAGTTCAATTTACAGTTTTAATTTTCTTTCTCTTATAATAAGTTCTACTCTCTATTGCTTATTGAGCTTTTTTTATTCGGTTGGGATTACATTTTCTATATATCAATGCTGTTATTTATATCAGTTTGAAGTTTACTATTACGTATATCAGGTAAACATTACATCCCTTTGTTTTCATTAATTTATATATATATATTAATATATAATACTTGTTTATTGTTATATAAACATGTTCACATCCCGCTGCTACAAATAGCCGCTTGTTTCAATCAAACAACAGATATCATCAGGCAGCGACTTGACTATTCAAAATGAATAGTCAAGTCGCTGAATAGTCAATTCGCTGCCTGATGATATCTGTTGTTTGATTGAAACAAGTGGCTATTTGTAGCAGCGGGATGTGAAAATGTTTATATAACAATAAACAAGTATTATCAGCTCTTTTTATTGAGCACTATCTAACAACCTCGTTGAATTCATTAGTCCATTACTTTTGAATATAAAAAAACCCCGAGTATATTAATATATATATAGACATATATATATATATATATATATATATATATATATATATATATATATATAGATAGATAGAGGCTAGTGTATATATATATATATATATATATATATATATATATATATATATATATATATATATATATATTCTTATTTTAGTGTACCAAATAATGAAACGAGTCTGTGAAAAAAAATCAATCACTTTACATCCCGGTCGACTACAGAATTATCGTCTTTAAATCTAATATTACCTAAACACTTTTTGAGACAACCATTTGTGTGGTAATCTCCTCTTAAGAAATCGTCTGCGCATTCTCCTCGGTATTTAAATCCTCTCATGGTGGCATTCATCATCCAACTGAAAACCTTTCACTCTTATCCTTGTGTGATGATACATAAGTAAAATAAACGTTTATCCAGCCATTTCTCCTTCCATTTTCTTTCATTGTTTTAATACATCATACGTGTTTTTCCCCTTTAATGACCTTTATTTTTATACCGTTATTTTTGTCTTTTTTATATCATGTACTTTTATCTTGTCTCCTTCACTCATATTTTATACCATTTGTTATACATATTCTATTCATTGTCTCATTTATTTTGTATGTTATCATGTTTTTCAATTCAATACTTAATATTTGCTATAACATCTGTATTTTCCCTCTTATTCTTCCTTTTTCTTTTATTTTTAAGTTTTTCAGTTTGTATAATTTTTTCAATTTATATAACTTATTCAGTTTATATAGATTATTCTTCGTTTTTACGTTTGCATAACTTATTCTTCTTTTTTCTTTTATTTTACGTTTTTCAGTTTGTATAACTATAATATTTTCGTTTGTATCCATTTTCGTTTTTATGCCAGCTTTTCCATTTCCTTACCATTCTTATTTTCTGTATTAATTCTTGTTTAGATCGCTGTCTTGTCTTTTTTATTTCGCATCCATTGTTTCTCTTCTTCCTCCTCTTTTTACTCCTTTTCCTCTTCATTTCCATCTATATATTCTTCGTTTTTCTCATCAACTTAATCCACTTCTTATAATACCAATCCAACATAATCCTTTTCTTTTCCTAATTCATTATTTCTGTTCACCTCTTAGTCGACGCCATTTTCCTTATTTCTGATTTACTTATTAACGATCACATGCTCTTTTTTCTGCTTATTCTATGCATTCTTGTGTTTTTATCTTTTACTTCTTCATTTTGTCCTTTTCCTCCACTTCCTCTTTATTACTTTCATCCTCTATTTCTATTTCTTCTGTTTTTCTCATCATTCTCTCGTGTTTGTTTCTTTTTCCCATCTCCCGCCCTTTTTCTCACCAATTTTCTTCTTTATCTAATCTTTTATATCCTTATAAGTCGTAATTAATCTTAATTTACATCGCTTCCTTCTCTAGTTCTCCAATATTTCCTTGCCGCTTTACATCCTACCCATTCTTGCCGCCCTCAATATCCCACTTATCGTCTGTGTTTCGCCTTTTGTTTGCCATTCTATTCACTCCAATAAAATCTCGCAGAAGCCTCCAGCAAAGCAAACAAATCATCAAATTAGAAAACAACTAAAAGGATGAAATAAAACAAAAACTCTTCATTTTACACAGGTTTCCGGTTGACGTGACTTGTTTAACTGCATTTACATCCGGCTGCGTATTCGAACCGCCAAGTGAAGCAACTGCTGCTTCAAGAAAGTGTTTAGTGCCTCATGACCCTATGGCAAGACTTAAATTGACATCGATATGTTCTTGAATCTTTCAATGTATTTTCTAATTTGAGAATACAATTTATAAAGACGAGATATTGAAACTAAAATCTCCTGGGATTTACGCTTTTTCTCCAAATTCGTTTTCTATCTGTTTCTTGTGTTAAGGTCATTGTAAGGTTCATTTGCATTAAATACATTCTCCAACGAAGCAGATGAGTAGTAAATGAATTCTAGTTTCTAAATTAGCTCCATCCAAAGAATTGATTTCTTTTCGCTTTTCCGGGTCGGATTTTATATATCAGTGGAACCCTGATCGTAATTCAAGTATTTTGTATTATCTAAATATTAATTTACTTGTCCGACGTGTGATGTTACAAAAAATTCATTATCATCGCAAACATTAATTAATGAAAAACGCATTACCTCCCTTTATAGTCGCTCCTCATATATTAAAAATAATTAAAATTATTTCCTCTCTAAAATTTTTCTACACAAAAAAACATGGTTGTCTGGGTTCGGTTTTAAGCCTGCCTACTACCACTTTTTTTTTTTTTGCTCACCACACACCTTCAAACACTCGGGCAACGCCGGGCACCCAGGTTAGTAAAATATAAACGTCTATTTCTATATATGCAAATATTTCAAAACTGACTTCGATATGTCGGGTAAAAACTGTTATAATATTTTGAAAAGTATAAGCTGTGAGAGGCGTACATTCTCATAGGATGCAATATTAAGTACTAGCTTTAAGCAATGTACGTCACTAGAATAGATAATCCTTTATCCGTGAATGCAGATAAAGAATAACATACTTAGGTGGTCAACAGAGTTGAAGAATATTAATAATCTCCATTATATGAAGCACTCACATGTTGTAGAGACGTCATTTAGAACGCTCAGATACTTACATATCTCATAAAATCACAAGTAAAGAGGGACCTCTTAATTTCGGAATTAAATACGGAACTAAAATTGTTAAACTTCAAGATACTGTGTCCATAATTAACTTACATGAAATAGCAAATAAGTGGCGTAATATTTGGCTATTTCATTTACATTCGTACTAACGGTGTGTATGAACATACAGAATAACATTGCTTAAACAGAAATAGAAATCTTTTCGCGAAACTGAAGAACCCATACTAAAAAGAGTATGTAAGAAAGATCAGATAAGCTCTAAGCGATCAATTAATTGTAAATGAGCTTTGCAAAAAGTAAACGAATAGTACTTGGATATCTTGAAATCTCAATGACCGATTATTGGTAACAATTCATATAAGAACTTACAATGAGTCAATCAATAGGAACAATCCTGAAAAAAAAAACTTTGAAAAACAGAATGGGAGAAATTAAAATCAGAGGAATTACTGGAAAAATACAACGGACAACAATAATGAAAACAGTTGAAATATTAAGAAAACCCCTTGACTGTAGAGACTAACACACATGAACCACAAGCGTAGACCAGGCAAACTGCTGCAGAGACAAAACATGAAGTGTTACATGGAACCAAGAACATTGAAGCTGCATACATATAAGTTTTCTAAACCCCCCTCCCTCCATTACAACAGCACTGTCTCTCTTCCCCCAAAATAAGAGTGCGACCAAATAACTAAGTAATTAAGGAGGAAGGCATGGCTTAGTAGTGAGCACTGACCAGACATCGACTGCATAAGTGCGACGAGAACTAGGACTTTGGGGAGGCTTATTGCCACTCAAATTCCAGTCCAGACCAATGGCCACTGCCAACAAGAAATCAATTACAAGCAGCTGTAGCAGCAATGCAAATTTATTTGAAAAAGGTATCGAAAGAGTGGGAGAGTACTGCAAAATCTGGGGAAACTTACTGTCACTCAGCTTCTAGGGAGCAGCACATGCTGCATTCAATGAGATATTTGATGACCTGCGTGCTACAGTGAAAAAACATGAACACGCGGCACAAGGAACCAAGAAAATAGACGATACATATCTGTAAGTCCCATTTTCTCTCCCATTATTCAATCGCTGCCCCTCCCCCCCCCACAAAAGAATGATGCCAAATAGCCGAGAAGGGTCAAGGAAGGGAGCGCACTGACCCGACCTCCGATGGACAAGGGCAAAGAGAACTGGGATATTGAGGAGGATTATTGCCATTCAAATTCTAATGACCGCTGCTAGCGAGAGATCGATAGTGGGCGACTGTTTCTATAATGCAAACTCATTTGCAATTTTTCTCAAAAGTGGTGAATAGTATTGGAAAACTGGAGAGACTTCTTGTCACTCAGCTTCCAGAGAACACCAAAGACTACCTCCAAGGAGAGATCCAGTATGACCTGTGTGGAAGCTCCTTGTGAGCCAATAATAATATGAACTGGGAACTGGCTTATTGTCATTCAAGTACCATTGGAGACCAATGGCCGCTCCCAGCGAGAAATCAATGAAAAGCGGGTGTTGCGATATTGCACATTTTTTTGCAAATGTTATCGAAAGAGGCGGAGAACTCTGGAAATCTGAAGAGACTTGTTTTCATTAAGCTTCCAGGGGAATGTCACAGGTTGCTTTCAATGAGAGATCTTCGATAACCTATGTGAAAGCCAGTAATAAAGATTATTAATGGTAAACGTATAAGCAAAGATAAGAAAATAAACAAACAAAAACAATATGGACCTTATAATTAATACGAATTGCAGTAGCTTTTCTGATACTGTAATTCGTCGTCTTTGGTTTTTAGTCAGCAAAAGTAAAATCCATCTAGAATACGGCCATTTTTATTTTTGTTGAATTGCAGTGCCCCTTGTGGGCTGCTGGATTTTCTACGCATTACAAACCGATCTGGTGGCTTTCTCTGCCCTCCTGAGGAGCCACATAAATATGAACAAAGTACAAACAAAATGAAATGTAAAAGAAAAAATAAATAATTAATAGGAAATATTTTTTTAAAAACTCTGAATGATTGCGAGTATAAAAATTGGATTATATAAAAAAAATGAATTAGAACAATAAGAAAGAATTAAACATAATAGCAAATTGATGTTATGAACGAAGAACGGTGAATGTCTATGAGGCAATTTAATAGAAATAATAACAACAAAAAAAGATCATATTGAGAAAGGCGTCATGAAAATAAAGTAGAAATAAAATAAAAACAGGATGCGACGACATATCTCGAGCAATATTTGAAGATGCAGAAAAAGAAAGCCTACTTCGGGTGGAAACAGAAGAACGTAGAAAGAGGTGTAATAAAAACATAAGACAAAATGAAGAGACGCTATTACGCGGGGTTTCAGTTTCATTCCATCTTGTCCGATAATAATTTGTCCTAATCTAATTCAGTCAATATTGATCGGCCATATTTTTATCACTCTCCTCTATTGCCTTTTATCAGCTAAACCGACGGCGAACAAAAAAAAAACAAAAAAAACGGCAGCCATGTTCTTTGTAATGGCGGAACAGATTAGGATTTAAGCGGAGTGAAATGTAGATTGCACACAGCGTCCACATCTGTTGACCTGTCTGCGTTTGATTTGTATTCAAGCCTGGCTGGCAGCGTTTGAAACTGACATGATGAGCGAACCAAAAATATAATGAGAGTAAAGCCCGCAAACAGTCAAATGAATAAATAAATGAATAAATAAGAATTCTGAAAAATATTACAGAGATCGAATTTAAAACACTGCAGTAGTTTGTTTTGTTTTTTCTTCAACAATCTGTACTTTTATCTATTGTGCTACTGTTTGAAACCTTACTGAAACCTTACTTATATAAATACTATCATCTGTCTAAAACTACTTTATTCGTTCCATTACCAAATTTAATAGTTTGGTATTAAATTTTTGCTGGACTAGCCGTCCAGTCCGGCTGTGTTCGAGCCCAATGTACCGTTCATAACTTCATGTCCATACATATATATTAAAAGTTTGATTCATGTCCAGGTAAACTACATCAAAAATTTCAAGTGTTTAGACCCAAATGTGTATTATATACTGTACAGCACTTGGTTACTAATTTTTAATATGTACTGTTTAAAATTTTGCTTAAGCCCCGACATAGGGCGATTTCAGCTTACGATCCCAAACCCGAAACCGATTAATGCCGTATCCCGCAAATAGCAGATTACAGCAAATAGCAGATTACAAAACTAGAAAAGATGTACTGCACAAAGAACCAGGTCTACTCTACATAACTAACTTTCGATGTAATATGAAAGTTGATTCCGGTCTCCAAACCTAATCTCATCTGCCTAATGTTATCACCATTGCACTGACAACTGCATTGGCAAAAATGTTACTGCTTTTAATATAGTTCAGCCGTTTTGGGGGGAAAACTTAATTTAAAAAAAAAAGCTTGTACCAGAAATTAAAGGTAAGACAACAGAAGACAACAACTGACTATAGGTTTGGTGTTTCTTTTTTCCAGCTTCAAAAGTAGATCATGATATAATGGGTAACTTGAATCTGTGAGATCTGAATTCTACAAAATATTTATTCACTAGCAAAGCTTCGCACGATACCATAATATTTGACCTTGACCTTGAAAATAGTATGCATTAACTCTAGGTCAGAGACCATCATAATGCAAGTTTGGTTCATGATCGATCAAGTGGTGTAGGCTGTAGAAGAGTATATATACATAGGATGTGACCTTAATTTTGATATTTACCTTAGAAAATGGTTTGCACCATTCCTAGTATCATCATGCCAGGTTAAGTTAGTTGTGTGTGCTGTAATAGAATATATATATATATATATATATATATATATATATATATATATATATATATATATATATATATATATAAAGAATAATGGAAATAGTATTCCGACAAAATAGAGAAATAAACCGGAGCATACCGAGCTATGTGTTCATCAAGAGTTCGTCTTTATTTCGAGACCTCCTCTGGATGAATGAGACTAAGAAAACAAAAACACCAGTACAAATATTTCAAACTTTTTCATGTGCAAAGGGTGATGCTGTTCTATTTCAGAAACGGTGAATTCAAAAAAGGAGAGCAGCTTGCATTTTTAAAGAGAGGTAGATTTTTAATAACGTCATATAGTCGTTAATATGTTTTTCAAAGATATAAACGCAGTTAATATTCTTTCTGGAAAAAGTACGTCTATGTATATTCAAATATATGTGAGCAACAGAAATGAAATGAGTGTGGTGTTGTTATGTAATTTATTGATTCAGGTTATATGTATTAATTATTACGGGGGGGTTCTATGGCGTGAGAAGCTTTACTTGTGTCTACAATAAAATTATGTTCTTTTAATAAAAAGTTTACTTATTAATGGCGCTATATTATAGAAACCTGCACGCTCTTTTAATTGTGCTTGTATTTGGGGGGCCATCATCACGCATGGTTTGTGATTGTCGGACCAATGATATGGGCTTTAAAAGGGCTGTACACCCAGACACACACACATACGAACGCTACTATATTATATATATAGGGTGTCCCAAAAGAAGCTGATTGTTTTAAAAAAAGTAATAACTTTCTTAATTTTTTATATATTTCTTTTATTTTCTTAGATGATATAGAGTAACCCTTCTAAGGTCAGCATGAATCGTTACACTACCGAGGAGCGGATATTTATCGTAGAGTCGTATTTCCGATTGAATGAATCAATATCGGAGTTTCTGCTATTACTGATAAAGTAATAGGGGCATTTCTTGTGTTGAAGTTTCGTCGAAATTCTCTTTCTAATTTCGTCAAAATTCTCTTTCTAATTTCGACGAAACTTCAACACAAGAAACTCCCCTACTCCCAATGCAATAAAAGCTATGGTGGCTCGATTTCATGAGCAGAATTCTGTATGTGACCTCACTAAATCTTGTAGACCACGTACGGCAAGACGTGATGAGAATCGTCAGGGATTAGCAGAGAGGAGTCATCCACCTCTGTAAGAAGGAGATCAAGTCAAATTGGGGTCTCTCGACCGATGTGGTTCCAGCAGGACGGTGCAACGGTGCATATGGCATGAGAAATATTAAATCTGCTCCGGGACATATTCGCTTACCGAATAATTTCTCGTGACTGTGAGATAAATTGGCCATCCCGCTCGCCAGATTTCACGTGCAAATTTCTTCTTTTGGGGTTACCTCAAAGAGCGTGTATACGCAAACAAACAAGCCACCACAATAAATGCCCTTAAAAACAATATAGAGAAGGAAATTAGGGCCATAAGCCCTGAAATGTTAAGTGATGTGCTGAACAATGCCCTGCAGAGAGCACAAGAGTGTGAAAATGAAAATGGTGGACATTTGAGTAACATCATTTTTCATAACTAAAATTAAACCTTATGAAAAACATACCCTAGATTAAGTTGTGTAAATAAAATTAGAATAATGATATCTGAATATATCACAGAAGATCACGGAGAGGCTCATCTATCTACATATGAAAATCGGTGAGCATAACTTAACTTTTGAAGATGTTAATCAAATTTAAAATCCCTCAGCTTCTTTTGGGACATCCTGTATATAGATGCTGATCGTAATTAAATCACACGATTATTGTTACTAATAATGATTACACTAATCGAATCTCTAATTATGTTTTTTAAAGGAACACATCCGGATAACTCATCACAATACAGTGTAAATTAAACCTAATATGTTAGTATGTTAAAAAAGCTAACACATTTATATAAGGCGAATAAATACGTGTTAGTGAGTAGCGCTATATGACTATTAAACTATTTCAATAAAATATGTCTTAATAGAAAGACAGTTATCTGTTTAAACTTCCATTTGAACAGTAAAGCTTCGTGATATAAATTAAACTTTGATAGAAAATCAATACCTCACTATGAGAGAAGAACGTAACACTAGCATTGTCAACTTATCTAACATAGATACTTGCATTCGACACAAAGTTTAATATGGTTCCTTCTTAATAGCAGACAAATGTGCGCAAAAGTATAGACTATTGAATTCTCCGGGGAAATTTAATCAATGTAACTACACATCTGTTTTTATAGCTAAATTCAACTGCCTTCATGCAAAAGAATATTAATTTAAATGAAAATTGATCTGAAAGAAAAACGATCAGTAAACTTAACATGCATTGGCCTATATAAAGAGATAGTCTCCAGAATATTTGTAAAAAGACGAACAGTAGTCAAGAGATTTTCAAATCATTTCAACGCTCATACTCGTGATGGAGTATCTACAAATAATTCTAGGAATGTATTAGTCTCGCATCCATATTGATGACGACAGGAAGGAAGATTTGTACACCACACGATCACACAACCAATAAGCTTAGCTTTCTAGGGAAGCAGATGTGTTAAATTATTTATCATATACCCTATTTAATAACTGGAATCCTTCAACTGTATTTTAAAACACACACTAACACACACACACACATATATATATATATATATATATATATATATATATATATATATATATATATATACATGTATATACATATATATGAGCAAACAGATAATGGAATATGTTAAAAAACACTTTGAAATGAGTTAAAAACATATTTAATCTGAAAAGGAAACACTAGATAAATGGATAGTCCTTAATCCGCGGAGTTTCGAAGAAATACTTTTCTTCTCATCAGAGGGTAGGAATTAGCAAAATGCGGGATCGGATTTTTCATGCAGAAGTATTTGATGAAACAACAAATAAGTTAAAGATCTTACTCCTCTGCTTAACTTATTTTGTTTTCAAGTAAGATCTTTGACATATTTGCTGTTTCATCAAATACTTCTGCATGATAAATCCGATCCCGCATTTTGCTAATTCCTACTCTCTGATGAGAAGGAGAGTATTTCTTCGAAACTCCGTGGATTAAGGACTATCCATTTATCTAGTGTTTCCTTTTCAGATTAATTATGTTTTTAACTTATTTCAAAGTGTTTTTTAACATATTTCATTAACTGTTTGCTCATATTATAAGCTCTATTTCCTATTTGGTATTATCGAGCTTTTATATCTGGCTGAGATAATTTTATAAATATTAATTGTTTAATATTTATAATTTACCTTCATTTTACCATCTTGGATCATTTTGGTAAATTCAATTGTAATTTTCATTTTATATATATATATATATATATATATATATATATATATATATATATATATATATATATATATACATGTATATGCATATATATATACATATATATGTACATATATGTACATACATATATACACACATATATATATATATATATATATATATATATATATATATATATATATATATATATATATATATATATATATATACTAGCAAACGTATCCGTCGATGACTGGGTTCAAAAACAACCTACAGAAAATGGATTTTTCCTGTTCTGGATTTTACCATCTTTCCCTTTGGATTTTAATCATATCCTTTTTCTCCCTTTTATCTGTTTCTCTCTCTCTCTTTCTCTTTCTCTCTCTCTCTCTCTCTCTCTCTCTCTCTCAATCTCCTTGAATCCCAATAAACTGTCTCAAACTGTAAAATAAATTTGGAGATGCAAATAATTTTTTTGCTGTTGGAAAATTTAAATACATTTTCAATATCCAGATTTCTATTCTCTCTCACTCCCTCTCTCTCTCTCTCTCTCTCTCTCTCTCTCTCTCTCTCTCTCTCTACATATATATAATGTTAAGAAGAACACTATTCTTCTAGAATAGTAATTTCATGGCAGAGGGTTTTTGAAGTATGAAAACGATGTTATGTTTATATTTAATAATATTATAAGCATTATTATTATTATTACTATGACCATTATTATTATTATTATTATTATTATTACTTTACTATATTATATTATTATTAAGTTAGTTTCAATTTTTACTATTTTTATAACTATTAATAATATTATTATTACAGATCAAAACATTTTTTTTAGTTTCTAATTGTTAATTATACATATTGAAATAAATTACGCCTTGTTTTTTGCCGGTTGAAATGAACGCTAATGCTTGCAATTTTTTGAAATTATAATAAAATATATAACACGCTCCTTCCACAAACGGTAAAAATAATTTACGTGAACTCTTTCGAACCTTGTTGCCATGTATGAACGCTTCCTAAAATACAAATTTCCTGTTTTTCCACCGTCCTATATTTTCATTTCTATACTTTTCTATAAACAAGGGCTGTGGACTGCTTGACATATGAAAGATAAATATTAAATATAAAAAAGTATCGTTTTCATGTTTCAAAAACTCTCATGATCTTGAAATTACTCGCATCTATTGAAAGCACAATTTCGTAAGGATAAATTTTTAAAATTTCAGAAAACTAAGTAATGCTGTATATATTTTACTAAATAAAATTCAATGTTTTAATTATTCTTTCTGATAATTTCGTAGGCATGCAGGCTTAGGCATAAAAGAAGAGTTTGTAAGTATGCCTTCGGTTTACCTTTAGCAAGTAAAAATGGTCGACATCATTAAAAATATTATGAGGCAGAGAGAACGAAAATATCAGATCCGGCTACCCCTAGCAGCCGTCTTAGATGCCTTGGAAAATAAATGATTCACTCTATGTCTATAATGAATTGTTTTTTTTTGTTTTGTTTTTTGTCGATTTATACGTTTTTTATCATCTTATCTTTTATTTTCACTTTCCGTTTTAGACTATTTCATTTTTATTATATTACATGAATTTTTATATTAAATGAATTTGAATATTAGTTCAAACACTACTGATTAATGATTTATCCATAGTTTTAAGGGGGTTATACATTAGCATATCGTACCTTTTGTAATGAATTAAACCGCTTTTTGAAATGAATTAAACCGCTTTTTGAAATGAATTAAACCGCTGGTTACTTTTTGTAATGAATTAAACGGCTGGTTGCTTGGTTTATCGGGCTTAATCACGTAGGTTCTCCTCAGATCACCTAAGTTAGGCAACGTTGAGCCTGGTTAGTACCAGATGGGTGACCATTTGGGAATCCTAGGTGCTGTATGTCCTCTCCGCTTATATCGGCATTTGTTTCCAGTCGTCCTCTGCATACCCTTCATTTGCCACTAGTATTTAACAATGTCGACTCAGCAGAAGTGTGGTTGGAGATGGGTCACGCACAGGCACCCCTTCGTGAGTATCCATAATGTGACAAAGACTGAAGGCTCACTAAAACCGCTGGTTTAAAATTATTGTTATTTAAAATAAATAGCAGAATTTTATGGAATTTGTCACTATCCGCCCAAAAGGTTATTGGTATAGTTAACAACGATTTTTAAAGACAATATCTTTAGAAAAGACAAAAAAAACAAACTGTATAGACGCTTTCATAGTGCAAATAAATATGTCTTTTCCAGAAATGCCAGCAGAGCTATTATTGAGTAAATTACATCGGCTCAGTATACGAATTTCTTCATTAGTTCGTATTTCAGTGTTTTTACGAATTTTGTCCAATGTCAACGCGCATAAAATCCAGCCGTACATAAAGCGTTTTCTGAGGTACATGACTACACACGTACTAATATATCCATGTATCGCTTCGTCTCTCAACCTTTTCAAATAAGGCTACCAATACGAACAGCCTTCTCCCACGCCCACAAAAACCAATTTTCCATTCTTTTTCCTTTCTGTTTTCCTATTATTCTTTTCGATTGGACCGACGACGCTTCCTACACGATGCGTTTACGACTGCGTTTAGACACACTTCATTATCTTCCTCGACTGCCCCCAATGCTGTCAGCCGGCCAAGAAGAAGGGAAAAGTTCAGGTGAGGTTAATACCTTCCCTCTCTTTGATTATTATATCATCTTTGGAACGCCTGTGTTTTAATCGATTTTGCCCGCCAAAACACGCTCTATATAATTCTATTAGATTTTATTAGCGAGAAGATTAGCGCCCATATTTAAGCTGGGTTGCGTCTAAATGGAATCTTTCTTTTTCGACGTCTGTCGGTCTCTCCTCTACTTGCAATTTCCCGTCTCACTACACACACACACACACACACACACACACACACACACACACACACACACATATATATATATATATATGTGTGTGTGTATGTGTGTGTGCGTGTGCATGTGTGTAGGGACACACACATACACACACACTCGCATATATATATATATATATATATATATATATATATGTGTGTGTGTGTGTGTATGTGTGTGTAGGCATATTTTTCTAATCTCCTCGGTTTATTTGTATTTTTTCAATCTCTATTGATTTCACAGTAATCCTATTTTTCTATAATATAACACCATTATCAGTACCAACGTATCTGCGTACGTATATGTGTAATACATATTAAACAAAATCTGATAAGAAGTTTTTAATTGACTCGATGCATATCGTCCCGAAATATGAAATCTGCGATATTGATTTCTAATAAGTGCTCAATACCGCTGAACCTAAGATTTATCACATTTATAATTGATATAAATCATGTATTTCATTCAACTAATATCATACAATTGATAGATGGGAAACTTAGAAAAAAATATATATGGTGCATAAATTTATATAAACACGGTTTATATACCGTAAAAAAATAAAAGTTTGCAACTAACTAAAAAGTTTCTTAATAAATATACACCTTAATCTTTTAGGATTCCGTATACTCCATATTGGCACGATTGAAGGGCTTCGGAAATATCATCCAAATGTTAGAAATCAAGAAGTTGTTTTTTTCAGTTTGAGATTAGATTAAGGAATCTACCGTTTCTGTTAAAATTCGGACCGAATTAATTGTTAGCAAACTTTTAGTTTTTTTTCTCATCTATCTAGTTACTTGTGTTAAAGTAATCGTTTAATCTTTTGGCAACAGATATTGGGATTAGGCATTAAATCAAAAATAAGTTAAAAAAACCGAACGAAGATTAACAGAAACTCGATTAATGGCATGCTTAACTCATAAAAATAAACTCAGTAATCTATTAACTCTTTAGTCTTTCAAATATTTCACAAACACATGAGCATGTGTTGTAGATATACAGATATACATATATTTATATTTATTAATGAAGGGGCGTTATTGGACTAATGTATAACGCTGAGTTTATGGAATTCTTTGTGCGGCAATAAATCAAATAAGATTTATTTTGTACAGTAACGCACAAATATTGTATAAACCACAACGTCTGTTAAGGATTGAATGAACATTGTATACCATCAACCATGTATTATAGGTATTATATTACAAGAATAGTTGACTGTGGATGAACTTCCGGAAAAAAGTAACATGGGTACATTATTGTTTTTCGTACACTTTATTATTTAGGGTGTGTACCCCCCCCCCAAAAAAAACATAATACACATGATAATATTACATAACATCGGACAGAGTATAAATAAAAGCATACTGCCTGTCCATGTTGTGGCAGATATTTTTTCAAATATAACATTCATCAGATTATTCACTTTTTAATCTGTGTCCTCCGATTCTATATCCATGTTTCAAATAAAAATGGTATTTATTGTCGTTCTCTTGGCCGTTGTTCTATTGGCTCTTCGCCAATAAGCATACTACAGCGTGAAACGATGAAATTATCGCCATAGAAAAGACAACATGATTCCATTTCCGTTTGATGAAAACCGGTTTTCTTTTTCGTTTTCTTTTTTTTTTTTTTTTTTTTTTGCACACCATCTACTAGTTTGACATGTGTGTACAAATTCCAAGAGCGATAGGAGCTTCTATCATGTCTGAAAGTGACACCATGTTCAGGAGCAAGATAGGAGATGCGCCGGTGTAGAATGTATGCTCTCTACCGATCCAAGATATGATTAAAGACCATTAGTAACACACGCAAAATGCATCACTGGATTACCACAAATAACAGAAACGTGCACAGCGTGTTAAAAACAACGTTTCGTGCTACGATTATGGTGTTTGGTGTCGTTTCAAGTGGGGGCCACATCATGCCACCTCACATCTTCGAAGTCGGCTTGAAAGTCAGCATCAAACTGTACCTGGATGTGCTGAAGAGTGGGATGATTCCCTGGTGCCATCAAGTGGCTGATGGCAGACCCTGGGTCGCAGCAAGACTCAGCGCTGGCTCACAAGTCCAAAGAGATCCAGGTTTGGCTGTAGAAGGCGTGCTACGACTTTGTACCCTTCTCTCACTAACCCCGCTCCGTCACCGACCTGAAACCGCTGGACTACTTCGTTTGTCCAGAACATCAACAACATGACCTCCCACACTCCAAAAGCCAGCCTGATCGCCATCATACGCAGAGTATTCGCCGAGCTCCCGCCGGCGCGTGTGGAAAAGGCATGCTCACAGTTCGGGACTCGTATCGATGGGGTGAGTGAGGCTGAAGGCGGCTACATTGAATAGATGTCAGCTCTACTATATAATCAAGTTACTTGAATTGATTTTTTCTAATAAAGTTTTTTTTTTTTTTTAAAGCTGTAGATTTGTTTTCCTTAGGGCGATACTTTTATCGTCCCACCTTGTATAAGTAAAGCTGTCATCTCGTCTGTCCCTATCTGGTTATTAGTGCAAGCCCGCGAACCTCTGAATAACCACCAATGCCGTAATAGTCGGCTCGTGCTATTTTTGGTGTAAAAGTTATTAGACATCGGACAGATTTCTATTCTTACATCATTTTTCCTCTGGCCGCTTGCATTTGAAATTGTCTCCCTAGTCGTTGTTACCGTGAAGTTAACAACTTGTAGTAATTAAAACGTAATATGAACAAACATCTTGCTGCACAGCCTCCGATCCGGATTGTTTCATTATAAATATGGGCCTTGTTTCAGTAGCCTCTTGCGATTCAGTTTTAATATGTTTTGTTTGAGTCGGGGGCAAGCATTAAAAATATATAAACCAATCATTCAGTTTTAAACTAGCCTGGGGGTCCGGCGTTGCCCAGGTGTTTGGAGGTGTTTGTTGAGAAAAAATATAAAAAAATAATAATAAAATAAAATAAAAAATAAGTGGTAGTACGCAGGCAGGTTCGAACAAATATTTATAAGAAAATATTATTTGAAATATATTTCGGTAACAGAACTTTGACCCCAAACAACAACTTAGTATATTATGTTTTTATCCGAAAATAATAATTGATGACTTGAATGAACTTAACGAACTTTGTCGCCATCTTTTTTTGCTTTACTTTAATGATAAACATATGGTTACGGGACGAGGATTTGATATGTTCATGTCATGTATTTGTTTATTTCTGTAATTTATCAATTTGCGCCATAAACGTTTATAAAATCCTCATTAAGATTTCATTTTCTGTAAGCAGTTTCTGTAGTTTGCAGCTTATGAATTATAACTTATGAATTATAACTTATGAATTATAACTGAACATTTAATTATTGCCTCTGTCAAAATACACCTTCCCATGACCCATAACTTTATTCGGCTAATCATAGCATATTTTGTTTTTACCTCAACTTCTTACTCTATTACAATTTTGTTTATTTTGTTGGTTATAAAGGTGGGTGCAGGATTGATAGGGGCGAATTATTTTTATTTTAAATTTCGATTTGCTTATTTTATATTTCATTTATTTAATGTCTTGTTAGTTGTTAAATTAAGTGTATTCCTCTGGGTATAATATGAGATTTCAACTATAACCGAAACCGTAAATAAAACTTTTGAGGAATTCTTGGTAAAATTATTTATTTCAAGAAATGGGAGGTCATAACAATTAAACAACAGTCACATGGAAAAACAAGATGTAAGCGTGAGATACAAAATAATACACACGCTATCCTATTATTATATAGATAACTATAGAATAAGGCGGAGGATTTAGATGAGTAAACGTTCACACAATCTCTTCTATTACTCAGCGGTTCGCAGAATTAACATTGGACTCATAGATAACTGTGGATGAGCTTTTTTTTTATTATTACATTTTCACCCCAAACAAGGCACATTTCCACTCAGGTGTAGGGGGCTACTATCAGGATCAGCAACTACTGGGGTCCTATGTAGGGATTTGGGCAGCAAGACGTCGGTTCACCTTGCACTTGAACTTCTGCATGTCAGTACAGTTAGGGAAGCAGGATCCTGGAATGGAATTCTAGAGTCTAGCGGTTCTGGGGAAGAAACTACTGGAGTAGAAAGAGCTTTTACATCTAGTGATCTCTACTGTGTGGGGGTGGGATTTAGCTGCCTGTCGGGTTTGTCGAGGGTGTCTGCGTCGTGGGGCCACAGGTGTCTGCAGTTTGTCAGAGCACTCACCATTAAAATACTTGTAGAACAAGCAGAGGGATGCAATGTTTCGTCGATGGGACAGGGGCTGAAGCTTAGATGGCAGTTTAGGGCCTATCAGGTTGGCGACTCTTTTTTTAACCTTGTCTAGGAGCGAGAGACTGACAACATTGCTTTATAGTAGGTGGTATTATTTATTTTATAATGCGCATGCGTAATAGCTCCATTTAGTGAAGTAAATTGAACTACACTCAATATTGGTTGGTTGGTTGTTTTTATTATTACGGCATATCAACCCTTTTCAGTTTATTTAATGCCGAAACCAAAGATTTTGGAGAAAAAGTTTTTAATAGAATATATTTGTTGTTTTCAAGTCGGTTTCTATTTAACCCATAGCTGGGATCTAACAGTTACAAACCACTCCGGGTCAGAGTGGACCTGGGATCAATGGCAATTAAAGGGTGGATCCACACTCTCCAAAGCCCGCAAGCTGGGGCGTCACCACTGGATATAGTTTAAGGTCGTATCCAGGATCACGCAATATTGGCGTGTCGCATATACAAACAAATATTAGATAATGCATAATCGAATCTGTTGACAGTTATTTGACGGAGAAGTAAAAAAAAAAACACATAAAACTTATTATAAATCAAAGATGGCGTAAATATCTTACAACACAATTGCAACTATTCTTCCGATTTGTTCGGATTTATCTTATTATGCCTATATTCGTTCTATGTTTTTAAAAAGTTATTGAGTTTTTATTCTTCCGAGGAGTCAGGACGTAAACGATTCGAAAATAATATACAAATGTTTCTCCGCTACGAAACAGGTGCTGTTAAGAATTGAATATTCTAACATGCTGAAAAAATAAACTGTGAGCTAGACAACATCTACGAATTTGGAATATAAACTTTTTTATCATTTTTATAACATGAATAGGATAGCCAAATTAATTGAGAATAGGAAACTAGATCTAATATCTGTAACACTTATTCTTCTTAAGATTAAGGGACCTGGTCTTGATCAACACTGCTAGGGAGCCGTGATTTAATATAGGTTTTGTTTTTTAATTCCCCGAAAGAGTGTTTCATGGAAAACAACTGATAATCCCGTAAATTAACATTAGCACTATAGTGAATTCTGACTAAATAGTTTTCTAACGAATCATAAAAATATAAAAATCAAATAAGTGTTTTTTAAGTTTTAAAGGTTAAAAAAAACTTACAAGATTATATATACACTTGTGCCCGATATTATTCATACCCCCCCTTGAAAATTGATTTTATTAGGTGTAACTTTGTAAGGATTTATTGGTTACGTCAATATTGATACATATTCTTAATAAACCTCTTCTGATAATTTTCGTCATTTTAAAATCTCGGAATACTTGTAATAAAAGAAATATACAGCTATTTATAAAATCTGCAATGTTCAAAAATAATCATACCCCCTTATTTTTCCAGTATTAATCGAGTTTCTGACTGTTTGTTTCCTGTTTGATTCTTATTTTGAATGCTTTTATACAACCTTTGATTAATTTCATTTCATTTTTTTGCATTTTTCAGAAATTAAAATGATATCAACTGAAAACCAATAAAAGAATAAAAATTATTAGAATGGGGAAGAAAAAAGAGCTTAGTAATGATCTTAGGATTAAAATTGTGAATTCACATAGGGATGGTTTAGGTTACAAGTAAATTTCCAAGAAATTTGAGGTCCCTACAGCAACAGTACAGATCATCATCAAAAATTCCAGAGCCACCACACAACAAACAACTTGATTGGTAGAGGAAGGAAAAGGAAACTGTCTGCTAGAGCCACCAGGAATATTGTAAGAAGTGTTAATGCAAATCCAACCACCACTACTAACGACATTTTAGAAAATCTGGAGTCTTCTGGCATAAAAATATCAAGGCTAACATTGCAAAGGACTCTGCATGAAAATGTCTGAAAGGAAGAAGACAGAGAAGGACTCCATTGCACACCGGAAAACACCTTGCAGCACGTCTAAAGTTTGCTAGGACCCATGTGAATTCTCCAGAGTCCGTTTTCCCAAGTATGTTGTGGACTGACGAAACAAAAATTGAATTGTTTGGCCATATGGATGCTTCTTACGTTTGGAGGAAGAAAGGAGAAGCTTACAACCCAAAGAACACCATACCCACGGTGAAACATGGTGGTGGTAGCCTAATTTTTGGGGGCTCCTTTTCGGCTAGTGGTCCAGGTAGTTTGTTCAAGATAGATGGAACCATGAAGAAGGAGCAATATTTGGAGATACTCCAGAAAAACATTAGACAGGATGCGGAGAAGCTCCATTTAGGACCAAACTGGGTCCTTCAACAGGATAATGATCCAAAACATACTGCCAAAATAGTCAAGAAATGGTTTGAGGATAATCAAATTAATGTTTTGGAATGGCCTAGCCAGAGTCCCGACCTGAACCCTATCGAAAACCTTTGGAACATATTGAAAACTGAGGTTAAAAAGCGGAAACCTAGAAATTTGAGGGATTTGGAGAACTACTGCATTGAAGAATGGTCAAAAATCAGTGTTGATTCTTGTAAAAACCTTGTTGATAAACATCCAAAACGGTTACAGGCAGTTATTAAGAATAAAGGGCATGCTATTGACTATTAGTAAGAGAGGTATGAATAATTTTGAACTAGTGCCATTATTGTTTTTCTTTGTATAATGTTTCAAACTTGCATAATTTATTTATTTGTTGAGTTTAAATTAAATGCGTATGCTTGATTTATTGTTTGAAATCCCTTTAATATTGTCTACCTTCTGGTTTGAGCAATATTCTTATAGAAATCTACAAAGATCCGAGGGGTATGAATAATATCGGGCACAAGTGTATATATATATATATATATATATATATATATATATATATATATATATATATATATATATATATATATATATATATATATAGGCATTAGACACACCAGTTAACATTTTTTTATAAAGCATTTCTATATAAAAACCGCTTGGGTCAAATCGTAAACCGACTAGATATATCGAGCTTAAAAAAGAAAACAAATTCTACTAAGTATAATAAAAACTAATTATAAGTATTAGATATAGTCTGCCAAAAAAAACAGCAATTCTTCCGCCTTTGTCAGAAATATTGCTCATAGCATGCGAAGACTAAATAAGAAAATAATAAAAGCGAAACTTATATAAAGAAATGGAATGCCTGTAATGGATGTAAATTCATAATCATAAACTCTCGCCGAGCAAAGACAGAAGTTTCATTTTGGTACACGAAATAAAACTCGATTAATGCAAATATTTTAAATCTGATCCTCGGGTAACACGACTCGAAGTCAATCAGAATGATGTCGTTTGCTTGCCAATATATCGACCATTAACCAATGCGCGTAGAGTCAGGAATGCTAGCGCCGTTTTGCTAGTAATAATGTTGTCGGATTTCGGCTGCATCTGTTCGCTCGGCAAATCAACAATATTTAAGATCACACGGCGAATAACGGCTCAAACGGCACGCAAATGCTGCCGTCAATGTCAGAACCTTTTCAAAGCTGCAATCTAATCAGATATAATATTCTTCAACACAGCTTCCTGACACGCAGGCTACAGCGAACATTCGTCATGAACAGTGATCGTGATATTAAAACTGATGATCAGAATTCATATCAGCATTTGCGTACTTTAAATAAGACGCGATAAACACACATTGAAAACCATAAAGTATTTGCGAATCTGCAAAAAAATTGAGACTCTTCTGATGATAAAGTGGGAACTAACGCTGGAGGATAGCTAATATCTGAATCCAAAAATGGTCCCAGCTTTTACTGTATCGCATCTACATTTTAGCTACAGTAAATCATCGCCTTATCTAGATCAACAAATATACGTGACGACTAAATATGCGTTCATTTCATACGATCTACAAAATTTCCATACAATAGAAAAAAATAACAATAAAAGTTTTTTTTTTTTCTTTTTTCTTTGTAGCGATGGTTGAAATTGGCCAGTCTTGGATTATTTAAGAAATGGGTTGGCAATAATTTTTGTTAAATTGGACTTGATAACAACTATGTCGTGATTAGATGAATAGCAGTCGTAGTGTATTGTGTTCCATATAGTTTCTTGATGCATTGAATATTGTGCAAGTATATGAGGTATATTTTTTGCTTATTAATTTTGTTTTATTGTTCCAGTAAAGAATCGTCTTTAGCTCTCCAAATTGTCAGTCATCATATGTTATCTATATAACACTGCTATCTATACATCTATATAATATCTATATAACACTAAACATCTATACCGTAGTACCTTTACCGTACGTACGTGTGCCACGGTTTCCAGATTATAAATTATTCGATCAGAAGATTCTATTTATAAAAAATAAGAGATAGTATATGATAGCATACTACGAATATTAAATTATTAGTATATAAATAGGCTTATTTAATAAGTAGAATTTAACCATTACCAAATACGCAATGTAGGAAAACAAATAAATAAATAAATAAATAATTTGAATAAAAAATTACGCTGCTTTTCGGTCAAACATGGAACTAAAATATATATTCTTGGCCTTCTAGCTAGAACTCAATGGTAGTATCTGTTCTGTCTAAGGTTGTATGATATTGTGTCGTTTTCGTTCGCGCCGGGCATTTATACGATGGAAATACATCACAGACTCTTATAAAGATATTGGAGATAAACCGTAATAACCAGATATATATACTGACCATATATTTACCAGATTACTTTGATATATATTTTTTACAGTTTTAACAAAATAGCTACAATAAAATCTCGGGGTTTCGATTAATAGAAGCAATATATAATATATGAAAGATGCCATTGTGGAATTTTCACGGATCACGCGAGTTTATAATATTTTAGTTTGTCTGTTCGTACGCAAATGAAAATATACGTTTGCTTTACGAAAAAGGAATTAGCACGATATGCATAATTAAAACACTTATTTTCTGATGTCAGTTCGCAAGTTCGTATCTCATGTAAGTTTAAAAGCTTTTATTTAACAGGATCCAAGTTTTATGAATTGAACAATAACATAACATAATAATACAAAAATATAAATGTTTTTTGGGCTAAGTTATCATTTATTTACAACTCGCGACTGCGCCGCGTCGGCACACACAACGCCGAGTCAAACATAAAATCGAGTACACTCAACATCAAGTACACTCAACATCAAGTACACTCAACATCGTCTTACAATAAATGCTTACCTTGTGAACTCCGAGTATTGCAAATCCCCATATGCACGAAACAAAATAACGGAACAAACAAAAATACCCCAACTAAGGATAATGAGTAAACGTTGGATAAAATGATGGTTAAAATTATTACGAACTTTCCAAAATTCGAACCTGAATTTTTTTTTTTTTTTACATTTTCACCCCAAACAAGGCAAATTTCCACTTTGGTGTAGGGGGCTACTATCAGGGGCAACAACTACCGGGGTAATATGTAGGGATTAAGGCAGCAAAACTTGAACTTCTGCACGTCAGTACTGTTGGGGAAGCAAGGACCTTGAATGGAATTCCAAAGTCTAGCGGTTCTGGGGAAGAAACTATTGGAGTAGAAATATCTTTTAAATCTAGGGATCTCTACAGTGTAGGGGTGGGATTTAGCAGCCTGTCGGGTTTGTCGAGGGTGCTTACGTCGTGAGAGGCACAAGTGCTTGCAGTTCATCAGAGCATTCACAACAAAAATACTTGTAGAACAGGCAGAGGGGTGCAACGTTTCGACGATAGGGACAGAGGCTGAAGCTTAGATGCCAGTTCAGGGCCTATCAGGTTTGCGACTCTCTTCTTCTGATCCGTAGTCAGGCGCGTTATCTATTGGCCACAAGTCCTGTCAGTAGTCCGAAAGATTCTACCGCAACTGTAGTCATACAATGCTAAATTCCGTTGACAATGTGAAAAAACGTGTTCGACAAGTTTATGAAATGGCTCAAGAAGCCTTATTTCGGGCTTTTTCTGTGACTTGGCATTGATCGTTACGAACCATATATAGATAAGGACAGTCTAGGGACTCACAACTTTCACGAAAAAAAAAAAAAGATTTTTTTTTTCAATTTAGTGCATCCATTCGAAAGTTTTATTGGTATATAGGCATACATACATAAATAAATAAACATTTAGAATGTTATTAATAGTACGGATCTACAAAACAAGTATTCGGCATTAGTTAATAGCAAATTATTTTACTTAACATTTTTTTTAAATACTTAAAAATACGTTCTAATAAGAACTAAATATAAATGCATCTATCATCGTTATTTATACTTTTTCACAATATGTTTCCATTGCGTCAGCGATACATCAGTGGAAGATGGAAAATTACATGGCCTGGCACTCTACGAACATCGCTGAAAGAATTGGTACAAAGGGTACAAATAGTTTTTTTTATTATTAAAAGAAATAATTTAACCATTTATCATCCAATATTTCATAATATTATGGACAAAAAGTAGAGCAATCAAAATTAATTTGCGTATCAGAAATATAACAAAAGGAGAAAAAAGTAGCGTTTATCAAAAAAAAAAAAAGAAGAGTTATAGTAACATGATTTAAATTTGCCCATTTTCGTTTTATTTAATCATGAATTGAATTCAACTGAAATTATCTTAAAGATAATTATTTTATGTTTAGAAATTTAGATATCTGTACTTCTAAGCTACTAAAGAACATTCTTCTCATTTTATTTTTTCCTTCTTTCATTTTATTATATTTCCTTTTTTACTTGGGGTTTTATACGTGCATTTTTATATATTTATTTTAATTCTTTTGTATTTGAACTTCGAACTGTGCCACTATTATAATGCTAAGATTTTCATATCCACTTATATTTACCTAAATATTATTTTAGAAGTAATTAAAATATTTCTTAGATTTTTTGGATACAACTCGAACTCAAGACTATTTATATTATCTATCACAGATCAATGTATTTGGACTCCGGGCGTTAGAAATTTGGAGTCACAAGACTATATCCCGTATTTAATTGTCGATTCAAACCGTCTTCTGTGATAAAAAGCGGTGGCGTGCATTAATTATATTCTCGTTTCGCCTTTAATGTTTAAAAAGGATTTAAAATTTTCCATCACCAACCGCCACACACTACCCTGAATCACCGTTTGAACTGGATTGAGACTAAAATTCTTACAGCGGAGCTTGTCTTTAATGATAATGTAAAAAGGCATTTCGACAACACTTTGCATTCAACAAGGACCTAAGAACTTTAGATAATATTTCTACTCCTTTGCGTCTTAAGAACTTTCTCTTATTTTTCTTTTTTAGTCGCAGGAAAGCGACTCTATAAGTCACTCCGTCGGTTCATCGGTTCGTCGGTCGGTCCGTCGTCCGTCGGTCTGTCCGTAACACTTTTGTGATTGGCCTTTTTGGTTAAGATACAAAGGTATGTTGTTAATAGATGCTGTTCTTAGCGTTTTAAGTTTTTCTTGGCCTTTTGGCCAATATCAATGTGCAGTATCTGTTAGCAAAGACTATATGTGGGGGCAGCCCCACATATAAGACCTTGGTCAATGTAGGGGCAACCCTTCATACCAATTGTCACTATCCAGCTCCCCTAATCCCCGGTGAGTTGGTCCCCTTTTCCCCTTCACTCCTCACAGTAAAAATCGGCCTTGTGCCTAATTTGCTCAGTGGATGGGGGGGGCAAATAAATACCCTTTTGGCCAAGATCAAACTGTAGTACTCGTTCCAGCAGATACTGCAAGCAAAGATCATATGTGGGGGCAACACCACATATAAGACCTTGGTCAATGTTAAGGCACCCCTTCATACCAATTGTCACTATCTAGCTCCTCTACTCCCTGGGGAGTTGGTCCCCATTTCCCCTTCACTCCTCACATTAAAAATCGGCCTTGTGCCTAATTTGCTCGGTGGGGGGGGCAAATAAATACTCGTTTTTTGGCCTTTTGGCCAAGATCAAAGTGTAGTATCTATTCTTACTACATACTGTACTTATTGTGATATAAAGTGGTGGATCACTTTTCTGTATTAATTTAATGTAAAATGATCATTCACTTTACAACCAGTCAGTCTCAAAGCCATTCAAGTCATTCCCCAGATCATTTAAGTTGTTTTTGAAGGATTCCAGTTATTTTTTTACGCATTTTAGTCATTCTTAAGGTCATTCAATTCATACTTAACTCATTAAAGTAATTCTAAGTCATTTACTTTTTATTTATTTAAGTCATTTCAGCCCATTTTTCGTTCATTTTAGTTTATCTTTAAGAATTTCATGTTAATCCAACATTCACGCATTCATTCATTACACGAGAGCACGCGACTAATTGCTATCGGCCTTGTTTTAATTGTTGCATTCTCGTTATATTTTCTTACCTTTTTTACTTGGCTTTTTGTACTTGTTGTTGTATTTATTTTTGTTCTTTTGTATTTATAACTTTGTACTTTTTATACCTTTATGATTATTTTATATATATATTTACTATTTCATACTTTTCCCCCATATTACTTTCTATTTTTATCCCCTTATTTTACCATTTGAGTACACTTTCATTTATTCACTTATAATTTATCTTCTTACATTTATTCTTTAATAATTTCTAATAATTTATACTTCATTTAAATACTAAGTTTAATTCAGATACCTCTACTTATATATGCAGACCTAGTATAAATACTCTATTTAAAGTCGGCCCTGTTGGTGGGGCATTAGAATACGCCGACTGCCCCCCCTCTGCAGAGGGTAAAAGTCCCTCAATGGGGGTCCTGGATATGAACTTAAACTATATCCAATGGTGAGGCTCCAGCTTGTGGGATTTGGGGAGTGTGGAGCCACTCTTTAATTACCATTGCTCCCAGGTCCACTCTGACCCGGAGTGGTAGTACCTGTTAGGGTCCCAACTATGGGTTAAATAGAAACCGATGTGAAAACAACAAATATATTCTATTAAAAAAAAATTTCTTCCGAATCTTTGAATTCGGCATAAAATAACCCGAAAAGGGTTGATATGCCGTAAAATAAAAACAACCAACCAACATCTATTTAAAGTCAACCCCCTCCATAATAATAAGCCATTACATTATATAATTACATAAACTTCCTCGTTAAATCAGTTATCCTATATTTTTACCGAGAGTTTAGATGTGCATATGTACAGATATATTAAACCCACCATGACATACGTGGTATACACCTGACTTCATTATCTAATAAAAGCTATATTCGTCTTATATCACAGATATCACTTGAGTTCTCCCATTCCTCTCCCACAGGGTTTAAATATTTTATCTCTCGCTGCACAATTATTTCGCTCCTAATGTAGCTATCGTTAGACGTCGCATCCCTATTATGTTACGTAGAATATTCTCTCTTCTTTTAAATAACATAGTATAAAGAGTTTTATTTATCCTACATCGTAATTAATGCCTCATACTTATTGATTAAACGAATACATTTTTATATATACCAGCATATATTTTTATATTGTCGTTTTCTTATTTTATTGACACTTTTTATATATATATATATATATATATATATATATATATATATATATATATATAGTTTAGTAATAAGGATGATAAAACAAGGTGGGGATAAAAATAAAATATTTAAACAGTTAAAGAAAGCCTTTGTTCGTTATCCCGATGCTTTTGAATCGTTTAAGATAAACCAGACTATATTAATAAAGGAAATCCAAAACTATATTAGCAATGTATAAAATGTATTTATAATTACATATAATAAATTTATATTAAAAAAAAATAAATCAAAAAATGTATATATGTAAAAATATTTTTAACCTTTATATATCTAATTTTAAATAAGAATATAAATATACTAAATACTAATCATAGTGGGGGTGATAAGTAGTTACATGGATTAATCCTAATCTCATAAATACAAGACTGATGAATTAAAAAATTAAAAAAATGTATCCATTTTTAATGTGGAAATTGATGAATCGCACAGGTAAGAAATTCATTTTTATAATATGAAAACGTTATTAATTGCAATTAAGAAAAGGAAATTGGATCAAATGTTTGTAACATGTCTTCTTCCTAAGATTAAGGGTGGTGGTGTTTGATCAACACTGCTGGGGAGCCATGATGTAATATACTGTTTTGTTTTTAAATCCCCGAAACAGTGTTTCATGGTAAACAACTGATGATCCCTTGAAAAATAAATTATTTGTATAATAGTAAATTCGGAAGCGAGTTGATACAGTGATTGCAGGTGATTAAATGACTTACTGACTTGATGGTTTTCTTACGAATGATAATTTTTTTGTATAGATTTAAAGGTTAAAAACTTCAAAGACTATATATACACATATATATGTATATATATATATATATATATATATATATATATATAAGCGATATAAGATACTGATAGAATTCAGATGAAACATCCTGATAGATATTACTTGAAGTAATACTTTCAAGGATATCCTGGCCAAAAAGGAAAAGCTCAATATTTAAGAATAGAGCACTATATAAGTTTCGTGGTTTGATTTTAAATTCTGAAAAAAAAAAAAAACATATAGAGGCATATATTCGATTTAAGAATTTATTGCTTGACAAAGGAATATGTAGAAAGGGTTATTTTAATATATATATATATATATATATATATGTATATATATATATAATATCTATATGTATATATTATATATAGTATGTACATAATGTTATATATATGTATACATATGTGCACACACATACACACAGTATATATACCCACATACACACAGATTATATATATATATATATATATATATATATATATATATATATATATATATATATATAGTAGCAAAAGTGCCCGTCGTTGATTGGGTTCAAATACACACTACAGAAAATGGACTCTGATTTATGAAAGACAGCTTCGAATTTGGGGCATCAAAACCAAAGCAAAATATGATGAAAGTAAAAATAAAATAGATAAATCCCATATTTTATTATACCATATCTGTTCGCACTGAAACACTTATCACAATATTCTGTGGATCTATATTAAAAAACCTTGTTAAACTTTGTGACATATTTCCATTCTATGGAGATCAGGCGCGAACGAACACCCCATAATTTTATTATACCATATTTCTTCAAAATGAAACATAATTATCGAAGTATACTTACGCAGATAGATATGAAAAGTCTTTATTAAAGTTTGTGCCTATTTCCATTCTATGGATGCCAGGCGCTAACGCACAATTTTATTATACCATCTCTATTTAAGTTAAAACATACTTATCAAAGTATTCTTACGTATATCTATATCAAAAACACTTAGAAACGTTTTTTTAATTTTAAAATTTTTTATTTCCATACATTGTGGACCAGGCGCGAACGCAGACCCCACAATTTTAATGAGCCACCGTTCTTTCTGCCAGATCAAACATACCCATTCCTGTATCTGGATACTTCTTCTATTATTATATGCAATCAGTTTTTTAAAATTGTCAACCATACAGGAGCCTATTCGTGACCACACACACACACACATACACACACACTCACACACACAGACATTCAGCTTTATATTATGTATATATATATATATATATATATATATATATATATATATATATATATATATATAGATATATATATACAAAGCATATGTCCTAATACGATTTTTGGAGACTATTCCATGATAATATAGAAAATAGTATTCAATTGTCATTAGATAATAGTTTCATATATGATTATTATTTCAGAAAAATAAACTTCTAACAATGTCTGGTTAATTGAAGAGAAAAAAAACTATATAACAGCATGAGAAGGGCCTACATACATCAGAAATATTCGTCAATATCAACAAAATGTTTATAAAAAGACCGATTAATTATAACTAAGAAACTTCGTCGATCAACGGTAAACAATGATCAGGTCATCCCTGCACCTCCAGAACACTTAAAACTATCAAAAGTAGAAGGGAAAAATTAGGCGTAATCCAAGAAGATCATAGTGTCAAATTGCAAGGGAGGGAAATGTCACCAAAGACAACGCGAAGAATATGGTCAATCGATTTACAAATGTCAATATATGAGTTCCAATTGCACTCACAACTGGAAAGAGATTCACCAGAAGTCGACTATTCTATTACTATATCAGATCGTTGTCGTCGTCGTAGTTTTTTTTAACTACACCTAGATTGAAAATAAATCAGCTAGATATTTACTCTCCCTATGAAAAGTACAAATAAAGGAAGGGGTGAACCTAAGGCCAACTGTACCTTTGTCCTGAAAGTGCCTGCCCATTGGCTGATTAGGATGGGCGCGGTGGAAACTAGAAAGCTGATTGGCTGAGTAAAAATGCAATAGCATGTCCGTATATATAACACCGGTAACCGCTAATCTTTGCATAAGCCTGACGAATTCTCACCAAAATGAAACACGGAATATTCTGTGTAGCTTAATTGGCATAGATATTTTTATAATTACTATGCACACACACACACAGGTACACACACACACACACACACACATACACACCCACACACACACACCCACACACACACACACACACACACACACACACACACACACACACACATAGTGCCGGCAAAAAGGAAGTACGCACTTGTAATTTTATAAAAACTACAAATTTAAGCTAAATTTAATGCAACTGTCTAAACAACCTAAACCTCGTTTAATTCGGCTTTCATTCCTCTATAATTTTACCTGTTCATATTCGACTTTTAATATATCGAAAAAATATTCTAGTGTTCACATCAATTTAAAATAAATAACTTCAAATTCAGAAGGTAAAAAGTAAGTCCGCAGCAACAAGTTCGCTTAAAACCAGGTTAAATTAGCGAACATAAATCAGTTTAAAATATCCACCAACAGGCAACAAAGCATCTCTAAGCGTAATTGTTGTTGTTTTTCCAGGTTATCTAACGTAACATTTAGTCCATATGCTACGACTGTCTTTTAGTAATCGTCAGGAGCTCATTAATCTCAACCTTTCTGGTTTATCCAATCGAGAAATCTGCCGCAGATTGAAATGTGATGAGAAAACGGTACGAAAGACTGTGCAAAAGCACCAAAACACCGGCAGTGCTCGTGATGCCCCTTGATCTGGTATTATTAAAGTTACTTCTAACAGGGAAGACAATGCTATCAAGATCCGCAGCCTAAGAAACAGATTTGAAACGGCTCCACAAATCCAACAACACTGCAATTTTGTTAAAAAGTACGCTCTTTCTACTTTCAAGAACAGATTAAAGGAATTTAATTGGCGAGGATTTGTTGCAAGGCGCAAGCCAATGATTTCTGTAAAGAACAGAAATCGCCGTCTGGACTTCGTCAGATGCAATGACGATCATGAGTCTTCATATTGGTCAAAAGTGCTTTTTAGCGGCGCAAGCAAGTTCAATAGACTAGACAGTAATGGTAGGCATGTATGTTAGTCGAAGGAAAGACAAAGAATTTGATCGTAGGTGCTCAGTTTCAACGCTACAAGATGGCGGAGGTTCAGTTTTGGTGTGGGGCATTATTAGTACCAATGGTCCAGGGCCTATAGTTCGATTGCAAGGTCGAATTTAGTCGACCAAGTACATGTTGCCTGAAAATGTTCTACCCTACTTTGGCCGGAATTTGGATGATACTCCCATATTCATGCAGGATAATGCTCCCATTCACACAACTGGCAATATCAAGAGGTTCCCTGGATTAGCCTGCACAATCTCCATACGTCAATCCTATCAAAAACGTATGGCATTACATCAAGCAACAGCTACGCAATGATAACATTTCAAATTTGGAAGAACTTTGGACAAAGTTTAAAGAAAAGTTGAATGCCATTTCCCCGGGTTATTGCTGCAGTTTAATAAAAGGAATTTCCAAAAGATTGCAGGCTGTTAAATTGCAGAAGGCCTATGGTACTAAATATTAACTAGTTCATTGTGTTCCTGTTGTATTTGTTTTGCATTAATGTCTTAAAGTGATATTTAAATAACAATTTTCCATTGTGTGGACTTGTTTTTTTTTTTTTTTGCCCCCTCAATTTGAAGTTATTTTTGTAAATAGACGTGGACACTAAAAATTAGAGAAGAATAAAGGGTCAATCAAACGAGTTACAGTTTGTTTAAACAGTTACATTAAATTTAGCTGAAATTTGTAATTTTTGAAAAAATTGCAAGTGCGGACTTTCTTTTTGCCACCTTTATATATATATATATATATATATATTTAAAATATAATTATCAACTGACACGTGTTTCGTCGTCCACGATTCATCAGAGTGGCTGAATCTAGCGAGATTCGAAAGCGGCACCTCGTGATAAGAAGCCTACACCTCTACCACGGTGCTAACCTCGCCGGACTACTAAATGTATCACTTTTACGTAGATGTTTTTATTTGCTTTTTTTAGCGATACTTTCTTGAATGAATTCAAGTATTTATACGAAAGTGCATTTTTACCTAAATGTTTGTTGGGAATAATTTTCCCATTGACCAATCTGGTACCCTCTTTTAATGGGGGCGGCATATATATTATTTTTAAAATATAATTATACACTGACACGTGTTTCGTCGTCCACGACTCATCAGAGTGGCTGAATCTAGCCGCTCCCCATTAAAAGGGGGTACCAGATTGGTCAATGGGAAAATTATTCCCAACAACCATTTAGGTAAAAATGCATTTTCGTATAAATACTTGAATTCATTCAAGAAAGTATCGCTAACAAAAACAAATAAAAACACACACACACACACATACATACATATATATATATATATATATATATATATATATATATATATATATATATATATTGAGCTATGAGCATGACCAATGTAATATGAGAATACGAGGCGTTGTATGAATTCGACGTAGAAATATTCAGGTTAGTACAGTAGAACTACGTAATACGGCATTAAAAAATTAGTAACAAAATACAGCACAGTATATAATACACATGTATATAATCAAATAGCAGGCGGGGAAAATACCGTAACAAAGAGCCGAAAAAGCATCGTTTCCCACATCATAACCTGAAAAACCCGTATTCTAGGGCACCCGTATGCTGGAGTTCTAGTATATTTTCATGACAAGTGCTCCTCTGAGCTTCAATCTATGGTCCCTTCTCGACAAACTTTCACGAAAACCCTCCTCTAGCCAAAACCAAGTCAATAATTTCCCACACTCCTTATCTGTGCCTAAACTTAAATATAGATTCCATGAACAAAGCTTATTTCTTAGAACTGCACGCCTGTGGAACTCTCTTCCGATTGCCTGCTTTCCAGCAGACTACAACCTGATTGTCTTCAAGTCCAACGTAAACAAGTTCTTAATGAACCGCCCCTTAAGTAATCCAATTTACAAAATTCCTACTACTTATGTTTACTGCGTTATAATCACATTGACTAATGTATACCCATTCTTATCCTCAGGTGGTTTCTGGGCCTTGATAAGTGGTGATTCCTGTGTAAAAAAAACAATTAATAGACGGTGTTTTATAAAAATAAATCGACCCGTAATATACCTTCGTATTCTATTGTAGTGCAAAACCATTGAGGATTTTCTACACTCACACTTTACATTCATTAACCGTTATCCTTGGATGGCCTTCGGGCCTTGATAAGTAGTGACTCCCTTGTAAAATAAGATTCTAATAGCTAAGAGCCGAGATTTTCTCAACAAGATTATAAAATGTTGTGTATGTATCCATAACACGAACGCAGAAAGTAAAGGTAAAACAAATATATTAAGACGAAAATAAAATACATATTTACAAAGGTGCAGTTGTACTGCAGTTGGAAGATTGTCCGACAGAGGGCGTGTTAAAGTCTTTCATGGAGCAACCGGCACATGCGTCTTGCCTATCTGGCGTTCGAACACAGCTCTCCGGTCTTGCTGACTTGATACCTTTATCTATATCTTGTTCACCCACTTATGCTAATTAGTGGGCGTCTCCACAACATAAGCAATTCATTTATAACAAACGCAATTGAATTAATTCCTCCTCCGACCGGTAAACTTTCTAAGATATTTTACCACAGAATTTTATTCGGTGATCGTCTGATTCATCAACGCAGGCACACTAAAATGGCGGCCAAGGGTACGGCTTACTTCGGTTTCCTTTATACACAAGAGATAGTATAGATCAAATAAACTACATGTACGTCTGCGTGCCACCTTCCACCCAAAAAATCAAAATTAAAGTCAGTCGATAATCTCGACCACCGTGTTTCTTTTTCAATATGCTACGTGAACATCGAAAAAAAAAATGAAGTTAAAAAACTGCGAACAAAGTGTTAAACGCATGAAATTCGGTAAAGTATGCTATTCTAATGCGTTTGTTATACATTATTTCTCATTTTGTATCGTTTTCTTTGCACGTATTAAATTGCAAACTATCCTGTACATTTTTAAAATCTAGTTTTAACTTCTTTTTTTTACCATTGGCTTTTCAATTATCATAATGATGGATTCTATCTTCATCGTCGTCGTCGAGGTCTCCACTGTCGTCGTCGTTACCATTTCTTTAATTAATGTTAATAATAGTTGTCGTAGCGATAACTGTCATACTTGTCGCAATGGCCGTAGCTATTCGTTGTCAATCGAATTCATCGTCACCGATATTACTGTTTGTTTTTTTGTTTTTGTTCGTATGTTGTTGTTTTATTTTGTCAGGGTTTGCCCTTTTAATATAAAGTGACAACCTCATTAATTAAGAATCACATTAATCCGACGGCTTTTGCAATCAGTGCAAAATGGCACGGAAATAGATTTCGCGGGAACATGCCGCCCCGACATATCCGGGGATGTTCCACTGATAATCTTTCAGATTGTACGGCATCCACCACCACATAGAGCAACTGCCCGTACTAGAAGCAAAAATGTAACCTCACTCGTCATCATTCAAAGCTTAACCCCTCACTTATTTTCCCTTTTTTTCTGACTTAGAATAAAACACTTTACTTTCCTCCTCTGCGAATCTCTTTGTCTTTTTTCTTACAACGTAATCATTCATTAATCTTCCAGATCTGTTTGATGAGGATGGCACGCCAGAATTAACAGGGATTTCACTCTACTTGATTATAATTGCCGACGCAATAAAAACGGATTAAAGACTCCTCAGATACTTGATGGGAGCAACGCTGCTGGATTTCGGAAGAGTAACAAAACCCAAAACAAACCCCAGAGGTTGGGGAACAATATTCAGGGATGATTGCTAAAGGAAAAGGACACATTTTATGTTCGTTGATTTTCTCTACGAAGAGACCCTTACCCGGCCCAGCTATTCATTCGTCCCTCAATTTGACCCCCTCCCGTCTTTCCCCTGCACTCAGAACCCACCCTTACCCCTTTTTATCTTCGTCTTTAAATGATGGCCATTTTTACACGCTGCTTAATGATAAGAGGCTCACTCTGACCGTGTGTGTCATTCGCAGCAGAGATTAAAATTTCCCGCATCTTTGTCGGCGTCGGAGATCTATGCGCGCTTAAATGTGTGTATTTATTATAGGCGTTATCTCAAATAAAATAGTCGTTTTTGATAATGGCCACATATAAAGTTTTATTTCTACTAGCAGAAGTAAACGGATTTAACAGGGTAAGTAATTTTCTCAATCAAACTCATTCTAAATATGTGTTTGTACATTACCTGTCCTCGGAAAGGTAACATCATTTCATATACATGCTGTGAATTACCTATCCTAGAGCAGGTACATTCATTTCATACATGTGTAATACCCGCCATAGGGTAGGTAAAATATTATTTTGCTCCAAATAGCAAATGATATGTAGACATTAAAATTCCTCTATCCTAAGAATAACAAATATGTTCAAAATCAACTTTAATTTTTCTCATTGTTTATACGGTCCCGAGCAACGCCGGGTGTAGTACTATCGCCTCCCCGGGAGGGTTACATGGTTGAGGAACGACTTGGGAACGCAACAAGCTCCACGGGGAATAAACGATATCCAACAATATCTAAACGATAGACACATGCTGGAAACATCACCGAAAACGGGTCGATACGTCGTAGGCTATAAATGTCTGGCATGGGTCGCATCTTGTGTGGTCATTGCAGGCATCTTCCCATCGTCTGTATGCTGAAATCGAACACTTGTATACAAAAATAACGAGCAAATGCATTTTTATAAATGCATATATATAATTTATTTAAGATTAACAATGAGGAGCACATTTTTAGTTAAACCCCGTTGAGAGCCGATGTGTGCCGCCGAACTGCTATGGGTGTCCGTCGCACATAAGATGCAAGTCTCAACTGTTTTAAAACAATGAAATTATATTCCATTTCTCTCTTTCAATGAAGAAAGAGAAAGAAAGGGAGTGAATGAGAGAAAAAGAGAAAGAAATAGAGAGAGAGAGAGAGGGGGGGAGAAAGAGAGAAATATGCGTTTCATACAATGCTTTGTTTTTCAACTTCAGATATCCACGTGTAAGTCTGACCTTTCTTGAATGATTTTGACACCGCTAAAAGTGTCATAACACCTGTCATTCATCGTGTACTGACAGTTTTTCCCTTTAAGAAAAATGTGTCCGCATTGACATGTGTGTGTATGTGTTTTTGCCTCCACATAAATGCAGGCCAAGTAAGGCTCATTAATATAGAAGCCGCTAGCTCCCACAAAAGCGGCTAGCCATTGTGCCACACGGGTAGCCCTGCTCGTCTCATAAAATAGTGGTTTTTGATAATGCCCAAATATAAAAAAAATTACTACTAGCAGAAGTAAACGGTTTTAAGAGGGTAAGTAATTTTTTCCAATCAAATAGTGGAAAAGCTGGATGAACAGAAAGAAATGTTAACCGCATTGATTTCAGTATTTCCTTGTCATAACATTTCACATCTATTACGGAATGCTTAATCAAAATAATGCAGAGTTAGCAAAGTGTCACTTATGTTTTCTTTGTATAGCCTTAGAAAACTTGATTCTCTTATTTTGACTTTAATCTGCACATTCCGTAATTCGTGTTTCTGAAAAAGGGGGAAATTGTATTTTCTGGGTAGAGATTCATTTAGCTAATACACATCATTAACTAGTTTATTACTTAATTTATTTATTTTACATAGGAGTCACCACTTATCAAGGTCGAGAGGCCACTCGGGGATAAGGGTTAAAGAGTGTACAGTAGTCAATGGGACAATACTATAGTAATCGTTAGTAGTGGAAATTTGGTAAATTGGATTACTTAAGTGGAACAGCTCATCAAGAACTTGTTTACTTTGGACATGAAGACGACCATATTGTAGTCAGCTGGAAAGCGGGAAAACGGACCAGAGTTAAAAAGGTGTGCAGTTCTAAGGAAGAAGCTTTGTTTATGGAATCTACGTTTATGTTTAGGCACATATAAAGAGTAGGGAAAATTATTGAATGTGTTACTATTATTATTTTATAGTTTATGCGTTTCCAATTGTTTTTAGCAGCCATTTACAACAAGATGCTTCATTTTATTTGTTATCTGAAGCAATATCTAGAACATAACGAAGACTGCTCCGCATACGATGATGCAAAACTGAAGTCGTTCCCTGACCCTCAGGAAACGGGAAATATTTTCTGCAACAGCAGATGAGATGAAACACTAAAACCGAAATCTAAATGAAAATGGTAAATATATAACTTAAGAATCTATGTTTCTATATTGACAATTTGTTTTCGTTAATGATGGACTTTAGGTGATTGTATTTAAAAGCTGATATTTCGACAGAAATCATTATTGTTCGACAGGGATTATTACCATTACTTTCTTGTTTAGAAATGAAAATACAAGTCATCTTTGTGTACAGCTGCCATCGTATATGTATGACGGTATTCTAAAAACAATCCAATGCGTCACTTGTTTGAAAATGCTGTGCCATGCTTTTAAATCCGGACAATATTTTAATATTGCAATCGCGCGTTGTTAAAAGTAAACTAGGAATGTCTTAATTTAGATTAGATGATTGGAACGTTTGGCCAATATCTTGGCTTTGGGTTCAAGATTACGATCCTGACCGTGACGAGAATGGTGATTTGGACGTCGCATCTCTAGGGTGGCCGGGGTGTTGTCTTTTTCTGATCAGGCTCTGATCGCTTTCTTTAAACACCAACTACGGGTGAATATCAGATGTGATAGCAAACGGCTGCATCGCGGGGCATTTGACAGAAGATGGATACATGTAGCAAGTCTGTGTGTATGAAAAAGAGCCAAATTTGAATACATGCTCCCTGCTCAGGTGTGGAATGCGCAGTTCCGTCAAGTGTAATCAATTTTAAACCTCTTAGATAGCTGAGTGAATGCTCCATCCCTCCTCAAGTAGGAAGCCTCCAAAATCCCTACCCCTTCCTATCTGCAATTTTCTTTTTTACCCCTCACTCTAAATGTCACCCATATTGGAGGGAAAGAAATCAATCATTAACACCCTCCCCCTCGCCCATGAATTGTTCTTTTCTCGATTTCGTCGCATCTGCAGGGAACCCCCACTTAGAGACTATCCCGCAGGATCTAAAGTTTCCTTACAAACTAGAGCTGAACGGGTGGTCTATCTAGAAGGGGTTGGGAGGGTCCTACTAACCATTTTTGTATTTTTTCTTCTCCCGCCTTCGACACAAAATAACTATTGTACCATTATTGCTTACTTTTTTCGTTTTTACACGTAAATAAAGATGTTTTAAAAAATTGGGCTCTAAGTAGGACGTCCACCAGTACGAAAAGGGTGAATACGGTATTATGGTGAATGAAAATACTAGCTAAGAGAACTTTTGTATAGTTCTGGAATTACAAGGATGACCAACGACCCCCATTTCCCCCCTTTTGAGTTGGCCTTGTGCCTAAGTTTTTTGTTTAGTTTGAACTTGCATTGTAATTTCAGCCTGAATAAAAGATTTAATATCTCAAAGTGTAGTATCTGTTCGGATCCTACACTTAAATTTTTTGCTTTCGGTTAGTGGCGGAGAAATCCTTCACAACTACCACAATTTTTATTTTTGTTCCTTTCTCCACATTAAAAAAATACCTTGATGTCATACTCTGTCCTCGTGAGGAGGCAAAGTAAATAGGAATATTAATAACAATCGAAATATTTACGTTAACTCTTGAAAAAATGTAACATTTATCGCATCTGTGGCACTATATGTCAGTGTCATGGTTGCTAACACTCTACAGCATAGCTGGGTTGTGATTTGGCCATAAGTGTAGAGCTACAAAGAAATGCAATCCCAGAATTTCCTTTCCTTGATTTCTCCCTCTTTTCATCCGGACAGCATGGGCTGAACACGCGTGTTTCTATCTCTCCGTGAACGAGAGTGAGCGACCCCCTTCCACTCAGCACTAGTTAAGCATAGTTTGTTTAATAATCGTAGGATATGTAAAGTGTAAATTGTTTGTGTAATATATATTTTTGTATAATAAATAGTTAATTAGGAATCATAAATATTACGATTGTGTCGTGTTGTGTGTTTTATTGAGTCTGCCATGAATGCCTCCATCAAACAACGAAGTGATCCGGAGGACGAAGAAAGAAAATTCCAACCAGAGAGACACCAGGGTGAAGAGGTCATCTTGAGAGAATAAAGGAGGCACACCCACATCCAACATCTCAGGTATTATTTTCTTCTTGATAGACAGACCCTAATGACTGGCCATCTTCCCATCTGGCCGAGACCGTTTCTAATATAAATAGTGTAACACGTGAGGCCAGTAAAACGCCAGTGACCGGCTGATCGTGTTATATCATGACTGACAAAATTGTTTAATTATAGCATTGTAGATCGTTTTAATAATCACTCACTATTTATCTCTATTACAATCCTCATGTTTTCTCTCCGTCTCTCTATATCCATTACTCTCTAATCTGTAACCATAGTTTTCCTTGTTTTTTCATATCTCTTTTAATACCTCTTTATGCCCCTGTCTCAACTAGATCGACTCTTTTATCTCTCCAGCTCTCTCTCCCCCCCTCTCTCTTTCTCTCTCTCTCTCCTTCTCTGTATATATATATATATATATATATATATATGTCCCTGATCAACAATTTTCTTTAGATCCCTATAACAGAGCGCGGACCCGCGTATGGAAGCAGCAGCAGCAGCAGCAGCAGAAGCAGCAGCAGCAACAGCCAACGGATGCAGATACCAAGCTGTGTGCATGGTGATGTCAGAGCGAGTAAGAAAGAAAGAAACTTATAAAAAATGAAAAACATGAACTCTTGCTGTTAGAGAGAACAGAGATAAACGCGTTTTTTTTTTCATTCCAATTTCATCCCAAATAAGGCACAGTGTTTGCTGTAAGGGACTACTCTCGGGGACATCAGTTGCAGAGACACTCTAAAGAGCAGCGAGATATCCCTTCAAAATACATTTGAAGTTCTGCATGGCAGTACAGTTGGGAAAGCAGGAACTCGGAAGGGAGTTCCAAAGTCAAGCAGTTCTGGAGAAGAAACTATTAGAGTAGAAGGCTTACTTCAATCTAAAGATATCTACTGTGTAGTCGTGGGATTTTGCATTTTGTCGGTGTTATTTACGCCGAGGAGATACAAGGCTTGTAGTTCGTTACACACGTGGGTCGAGAGCGACACGAAAGATGTATCCTAATCATAACCGGACAGCGACAGAGTTCCACGCTAAGCATGGCAGAGTCTTGTTAAGCACATTGCAATGCGAGAAAATATTTGAACAAGAGATAAGGCGTTATTGTGGAAAGTACCTGTAAATAAATGTATGTTGTTTCACTGAAAAAAAAACGTGAGTTGAATTTTATCCTTGTCTTTGTTTCATTGGGACTGTTTGCATACAGCTTATAGAGTGGACATGTAATGGCTATATACCGATGCTACCAAGAATTACCTGATTTTTTTTGGAAGAATTATGGTTTTATCACTTGTTGACTGAAGTAGCATTACTAATAGATGCCGTCGTGTCCGACCATAGAAGTTTTGCATTTGTAAAGTGTCACATATTGTGGAGAAACTAGACACTCCACATTAATCAGACTTGTACAAAATTCCTTCTTTTGTTGGTAGACGGATATAACTCATGGGTATCTATTCTTCTCATTATCGCTCTCTCCTCATCTCTCGCTAGTTCTCCATCTTTCTCTCCGATTCTGTCGCTTTTCTATTTGCGATTTGTTTTTTATATCTAAGTAGTTCTGGCAATATATTAAATGGCCTTGGTCTAGTTGCTCACTCTTGACAGGAGGACTTAAAAATAGTTTCTCCCTTACTATGTCCCGTACTGTCTGCCAAGCTCTAGACCTTGCCGCATCAAAGCAGTGTTGAATATCTGTGTAAGTTTAATAAGTACACCCAACAGAGTGTGATTCGGTGAACTTACCGCATTTGTACTTCGTCAAGAAAAATAATCCCAAACTATGCGACTAGGAGTCAAATAAGTGTAATGAACCATCGATTCTAGACGATTTACCACTCTTATAGCTTCTTCTCTAGGGTCACTTGCATTGTGAATTTCCTCTGTGGTTTGTTTTCTCCAGTTAGGAAATATGTAGAAATCTAAGTAAAATATAAATAATCACGTTAATGCACAACTTGTAACGTTGGATGCATTCTATAAACTTGACTACTAACTACACAAGTCGCTTACGTCTCAGTTACAACATATTTAAATCATTGGTTTTTGGTCAATACGTGTTAAGTTTCATCGTCTTCTATAATATAAATCTCACCTGTCTGTTTAAATGTAGGTATGTATGTATGTATGTATGTATGTATGTATGTTTGTTTGTTTGTATGTATGGCTAAAACTTTTGACAGAAGCGACTGATTTTCACGAGATCGATATCGCTTTGAAGCACGACTCTTCCGACGATAAATATCGAAAAATTGGTTAAAACATTCATTCGTTCACCCTCAAGTGGGCACTTTTCTACAGGGAGGGGTCGCTTTTTTCGCCGATATTTTCGAAAGTGATCCCTTCTTTTCGATTATCTAGTCTTGATTTTAACTTAAGTCCCTTCCGGTTTGGTGATCGACGCAACAGCAAAGACGTCACATTCTTTTTCCAAGTTCTTCTCCTCCTTCGCAGTACGGGTTCAAGCCTACCTGACTGCCTACTACCACTTTTTTTCTTTGGTAAACGCACACCTCAAAACACTTGGGCAACGCCGGACACCCAAGCTAGTTACTTTTAAAACAGATATAAAATGTTACCGATTGCCATTGTTTAATAGATGATTAATCTTATTTACTTCTGTAATATATGTAACATGTCCGTTTTTAATTAACTATTAACAAATTCCTGTCGATTAAAATAATCAAAATTTGACCATTTACTTCATCGTCTCCCACCCCTTGAAATTTTGTTAATCGTCGACATCAATCCTTATCCTCGAGTGCCCTTATGCCTTCATCTGTGATTACTCATTAAAACAAGAAGTTTGATTTATTATCAGAAAAAGACAACACCCCCGGCCACCCTTCAGACGCGACGTCCAAATCATCATTCTTGCCACGGTAATGTGAGTCACGTTACTTTTGCGTACATGCATTTTAAAATACGTGCATGTTTGATTTTCTTCTCGTGGCTACCATACAATGACAAGTTAGTTCCACCTTTTAATGGAACAGTAAAATTCCTTCGATTTGTGTAGCGTATAATTAATATGGCTGCAATTCACTACTATTAATATGGCTGCAATTCACTACTATTAATATGGCTGCAATTCACTACTATTTAGTTCAATTATCTAGAGGTCCTCCAAAATAATGTTCTTGTACCCGACTTACTCTAATGCACTAAAGTAATACATCTGCTTCGTGCTTCGATCGTCTCTTTTCTCACAAATGTCTATCTCCTCGCTCGTGCGCCACTACCCCCTTTCTCTGTATTTCACAACCCTTCTTGTTTTCTTCCTACCACAAGCGGCATAATTAGGATAATAACACGACGGTAATAAAACGAATGGCGAAAACTAGTACAAAAAAAGAAAACTAGTACGACAAAAGAGAAAGGAAGGAGGAGCGAGCACGGGAGTTGAATTAAAGGGTACAAACATGAAGGGAGAGGGGGTGAAAGAGAGGCGTGACAAACTCACCGAGTTGTCGGAAAACAATGCCAACCTTTTCATTTCATTAATGTTGTTTTTATGACTTATTGGCTTGTGTGTGTGTGTAAGTGTGTGTGTGTAAGTGTGTGTGTATGTGTGTGTGTATGTGTGTGTGTGTCTTTTATTTTGTTAATTCATTTCCGCTTTTTCCTAAAAATAAACAAACATGTAGAAGCGTCTTTTTTTATTTTTAAAATATGAATAACGAAAAAAAATGTCAATAAAACGGGACAATTAGATTAAGGGAATACACTAAATTTAGCTGAACCGATATTTAATACAGATTGGATGGTCAGATTAGTTATGCAGCTGGACCTGATTCCAGTAATATTATTATTGCAACTAATAAAAAATGAATACCAAAATGCAAATAAAACAAAACAAAACAAAAAACAGTTAATAATACGTACATATAATATGCATTATAGGTATAAAATAACACACGCAAACACATATATGGATGCACAGTAGCGCCATAATATAAGGAACGGAAACAACGACGATATATTCATGAGTATTACTTAAAAAGAGAAATACATGATTGACAATGATATTTTTACGGAATAGAAATAAGAAAATAGTGCATAAATATTATACAATGATAGCGGATACTCTATAACATTTTTCTCTTAAATAATAATTAAAAAAGAATATTAAAAGAAAGTCACCTGACAAAAGTTAATAATTTGCAAACACTTTTCATTCACAATGTTTAAAAATATCGATGTAACTTTAAAGTTTATCATTTGCAAAACTTTTATTTTTCAATATTTAAAAATATCGATGTAGCTTGACAACAATAAGTAAGAGTGTATTGATTATTTACATTTTATTTTCAAGCAATATGGCATACCTTACACGCGAAACGTTTTCTTTTAAAAGAATCATTATCGCCAATTACCAAGAATAAAGAAACTTTTGATTATATTCATATGCTTCAAAGTCTCATTCATCGTGCAATTAGCATGTATAAAACCAATAAAATGTTAGATGCGAAATCTCAAAGCTAACAAACCTCTAAAACATCGCCAAAGAGGATCAAAGAATTGTTAACATGTCTCCGAAACACCGTTTTGAAACTGCTGCTTTAATTACTTGTGAATATAATGAAGAGACAAATAATAAAATCCCAAGGATAATAATTGCTTTCAGGTTAAGAAAATGCAACATTTCATGCTCGTATTTAAGTAGAGTCAAGTAGAGTCAAGACCGACGATTGAGCACAGACCAGATCTCCGCTGGATAAGTGCGAAGAGAACTGAGATCTTGGGTGGGCTTATCGCCACTCAAATTCCAGTGAAGACCAATAGACACTGCCAACGAGAAATCAATGGCAAGCAACTGTTGCGATAATGCAAACATATTGTTAAATACTATCGAAAGAGGTAGAGAGTATTAGAAATCTGGGGACACTTGTTGTCACTCAGCTTCCAGGGAACACTACAGGCTGTTTTGAAAGACAGATATTTGATAACCTGTGTGAAAGCTCCTTGCTGCCAATAATAATATTAATAATAATAATAATAATAATAATAATAATTATTATTATTATTATTATTATTATTATTATTATTATTATTATTATTGTTGTTGTTGTTGTTGTTGTTGTTGTTGTTGTTGTTGTTGTTGCAATACTACTATCCTGATTAATATGCCGGCCAATAGTAAAAAGAAATTTGCAAAATTTTACCGGGAAATATTTTAATATATATTTTCTAAATTTGCGTGCTTATGTGAAACTCAACATTTCTACTTAAGTAGTTTGTATTTATAATGATTCCGTAAATTATTGTGTAAAAGATAGAATCTGATATGAGCCAAAATAAACGTACATGTATATAAAACATCGTATATATATATATATATATATATATATATATATATATATATATATATATATATATATATATATATATATATGGGAGGTGTTTGTGTGTGTGTATTTTTATTATTTGCGCTTTTGTTTTGCGTATGCCAGGGTTACAATTGTTTTGATGACGAGATAGATGCTGTAAAGATACATAATAAAAGAGAAGGTATTAGGGCACCTGACCAATTAAACGCTACTGATATCAAATTAATTCCAAAAGTGTTCATTTCGTCTATTTTTGAAATATTTTTTTATAGCCTTGTCTTTGGTATTTATTTCAACGTAAAATTGGCCGTGTTTGCATTTTTCCCTCATCCAAAAATACTGTTGTTTTTCACTGCGATTTTATTCGTTATTTTGTTGCATACCATTGCAGCCAAATCCGTGAATATGAATTTTATGAGTTCTATAGCGAATGGAAATTTGTAATCTATTTGTAAGTATTGGCAAAATGCGTCACTTAAGATATACAAAGAGGGGAGAGAGAAAAAGAGAGAGAAAGAGAAAGAGAGAAAGAGAAAACGAGAAAAAGTATGAAGCAATAGAGTGTCTATGTGTATGAGAAGGAGAAAGGGTCAGAAATGGATGAGAGAATTCCATAGATAACAATTCCAAAACGTCTGGAAAAAGATCTGGTGGATTAGGCAGTTGTAGCGAGAAAAGTAGGACTATAAAAATATAGAAAGAAAGAAAAAAAAAACTGGAGAAGAAAACAGATACAAATTAAAACGAAAGAACAAAAACGTTTCTTGAATAAATATTGTATTCATTAGAATAGATAGGCGAAAGTTATAAATATTAGTAGTGGAAAATCGGTAGCGAGAGAACAGACATGACATGTTGAATAAGATCCGTAAATAAATACAGAAAACAGAAGAAAAAGAACAATGAAAGCCGAAGAAAATACAAAATGGACCAAATATTAACACAAGGTTACAATCGAGGTGCTTTCGATAAGTCGCCACACTTTTTATTACAGGCATTCCAAATTGACTTGGACTCTTGAAAAGTCAGCACGTTATTGCTATACATCTTATGGGCAGCTACAGCAGGAATTGGAATACACACTACTAAAGCATGGTTGTTACAGCTTGTGAATTTCAAAAAATGCGATCTGGACGTTTTTTTTTTTTTTTTTTTTTAATTACATTTTCACCCCAAACAAGGCACATTGCTACTTTATTGTAGGGGGCTACTATCAGGGACATAAGCTACAGGGGTACTATGTGGGGAGTTGGACAGCAAGATGTCGGTTCACGTTACACTTGAACTTCTGCATGTCAGTAGTGTTGGAGAAGCAGGAACCCGGAAGGGAATTCCAAAGTCTAGCGGTTCTGGGTAAGAAACTACTGGTAATAGAACATTCTTCCAAAGAATCCTCATCCACATACAGTACTGTTTCGCTGTTTCATCAGTGCGGCTAGACAGGCAACTACCTGAAGCCAGGATTGAAACCCGACGTCCTGTACGACAGTCAAGGCTCCTAAGAATTACGCTAAGTGGATAAGGATACTTTTGGAATATATCAACAACGTATTTCCTTACAAAAACCGATGACACATGTCCCAAGTATCACGTTGCTAGAGATGTTTCACTACTAAATTGACTACATTATTACTCTTTTTTACCGCCTCATAATATTTCTACAATATCGCCTCTGAAATTGTTATATATCTTATTTGCCGGAAATTAGAGCCATAAGACTTAGAAACCGTTTTACTTTTCTAAAAGTTTAAGACAGTCTTATTGGTTTGGTTGTTTGGCATAGCAACTTTTTCGAGATACTTTATGCTGAATTCAGTAATTTTAGATTTTATGTTTCAAGTTCTTTTTATATCCTCAAGTTCATAGTATCTAGTTCCAAGTACACGTGAGTGATTCAATAGGCTGTAAGGTTGTAAGGGAAAAGTACAGACTTTTACGTTTCTGAATTTTGGAAATGTGGATTGGTTATTCGTATTATTTGGATTTTGGGGACTACTATTCTCATATTAAATGTTACTTTCGCAGCGTTTCGGTGGATATAAACTCCGACCTTTTTCAGGTGTATCTTGTCGAACTTTAGAATATTCCTAGCAAACTCGGGAATCTGCACAAAATTTCAGTTATTAAACCGAGGGTTCCATGTTCTCCTTCCGTCAGCTAAGTAATTCGTTTAGGCCGCAAGCTAAGTATTTATGTTTAGGCCGTAAGCACTGTTAATTCAGGAAAATATCGCGTTACAATTTTTTTTCCAAATATTCACACAGCTATGCCACGTGGACCTGCAGGCGGTCATAGTAGGAATTTAGGAGCGTGAAACCTATTGTATTTCAAGATGTAAATATTAATATGTATTACTTCATATATATATATATATATATATATATATATATATATATCTTAAAAATCGCTATATATATATATATATATATATATATATATATATATATATATAAATATATAAAGCTCTTAAAAACGATATATATATATATATATATATATATATATATATATATATATATAACTCTTAGGTTTCGAAGTTGCTAATATCGCTAAAAATTACCAACAAAAAAACTTAAATTTATAAGCGATAAAAAAACTGTACATTGGTACAGTATCAGTTAAAAGTATCTTTAAATTTTTGAATAAAATTATAAATATGCTTCAGTTAAAATTATATTAAAGTTTCTGATTAAAAGAAATGTTAATATAATTTGAACTGAAGAATATTAAAGCATATAGATTTTAAACAAAGACTAATCAAAACTGCTTGAAGACAACTGTTGAAAATCAGTCGAAATTACTTGCAATAACAACCAACAGAAAAAAAACAGATTGAACAAGACCACTATGGAACTCTGTTGCATAGATTCAACCGAGAAATAATAACGGCAATTCGAAAAATTGAAAAATTACAAAGAAAACATATGCTACCTAAATACACAATATATAGGACTGGCAGGAATTGTTACCCTACACTGATGATTTCATAAGCATGAACCACTTGTGTCTAAAGGTAAAACGGAATAGTTATTATTTTAATTATGATTGTATATGGGTGTGTTTATGTATAACTTAATGTTCATGTTTTCTATGTTTGGAAATATTTGCTTGTCGCAAAACTTTGGATGATTCTTCTGAAAGTTTTAACTCAAAGACCAGTTAATTTGAAACATGCCTAAATTACGTGTGTTATTCACAAACGATACTATATCTGTATTATTGCATTTGTATTAATAAACGATTATGATTGGAAAGTATTAAAATGTTTCATTTTAAGTAATAATAAAAATACATAATTATACTTTCTTAAATTATCACTTGTATTTCAAATATGTCTTGCATTCTAGTTCTCGCTATTTATGCCAAATCCATAAATGTGACTTTTATGGCCTAGTAGGAAAGAATCCGTGATGTATATACAGACAATGACGTAAAAATTGAGTCGCGGTTAAGAAAAGAAACTTGAAATCATCAGAAGAAAAGATGTGATAGATGAGCCATTTATTTTAACCAGAATCGGAATGTGAAAAATTAGATAACCAACAGTAAAACGTGGAAATGAATTCAACAAACAGACCACTACACCTTTGCCTTTTATGGATAGGAGAAAAGTGTAGTATCTGTTTTGATACTACACTTAACCTTTTCTGAGCTCAATAAGTTGAGGAGAAATCCTTCTAGATTGAGGCAATTTTCCCCACCTTAGCTTCTGTCTAAATCTGCCCTCGTGGGGAGGTAAGTAAATGGGAACAAGCACAATAGTTATTTGATCAGAGTAATATAAACGATAGTCATGAATAATACTTGTCCAATAAATATATTAATAAAAACAGAATGAGGCCTCCTCCAAGAATATATATAGAAAGGGAATATTTAAAAAGGAAACAAAAACCATAAAACAAATTAAACAATGGCCACGTTTAAACAAAGTGATAAATATAAACACACATAAGCACACACGCATATATATCTATATAATTATAACACTAAAATGACCTTGTAACGATGTATGTAACCTACTTTCCGGTTTACGACATCCGGTTGCGCATGCGCGCATGACCTGCGTACTGAAATATTAACGTTATTATTTAAACATGATTATTTTACATGGGAAGAGTGGGGTTTAAAATAACTTAAACGTAATACAGAAATGAACGATGTAAAAAAAAGCAGACAGTATTAACAATTGTTTATTTGGATAATTTAAACGCGAAAAAAAAAAACAAGAGAACAATTGGGGCGCTGAAATATTAACGTTATTATTTCGAAATTATTATTTAACATGAGAAGAGTGGGGTTTAAAATAAACAAAAAACAAAAGAACAATTGGGACGCTGAACTATTAACGTTATTATTTCGAAAGTATTATTTAACATGGGAAGAGTGGGGTATAAAATAACTTAAACGTAATACAGAAATGAACGATGTAAAAAAGCAGATATATCAAAATTTGAGTTTAACTATAATAAGTATCTGTTCAGTGCACATTTACATATAAGTATGGCAAACCACTTATAATTCAGTAACTGTAAATTGTTTTGTTTTTTTTTCAAAAATAATCAATTATAATAAACAGATGCACTCATAGAAATCTATCTATATTCTTTTTTCATTTTAATATACTTTCATAGAAATGTTTCTGTTATGTCACAAAAACTATTTTCTTTACGTCACAAGCGTCACGCTCATAAATGAATTCAATAGCTAATATAACATACTGGCCCAAGGGGTCACGGGTAGTCTAGTATATATATATATATATATATATATATATATATATATATATATATATATATATATATATATATATATATATAACTACTTAATTTACTCACATAAAGTTAATATACGAAAGTATAGATTTATGCGTAAACTTTAAGTATTTACTTCAAAAGTGCTCAATACGTAGGTAGAGCTAGTTAGTAATTTATAAAATATATATGGCGATTAAGCTACACTGAATATTCGGCGTTTCATCCACTCTAGGACTCCTCAGGCTTATGCGCATAAGCCTGAGGAGTCCTAGAGTGGATGAAACGCCGAATATTCAGTGTAGCTTAATCGCCATATATATTTTATAAATTACTATATATATATATATATATATATATATATATATATATATATATATATATATATATATCTATAAAAACAGAGATGTGTGTGCCACAGACGATTTCTGATTGGTTAATCCAATAATCACATCTCCTAAAAAACAATGGTTTCTACGCTCTTACCTTTACCATAAAATATTATGGCTTTATTTATTGTCCATCTTGGAAGGGTTTAATTTTTAAATAACTTGTTATTCACAAATTAAAAAAATACGAAACTAAACTACACGAAATCAAACGCTCCGACAAACTTAATAGTAGTACAAGCAAGCACACGCGCACACACGCACACACACACACGTTCACTACCGTCACGTTGTTATGGCAACCAAACAATGTTTACAAAATGTCTACGCACGTTCGTAGACATTTTGTAAACATTGTTTTTAAAAAATAAAAAATAATACTTCTATTATGTTTTAAACGACTGTAATAGTTTATTTTGGAAGTATATTTCATAAAGAAAATTGACAACCCACTTTAAAAACAGAAATTACGAGTTTTATATATTTTATTCGCAGTTTTTTGTTGACTCTTCTGGCGGCCATGTTGTAAGCCCTAACGGTTTTTTTGGAGATTACCCAAATAAATGTTATCAAAGGCAAGATAAGTTACTTTTCCACCAAACTGGATATATTTTTCGTGTTTTTATTTCCCCATTTTTTTTTATATAGCGAGGCCAAATTTCGCGAATTTGGCCTTTTTTTTAAAGCAGTTTGGCCTTCAAATTTCTGTTTGGCCTTTTTCTTCACCGATGAAATAAAAAAAAGCAAATAAAAACAACGCAATAAAACTTTTAAAAATACGGCACACTTTTGTTGTTCTTGTTTGTTTTTTTTTGGTAATTTTCCTTATTTATTTTTTTTTTCAAGATAATACTATTAAATGGACACTATTATGCCAAATTAGCCCCCCCCCCGAAAAAAAATGCACAAAAATTCGAGATTTAAGGTTTTGACGAGATAATTTAGCGAATTGTCCGGACTATTGCGAGAGAACCATCCATTAGTTTTTCCTGAAATTTTGCCACAGATTGTATTTCAATACATAGATGTGCATGTGCATAGTAACAACATTTTTTAGCCGAAAATTCCCGTTGCGTCCCCAGATTTCATCGGTGAAGAAAAAGGCCAAACATAAATTTTGAAGGCCAAACTGCTTTAAAAAAAGGCCAAATGCGCGAAATTTGGCCTCGCTATCAAACGATTTGACCTTTGAGAACTCTACCAAACTCCTCCTACAATTTTGGATCTAAACACGTGATATTTTAGATATAGATTCCTTGGACATGGATCTAACTTATTACCTTTACTTGATCCCTAAACAATAAATGTTAAGAAGTCATAATAGGGGTCAAAGTTTAAAAAATTGACCGATTTTTTTTCTCAGCATTAACCTCAAAACACCTGGGCAAATAAAAAACCCGCCGAATATATGTCAACCTATGTCACGGTAACATATTGAGCGAGTTTTTAACAGTATTTTATTCAGTTTTTTATTTATAACACCTTTTCCCAAACTTACCGTGTTCAAGAGGGACTAAGACGCCATCTTGAATTTTCCAATACATCGGTAAACACTGTATGGTTTTCGAGCTGAATAAACATGTTACATTGAATAAAAATACGAAAAATATATCCAGTTTGGTAGAAAAGTAACTTATCTTGCCTTTGATAACATTTATTTGTTATATATTTGTTTTTGGCAACTTTTTCGAATCTATGTGTACAGTAATACAAACCCATTAAAATATTGTTTTTGATTTTGAAAAAATATTGTGGTTCATTTGTATTTAAAAATATTGTGGTTCATTTTGATTAAAAAAAAATCATTTTGATTAAAAAAATTGTTTAATTTTAATATTTGTTTATTGTCTTAACTCATATCAAATGTTTTGCTTGTGTTCTGCTTCAAATATTCATATTCTTACATGCATAATTTTCATTTAATTTTATTAAATAAACTTCAATTTTACTACAAATCAAATCGTGTTCCTTCACTTTTTAAAATGTAATTTATAAGTAATTAAAGAACGCATTCTAATACAACGAAATATTTAATTGCTTATAATACTTAAACAAACAACTTTTGTTTTTTTTATTATTTTTTTATTATTAATATTAGATGAGTTTCAGTATAAATCATCGTGTTCTTTATTTCAATCCAATTTGGAAGTTTTGTAAATGTATATGATGTTTATAATGACCTATGATTGCGTATTTATATACATTATTTTCCCTATCCTTCTGTTCATCGTACATTTTTTACTCCCAAACTTAAACATGGTGGGTGCATAGAATTCATTTACCGATACAAAAGAAATGATAAGTAAATAAATCCATAAATAAATATTATAAATGGTTTATTTTAATACTTGCCAGGATGCGGAGGAAAATGAATGAAGGGGGAGGGGAATGAAATAAAAACATTTTGGAAACAGATTAAGTTTGAAAGAATTGCTTTGCACAGAAAGAAATTAATGAAAAAAGAATAAAATTAAATTTCTTTTCCTTCTTGATTTCTTTTAGTTTTTTATGAAAAAGGAAGTCAAAATTAAGACTATAAAAAACAATTTTTATTAAGAGCTAACCTCAGTCGTCAGGTCTGTAAAAAAAACGTGGAATAATCAAGAAATGTTTTCTAATACATTTTTTTTTTTACTTATGTGTTCATTTGTCTCTTTGAAGTTCGTTTGTTTAATATATCGGTTTGCAATATCACTTTGTCATTCTGTCAGACTCAAATTTTAAATCTACATATCTATAAAAGTGAAAGTGTGTGTGTGTGTGTGTGTGTCTGTGTACATTTCCCTACGAAATAACTCTGTCAATTTTTAGTCTACAGACTCGAAATTATACAGGGTACTGAGATTTGGAAAAATCTATGTGATCGGTTTTTAGCCAGAAATTTGGCGATTAAGGGGTCAAAGTTCAACGATTTGAGCTTTGAGAACTCAAGCAACCTTCTCCGACAATTTTGGGTCTACACCCTTGAAATTTTAGATATAGGTTCCGTGGACATGGATCTAACTTAATAACTTGATTTGAGGCCAAAAAAATAAATTTTCAGGGGTCATAATAGGGGTCAAAGTTTAAAAAATTACCCCTTTTTTTTGCTCAGCATACACCTCCAAACACCCGGGCAACGCCGGGCACCCATGCTAGTATATATATATAAGAGAAAGGAAAGTAAAACTGTAAGATGAAATTTTACAATCCAAGTTTATTGTTCGACTGAATACTCCAAAGAAACAGTTTACAAAGTTCTTGTTCTGCGGAGTTTCAAAGAATGCTATTCTTGCTATTCTTCTCATCTGAGGACAGACACACACACACACACACACACACACACACACACACACACACACACACACACACACACACACACACACACATATATATCTATCTGGAGTCTAAAGAGCAGAGTCTATTTTAATGTATTAGTAAATGTATTAAGCCTATTAAAAGAAAACAGTGCTCGTTCTAAAGTAGATATATAATAAGCTCAATAGGTATAGATATCCTTTAGCTATTTTATATATCTGCCTTACTCACGACTTAAATGCTAGTTTTATTTTACTTTAACTGCTCCCCCCATTATATCTGATGAGGAGACTTTGTTTTTAAGGACAAAACTTTTATCAAATTATTGTCAATACTTACTGTCAATTTCAATAAAATGAACACAGTCTCTGAAACGATCGTACAATCTAGTTTATTTTGTTTGTGTTTCCTTTTTAAACTGATTTTTAATTCAAAATTATGAATCATTTTACTCAATATATGTATATATATGTATATACATATATATATATATATATATATATATATATATATATATATATATTGCATTTATCTATGCTTATTTTAAATTGTGTTAATTTTCGGTAGCCTGCAGGTAGAAAGCTAGCCTATAAATCAAAGGTAACTAAAATTGTCTTGATAATTATAATTAAATAATAATAGACACTAGTATTTCATGCTTTCGCAAGCATCAGTGTAGGATAACAATGCCTGCTGCTCATGAGATTCGAACCTAGCTACAAAGCTACCTTTTGCTCAATTTGCTGAGTCACTAAGTTAGGGCCACCAAACTACTGCCACGGAAAGGAACGGAATTAAGAACTATAAAACGGTGAATTCGGGAGAGCTCAATGAAAAAGTTCTCATGAACGGAATTCGTGAAAATTGCATAGACTGGGCGCGAATCTCTCGACACGCAGTGATTATAACGTTCTACACTGATGATTGTACCTATTTACTATGCCTCCCCACGGGACAGAGTTAGACACCAGGGTCGTTTTTTAACGTGGAGAAAAGGTACAAAAATAAAAATTGCCTCAGTCGTGAAGGATTTCTCCTCCACCGAAAGAGAACAAGAAATAGAAGTGCAGCATCTGAAGAACAGATACTACACTTTGATCTTGACTGATGATTGTAAGCATGAGGCATTAACGTATTTCAGTAGAAAATAATTATTAATGTTTATTAAATATATTATAGTTGTACAACTCCATTGATAAGTGAAAGTTGAGTTTTCTTAAAGGAATTAATAAAAAGTGGTGTAATATATAGCAATATATACCACTAATTCCACATTTTGGCTTCCTGCCGTAAAATACTCTCTGACTGTTTGGTATACTTACTTTCTTTCAATTCTTGCGTTAAATGTCAGTTGTCTTGCGGTAGAATACTAGCCTAGAAAGTCAAAGATTGTTATGTGAATGGGTTCGAATCTCTGAATCAGCAGTTATTACCACTTCGTACACTGATGATTGTGTAATCATAAAATCCTATAGGTAGGTATACAATAGTTGTTATACATATATATATATATATATATATATATATATATATATATATATATATATATATATATATAACTGATATATTTGGTATAATGTTAAGTGTGTTGTTAAGAAACAGGCAGACCACGATTAACTCCACGATTATGTCATACCAAACTCTTAAAATATTGTATTCGATGACTTGTTTCTTAGTATTTAATGTTAAATGTGATAATTAAGTATAAGTCGTGCAATGCGATGAAGGTAATGCCCTGTATCTGGATGTATTGGCAAAGAAAGGATGAGGCTACGCGTCGCCTTTGACTATGGTTGAGCAGTTTCCTTTTTTTATTGGTATATTTGAGTGTATTTGTATTTTTATGCACACATACCCATGTATTTATAACTAGGGATGTGACAACAGCATATTGCTTTCATTGTTTTGACATTTGCGCTTATATCCGTAATATCTTCTATGTGTTCATATAGGCTGATGTAGTTCTCGGTTAATTGACTGTGTCTTACTGCGTCGGATATATACTTGAGAGTCAAAAGAATGAAAAGAATATTCTGTTGTCACAGCCTTATTTATAATATCTTATATATGTAGTATGTCTATCTAATTTATCTCTATTTGTATATACACACATATATATGTGTGTGCATATATATACACATATATATGTGTGTATATATACACACACACATATATATATGTACATATATATATATATATATATATAGATAGATAGATAGAGAGAGAGAGAGAGAGAGAGTGAGAGAGAGAGAGATGTTTTCATCTTTTCATGTACGGCCTAATCGCGTTGACACACCGGTTTTCGTCACATCACCGAAATCACGAAAATGCAACGTTGAGCCTGGCTAGTACCATATGGGTGACCATTTGGAAATTCTAGGCGCTTTATGGTCTCTCCGCTGATCTCGGCATCTGTTTCCAGTTGTCCTGTACATACATTTCACTTGCCACTGATATTTAATTATATCGACTCAGGAGAGATGTTGTTGGAGATTGCGCACCTCCTGCTACAAAAGTTACACACGCAGGCACCCCTTCGTGGCTATCCCTAGACTATCAAAGACAGAAGGGGCCACTATATAGATTGATATGTGTGTGCGTGTGTTGTGTCTTTCAGAAAGAGAGAGAGAGAGAGAGAGAGAGAAAGAGATAAATATGCTCTCTTTGTACACACACACACACACACACACACACACATATATATATATATGAATATCATTAGATACTTAAATCGAGAAATCAAATCAAATTGAAAAATGCATATACCTTATTTAATAAATTCGTAATCTCTTCATTCGTTTATTTCATAAATGCGCCCAAACAATCGAAGTCGAATATGTAAAAAAAGAATCTTCTAAGAATCGATTTCAACTTTAAATATCATCGCTAGATAATCTTGAATATCTCTTGAATATTAAATGTTCTTAATCAGTGATCAATGCTGTTTACGTACATCTGCCCTTTCTCCTTCTCTCCTACTCTGATCTTGCAACCTGTCCTTCTTTCCCCTCCTCGCCCTTTTTGCCTTTTTACCATTCCTTTTTAATTTTCATCTAAAGTTTTTTTCCGCCTCAATTTGATCCGAACTTAAGCGCATAGCTTCATCTACTGATTATGTTTTGTTTTTACCCGCGTATAAAATTGCAGCGAATAATCCAAGCCTATAGATAGTTTTAATTTCGCAAACATCTGCCAAGCTGACATACAGCTCTAATCCTGATCAATGATTATTTTGAAGAGTAAAATAACAAAATTAAGAAAAGAGTAAACAATATATATATATATATATATATATATATATATATATATATATATATATATATATATATATATATAATTTCATACGAAAATTAAGTAAAACAGTAAAGAGTTTATACGGATAGAAAATAAAATTCGTAAATTTTGATCATCATTTTTCTTATTGTCAGAATCTATTTAAACCTTCTTTTCTTCGCTAATCAAACGTCAACCTTATTTTCTTTGGGTTTTTTTAATCTATTATTTGCGTTTTTATTCATTCATTTAAATTCTTGCAGAATTTCCCAAGCAAGTTTGCTTGTGATTGACAGAATATTCTTTAAAACAATCGTTCTACTAATTGTCTTAAGGCTGCCTGCAAAACTAATACTAGTTCATCTTAGATGATTAGTAGTATAATCAGTAAATAATTAAGAGAAAAACCTGAATAACAATGAAATGATCCATATGAAATACGTATAAATTATATCCCATTTGAATCAGCAGTAATATACATCAGTTTTAATAGCTGTCAGTTTTTTTAAATTTTTAAAAATTTTCTTCCTTTGAAGATTTTAACGCTGAGTACAGGGCAGCCAAACCAGCTGCCAACATTGCTCTGCTTTTTATTGAAACCAACCGATAGCTCTTGCTAGTATCCTCGTTGTTTCCTTAAGTGAAAGTGTCTAGATCTCTTTTGCACTTGGTTCACCAGGAATAGTAGTTAAGTAGGACTTTAGCTTTCTCAAATAAATAGAAAAGAGGCTTGCCTTTTTTCTGTTGTTCTTGGCCTTCGGGCCGGGATCAAAGTGTAGCATCTGTTCTGCAGATGCTGCACTTAAGATGATTTGTACCAGTCAATGGAGGGGAAACCCTCTATACTGGGACAATTATTATTTTTGGTAACCAGAGTGCCCCCTTTTTGCCTACTTTTAGGGGAGCTGGTTTTTACCTCACATTAAAAACGGCCTTGTGCCTAATTTGCTCAGTGGGGGAGCAAATAAATACCATCTGTTCTGCAGATGCTGCACTTAAGATGATTTGTACCAGTCAATGGAGGGGAAACCCTCTATACTGGGACAATTATTATTTTTGGTAACCAGAGGGCCCCCTTTTTTCCTACTTTTAGGGGAGCTGATTTTTACCCCACATTAAAAACGGCCTTGTGCCTAATTTGCTTTGGTGGGGAAGCAAATAAATACAATAAGCCCTGTGGCACCTATAATTACTGGTATGATTGATATCTCCCTAAGATTCCAGTTTCTTTTAATATCATACATGAGACCTTGATATTTGGTTTGTTTCTCCCTTTCAGCTCTTGTCAGACCTCCATCATTAAGGACACTCACTTCAACCAAGGTTACAACTCTGTCTGACTTATTCGATATAACTATGTCAGGTTTGACAGCAATATTTTCAAGGTAGGTGTGCTGTAGGGATTACCTGGTCGTAATGTATGGTATATAAATCATTTACAATTGTTCTTTCAGGTTGATGCTCCCAATATTTGTTGCTACAGTGGATGTTTAGTTTTTTACAAATGGTCCAGTGGAGGTACTTACATACTCCATCATGTCTCGCTGTGTAGCAGCCATCCCCAAAAGAACCTTGCAAGTTTATACCAGATGACTCACACTTTCTAATTCCGTGTGGAAGAATCTGCATCACGTATGCCGTAATCTGTGATAGTTATATGCATCGTGCATATCCTTTAGTCATCATTATATTTAGTCTAAAATATTTTATTAAATAAGCTATAGCAGTAAAATTCTAAAACTAAATTTTTGCTATCACGCAAAATATAAATTGAATCCTGCATCAATTGGTGCTCAGTTAGACAATGATATAATAGATATGAATACATCTGACAGGAATATGATAGCTATAACAACCTGTGAGCCAAGTCTAAATCGTACTCATATTACTACGACTACGGAAAGCCGTTCAGAAAGGGAACTTACCAGATTGTCTTACGAGATTACGGTAGCCAAGACCACCCAGCTACTTTAAACAAATACATGTATTTCCGGACCATATCACGTGAGATGAGATAATGAATAAACAGTTGTTATTTAAATAAAACACAAATCCTAATTAATATGGTGATTTTATATTAATATATCTTTGCTTTCTCTCACATCTATTTCAACGAATTTAAATAATGAAATTAATATAATTTATGTTAAAAATGCTTTTATCCACGAATTCCTCGCTAATCTTCCAAAATTAGATAGATTACAACATTGCACAAGATGGCTATATGATCGGTTCAGTATTTATAAAGGATTAAAAAAAATTCAGTATTTATAAAGGATAAAAAAATTAAAAATTTTAAAGGCAAGAAAATTCAGTATTTATAAAGGATAAAATAATTAAAAGTTTTAAAGGCAAGAAACTTCAGTATTTATAAAGGATAACAAAAAAATTTAAAATTTTAAAGGCAAGAAAATTTTATAATTTATAAAAACGTCTTACAGCAAGTGTCTTTGGATGTAAGATTTAAAAACGATAATATAACTGGCTACAGAGGAACAGTTCCATGATAATATCCTCCTTAGACTTGATATTTCCAAAGAAACAGTGTTCCTGATAATTTCGTCTTACGCTAAGATATGGAAAGAAAGGGAATTCATTTTGAGTTGTTGTAAAAATTAAAATTCTTGTTGCAAATATCCATAAGGTGTAACACGACATAGGAACACATACGAGTCTCTTTAATTTGAATTAGTAGAGAGAACGGATATATTTACTGTAAGACAGGGCTGAAGTGAAGAATAACAATAATTATTCCATTTTTATTTATTATTGAGATAATCGTGTATATTAAATGTTCTTAAGTAGAAAATGGATTTTTTATAAACAATATAATTATTTACGCTATACATTTATACCACAGGTGCAAGCGAGAAAAGCACTGTTTGTATTGTGGAGAGACCAAAGAACAATCCCTCTTAACTTTTGAAACAAAAAATAGATCTTAAGATCAGGAAATTAGTTGAGGTAATAAAGATGACATAAACATTCGTACTTCAGAAGCTATTTTATAAGCAAAATACATAAATCTTACTTGGTAATGTAAAGGACGTATCGTACTTAGAAGTGTTCAACATAAAACCTAACTTCGTATTAATTTCAGTACTTTTTCATTTATCTATACTTAATGCTATACTATGTTTAGCTATGTGTGCATTTTATTACGTTTTAATTAATAATACTTAAATATTTTCGAACTGAAAACTTGTTTGATCCATGATTTATTATTACAATTCTCTGATAATCCGTTTAATCATTCAATGGGCCTAATAATGTTTCATATGTCTCTGATAGCAAGTCAAAATTCGCGAACTAATGTTCACGTTCGTTTCTTTATTTTTGGCTAGTGTGTCTGTTGATGATGATGTTGTTGATATCTGGTCGTTATCATCGCTTTCACACGTTATCTTGGTTCTTTTGGTGGTTAAAGATACATCACACTCTAAAACGTGATTTAATATTCTTCTTTTAAAGTTAGCAAGTGGGTCAAATTGGTTCTTATGAACAGTATCAGATGTAGAAAACGGCATTCGTTACTATAATTTTCGTTTCGCTTTTTTACCATTTTTTGGCTTGTTATTCGGAAAAGTATTTTTAATAGAATTTTAAAAACTTACTTTAAGTATTACGTTTTTGTTTAGACATTTAATTATTATGTTAACCAAATTGCTAATTATAATTTATATTTTCAATTCTTTCGCATTTGTAATTTTAAATTATGGATGTAAATATTTTCATAAACTTTCAATCATTTAATGAATATTTATTTTTTATTGAGAAACTAAGAACCCCTTCTATTCCACTGTTTAAATGCACTCATGTCAGTTTTTGTTTTCGCATTTCAAATTGTCATGAACAAATTCCTTCTTTTTTTCAGCACTCAAAAGCCTTTATATGTATATATATATATGTATATATATATATATGTATATATATATATGTGTGTGGGGGGGCTCAGTAGAAAGAGAAATTAATTGCAATTGATTTAATTGCATACGTATATTAATTTTTAAAAAAGTATTCTATTTAAAATCTATTTATTTTAAACTATTGCCTTTTTATTTTCATAAATACTGGTAGTTCAATCCGGCTTTTCTCGGCCCTATATGCTGTTCATACATTTATGTGCATATATATATATTACATATTAAAAATCTGACTCATGTCCTTGTAATCTACATCTAAAATTTCAAGTGTTTAGACCTAAAATTGTCGGAAAAGTTAGGTAGAGTCTGCAAAGGTAAACACTCTCAACTTTGACCTGTTGGCAGCCTATTTTCACCCGAAAACATTAAAAAGCTTTCCTATCTCTGAATGTCTGTAAAATTTTACATGTTTAGACCCAAAATTGACTGAATAGTTCGCTAGAGACGGCAAAGGTAAACTCTTTTTAACTTTGTCTCTTTGGCATCCAAATTTTCGGCCAAAAAACGATCAAAAAGCTTTCCTATCTCTGAATACACTTAATGTAAAAGTTCAAGTAATTTGGTAGAGACCGCAGAAGTCAATTTTTGAAAACTTTGATTCCAATTTTGACTCCTTAACATTTATTGTTTTTTGATCGAATCAAATTAGGATGTTTGAACCACGTCCAAGTAACCTACATCTAAAATTTCAGGTGGATAGATCAAAAATTGGCGGAGGAGTTTGGTATAGTTTTCAAAGATAAAATCATTGGACTTGGACCTTTTGAGAGCCAAATTTTGGGCAGGAAACTGATTAAAAAGATTTTCCCAAATCTCAATACTCCTTATGTCAAATACCAAGTCTGTAGATTGAAAATTGACAGATTAGTGTGGTAGAGAAATGTACACACACAGACACACACAGACAATTTCACTTTTATAGGTATATAGATTAGATTAGTCATAAATTCAGAATATTCATTAAATGTGATAAAATAAAAGTTTTGTTGATGTGAAAATTTCATCATGATTTCCTTAATATAAAATATAAAATTGCGTAAGATTGACTTCATCCATTCATAATACTTTCTTATCAAAATAACCGAATTAACATTAATTTCAACTCTTTTACAATTGTTATTGGATGCTGCCATTTTATTTAAGATTTTTCAATTTAAACAGTAGCTGATTTTCCCTCTATGAGAATTCGCGCGTGTTATTAAAATATATACTTTATTGATTTCAAATACTGATAGTGTTTAATCATTACAATAATTGAAAAATAGTTTACTGACTTCAAATATACATATACACTAGAAACCCGTGAATACGATGTTTTCCCGGCCCCTGGTTACGGTATTTGCCCCGCCTTATGGCGTTATTTATAACATTATATACGTGTATTATATACTGTACTGTATTTTGTAACTAATTTTTAATGCCGTGTCCCGGGGTTATATATCAGAGAGGCGGTAGCACTCTCTATATAGGGATGGCCCGTACACGCCTATATACGCCTACAAAACAAAACTATCCAAATCTCAACTAAAATCAACTTATAAGTTTCAAAAAGCACATATTCTTACAGAGAAGTGTCTTACGAATCCAGCGAGTGTCAGAATGTCAGTTAAAATGTCAAAAGAGAGCAGAAAAAAAGGGTACAAAAATGGCCAATTGTTCTTCTTTCTTCTTCTTTCTTCTTTCTTTTGAGACGATGTATCTCGGTGTACGAACGGTCTCTGACAACAGTTCAAGCATAAATCGACTGCTCTTTACACGGAGAAGTGCAGTGACCCATCGCTTTTTAGCTAACTCCATAATTAAATAAGATTACGTGTAATAACAAGTTTTAAACACTATATACCCAATGTAGACAGACCACTTCGAACACGGAACTTCTCTCAAAAGGGACAGCTCCAAATAATACACCGGATGCTCACAGACGTTCCAGTTTGCCAGTGGCCTATATTTCTTGGACGCTGAATATTTGAGGTGAACGTTAAGGTTTTTTCTTTAAACAGTAACCCACCAGCGTTAATGAAACCACGAAATCTTTATCTCAGTTGATCAAAATTGTTATAAGAGTAACCTATCAGCAAGTACGACGTCAAAAAACAATGTTATAAAAACAAATAATTCTTCAGATTTTGGACTGTAAAATATGTACAAAATGTCAATGCTGTGACCAGGATTCGAACCTAAGTTAGCACGGCCATAACGTGGGGGTCCTAACCTCTAGACGATCACGGCTAACACTGACGTCTGTCGCTCTTGGCAGAAAGACACATGACTACTGTCAAACTATTGAAAAATAAGGAGGAAACTTGAAATTCTCACGCATGCGCAAAAATACACTATAGCACCCATTGTTAAATGCAGCTGAATCTCTTCGCTCGCTAAGAAAAGTAGATCAGACCAGTTCTTCTAAGAACTCACCAAACGCCAAAGGAAATGTTAAATTAACCACAAAAGAAACTGCAAGAAAGTCAAGAAAAATTTAATAGTGAAGGTATGAACATTTTAGAACTTTATAATACTCTAACTGTTTTATCAGAGAGGCGGTAGCACTCTCTATGTAATATAGAACCGATGGAGGACCAAGAGGCAACTCCTAAGGCCCAAAACCCAAAGACCTAAAACCCAGCAGGAAGCGACCTGCTACTAATGGGGGCGGAATGAGCCGCCTCCTAAAAAAAGACAATACTATCATAAATGTAAGTTTAAAAATAAGACTGTAGGTAAAAATACTAATTAACAAGAATAAAAAAAGCATTGGAAATGCAAAAGGATATAGGGATGGTATGCCAAAAAGTATACAAACAAGATAGCTATGAATGACTAGGCACATGGAAATAGAATTGCATCCAAAGTATAGCCCTATAGCTTTTTACAACCGTAATGATGGCACGGAATGAAGATTGGAGAAAAGCTATAGGGCTATACTTTGGATGCAATTCTATTTCCATGTGCCTAGCCATTCATAGCTATCTTGTCTTTTTTATTCTTGTATATATATATATATATATATATATATATATATATATATATATATGTATATATATATATATATATATATATAGATAGATAGATATATAGATATAGATATTTGTTGGGTGGATTAATCGGAATAGGGATGGAAAAGAATCGGAAGATTTAGGAGTATCGGAAATGGAAAAGTTCGTGCCTATTTTTCCATGCAAAGACGATTCTTTTAATTGTCATTTTTCATTCGAATTTGTTACATAAAAATCTTCCATTGCTGCTATTAATGATTAAATAATAAATATTTATTGATTTTAAATTACCAGTGAAGCAAAAATCAGTAGATCATCATCCACAAGTGTATTTTGACATTTAGGGAAATATTTGAATATTTAACATGTGTTTTTACGAAAATCAGGGGAAATGAGAATCTCATAGTTAAATTGTTATTTATAAAGAAACAGAATCGGAATCTGTAATTGTATCAGCATCCGAAATTTAGCACGGAATTGTATCGGAATCGGAAAACATATTGGAATCGTACCATCTATATATATATATATATATATATATATATATATATATATATATATACATACATATATATATAAATATATATATATATATATATAGAGAGAGAGAGAAATAAATATAAAAAACATATGCATATTATATATATAAATATTTATAAATTATATATAACTAAATGTATATACATATATTATATATATATATAGAAATATATACGTATAAAGAAATATATACATACATAGAAATATATTTACATATATATATATATATATGCATATATATACATATCTATATCTATATATATATATATATATCTTTTCCTCTCTCTCTATATATATCTATTTATACATCTATATACATATATACTTATATATATATATATATATTTATGCATATATATATATTTATGCACACACACATATATATATATATATTTATACATATATATATACATCTATATATATATGTATATATATATATATGTTTATACATATGTATATATATATATATGTATATATATGTATATATATATGTAAAACTATATATATAGATATATATATGTATATATATATGTATAAATATATATATGTATATATATGTATAAATATATGTGTATGTATATAAAAATATATATATAAATATATATATATAGATAGATATAGATATAGATATATAGATAGATAGACAGATAGATAGATAGATAGACGGATATAGGTATAGATATATTAGACATAGTTTAAAAGCGGATATATTTTTCGGTGTTGCCGCGCACAAAATAAACGACACTTTTATTAGCATACAAAAGTATTACGCAGTGATTCGTCAAGGTTTTTAGTAGATAGAGAAAGATAAAGAGGGTGATAACGAGAACAAGTAAAGATAAAAAGAAGAAATTTGTTCCATACACATTTGATTTTTTTTAAATTCATTCCCATGCTCTGGGCTGCGTCTACTAACCACGTAAGAACTAGTTCCAGAAAATTGTTAAATAAAAGACACATAATTATAAAAAAAAACAAATTAATAGGGAAATATACTGTCTGGCTTACAAAGGTAAAACAACAAAATGATTTGTATAAAAATTTAAAAAATGAAGACATACAATATGAAAAAGAACAGAGAGCCGCATAGAAATAAACAATAAAATAAAAAAAAATGTATAAATCTGATATATAAACGGCTATATGTCTGCCTTTCGATCAGTCGGTCTGTTGCTTTGTCAGTCCGTTTGTCTGTCTCTCCCTATTTTAAAATTCTGTCCTCCCACTAAACTAAAAGTCGCAGAGCGGCGCTAGGAGCCTCAAATGTCCGGATTTTTATGAACCATTGTTATATGGGTCTTGACCTGGTTAAAATTTAAAGTTTCTAATCGGTCACAAATGGATCAAAATTGAAAGAAATCGTTAAACATTTTGTACGTTCACCATAGTTTATTTTTAATTTTTAACTAGTTTATATGCGTGTCACGTTGCTACCGTGGAAACGTCACAAGCTTTGAATGCTACGGTTTCGGTTTCAATTCTGACTGATGGCAATTAAATACTTTTGAAATCACGACTCTATAATGATATATAGAAAATCTGGTCAAATTAAAATATCATTTTTAAGCGTATTTTACGCCCGTGCAACGCCGAGAACCCCTTCGACTAGTGTAAAGATAACCAGAGTTTAGTAATGGAATATAAAGACGTGGCAGATTAACAAGAATACGAAAAAAAAACAACAATAAAAATGAAAGAACTAAAAAGAAAAGAAAACGTTGGATAAGTATAATGAACAAGTGGTCGAGCCGTTACGTTTGCAGAAAAAGCAATAGAATTAAAAAGAAAGAAAACAAAAAAAAGAGAAAAAAGTTGTAAGATGTAGGTATTTAAAAGAAAAGATTAAAATCTGTGATAATAAGAGAAGCATGCATGGTCCCTCGTGAGTGCACAGTGAATGAGGCATAAAAATGACTAAGTTCAGCATTTGTCCACGTCATTTGACCCCAAAAGTCACCAGAGGACGTCAAATCCTGGTGAAAATGAAAAAAAAAAGTTAAGTGTTATGCTTTGACATATGGAAATTTGAGTCCTGCACCATGCCAAAAAAAAGAAGAGACTAAGTTGAACATTTGACCCCCCCCCGATTTTGGCCCAAAAGTCCCTAAAGCCATAAAATATTAAAATCTGAGTTCACACCATGCAAAATATTTTAGACGAATATGGTTAAATAGTCCCCAAAATGGAATTTTATTATTAACTCTAAAAGAGCCCCTGGGCCACTCCAATGTTATCGCGAAGTATAGACAAACAAAATTATATAGAAATCAGTAAGTTACAGATTTTCAGAATATTTTATAAAAATCCAAGGCACCATTTTTTTAAATAAGTACAAAAGTTTCAATTTTTAACCCGAAAGGTACCCCTAGGTGAGCAACCGGAGTTTTTCCTGAAAATCCTTTCTGTTACTTTTTTACTCATATCATGTTTTATGTTTGTGCAAACTTTCAAAAATAATCAAAGGCGTAGTTATTGAGAAAAGTGCAGACGGACGAATGGACGAACGGACAAGGATGAATTTACAGGTCCCCCCTCATTTTGTCGGTGTGGGGGGGCAAAAAGAAAATTGAATCATAGTATAAAAGGAATCGTAATTAAAGAAAAGAAAATGTAATTATATAGATGATGAAATAATTATAATTTAAATACAATGTGACGATGTAAGGATACAGAGAGAGAAGTAAAAAGGTGGGAGATATTGAAAAAAAAAGGGAGAAGAGAAATATTTGGAGAAAGAACTTTAAGAAAATAAAATATAATGATAACGAAAGAAGTTTAAAAAAAAGAAGAGACTAGGAAAATAAATAAAAATAAAGTAAAGAAATGTAATACCGGAACAAAGAAAAGAAACCATGAGAAACCAAAACTGAAAAAAAAAAAGGAAAAGTATAAATCTTACGCACAAACCGGAAATTCTCTCGTGTAAAGCGTTCAATCTTTAATTTCAATGCGTTCAAGTCTCACGAATATTATCCGATTATATTTCTGCGATGTGTTAGATAAACTGAAGTAAATTCACAATTCTAACAAACGACTGAACAAATAAGACATAACATTTAACAACATACAAAACATGAAATAGAAACAGGATCTGAAAGATTCAAACAGATTCTCGTCCGCGTGTTTTGATCTCTCACTCCCGTTTCAGTGGATCAACGCGATTGATCGCTTGTAATTTCCTCTTGTAAAAGGTCAATCTGTTTGATCGTCAGCTGTGTAGCATTCTCAACCACTTTTTTTTTTATTTAACATTTCCCGTGCGTTAATCTATACACTAATATCAAATTTATGCGTAAGCCTTTAACGCTTACTCTGCGTCTTATTGCCGGTGTACTGACTATATCTGCCTATCATTGGAGGTTTTATAACTGAGCCCTTGATGGTATGCAAATAAAAATTCAAGTTTCGACAATCAGAGAAACAGGAATGCGTTAACCTCCTTCACTTCCGGAGTTCAATCTGTTGATCCGTGTTTTCTTATAAAATATCACAAGATAAATCTCTACTTTTATGTCTTGTAGTTTTACGCACAGAGGTCAAATAATTTGAGGTGAGTCCGTCTCATGTTCTTTTTTTACTTTTCAAAGCAAGGTTTTTATAACCTTTTCTGAACGGCTAACAGATTTTATATGAAGATAACGGATCTCCACCGAATGTGTTTCGAATCCTAATATTTCGTCATATGAAAGCACTTTCTCTTGAAAACGCAAATGCAAAGCAAATTTAAAAACGATAAATACTAGCGCTTTGTAAATTAGAGACCCCTTGTGTACTGGATGAGTTACTTGCAGAACGGCCTGACATTTTCCGGTGTTAAATGGGGTTCACATATAGATGATGAAGTAATTATAATTTAAATACAATGTAACGAGGTCCTGAATATGACCTTAAACTATATCCAGTAGAGAGGCTCCAGCTTGCGGGATTTGGGGAGTGGTGAGCCATCCTTTAATTACCATTGCTCCCAGGTCTACTCTGACCCGGAGTGGCAGTACCTGTTAGGGTCCCAACTATGGTTTAAATAGAAACCGACTTGAAAACAATAAATATATTCTATTAAAAAAATTTTTCTTCAAAATCTTTGGATTCGACATTAAATAACCTGAAAAGGGTTGTTATGCCGTAAAACAACCAACCAACCAATCCAATGTGACGATGTAAGGATATAGAGAGAGAAGTAAAAAGGTAGGAGATATTGAAAAACGAAGGGAAAAGATAAATATTTGAAGAAAGAAAATAAAATATAATGATAACCAAAGAAATTAAAAAAAAAAGAAGTGACTAGGAAAATAAATAAAAATGAAGAAAGAAATGTAATACCGGAACAAAGAAAAGAAACCATGAGAAACCAACACTGAAAAAAAGGAAAAGTACTACGCCTTTTATTGTGATGCTCATAACATCATATTCCTTTCGTTATCTTTACTAACACATTTCTCTCTTTTTGATAGCCGAGTAAAGTTAAAACCTTGGGAAATTCTATTAATAGCTTATACATATGACTTAAATTTTATTAAAATCGGATATACCCTTTTAAAATTTAAAGCAAGTTCAGTTAGAGGTGGCACATATGCATATTCGACACAAACAGGGTAAACGTAGTAATCACAGACCACTTTGAATATCTTCACCGTAGAATTCCATACACATGATATACATTTTCTTGATAAGTATGACATATTCGAAATGTTTAATGACGTTAGGGTCTTCATAGCTCTCTAAGGTTAGGAAAGAAGCTAGCGATTTTTAACCACTTTCATTGTTTTCCTGGGGAAATTTAAAAAAATATGATTAAATTTCATAAAAATAGGATATTTCTGAAGTTGTAAGTGGGTTATGCGCCATAGTCTCTTTAAGTGTAGAGTTAGAAATCCGGAAACCCTTCCATTGTTTTCCCCGGTACGTTTTCCGTATGAATATTCTTATCGATTTCATGTGAATTTTCTAAGTTATTTTTTTATAGGGAACACACAGACATGTTTGCTGACATGCAGTTTCATCTAGAGCGATATAAATTAAGAAAAATAATTATTTTTCACGGACAATCAAATATATAATTTCATTGCTCTCGATTTTTATGAAGATTCGGTGGTTGATAGTTGTAGAAACATATCATCATATGCAATCTCTTTAAGTCCAGAAAAAGCTGATATTGTCCAATCCGCAAAGCTAAATTGAAAGTAATTACAAATTAAAGAAAAAACAATTTTTATTTGCTAAGTTAATAAGATTCCAAATAGTATCCATGTGAAATTGTAAAATAAAATACCTACCTTTTGTTGGCTAAAATAGATTTAAAAGAATACATTTCACATTAATTTATTCTAGTTTTAATAATTTGATTGCTTTGAGAATATTTATTAAATTGCATATTGCTGTAATTAATAGTTCTGGGTTATCTGATCTTTGTATCGTAATTATTGGTCTTAATATTGCGTAATTTTCTATTAAAAAATCAAAACATTTGCATATTCTCTAAATTGGGTAAGAATGTAAATATTTGTATTTTTTTACACAGGCATCACCACATTATCAAGGTCAAGAGGTCACTCAAGGATAAGGGTTAAAGAGTGTACAGTAGAAATTGGAAAATATAGTAATCTAATAAAAAATTCGGTAAATTTGTTAACTTATATGGAACGGCTCATCAAGAACTTATTTACGTTAGACTTGAAGACAACCATATTGTAGTCAGCCGGAAAGCAGGAAAACGGAAGACAATTCCACAGGGGTGCAGTTCTAAGAAAGAAGCTTTGTTCATGGAATCTACGTTTAGGTTTAGGCACAGATAAAGAGTGGGGGAATTATTGATAGTGTTTTCAGCTAGACGAGTGTTTCTTGTGAAAGTTTGGCGAGGAGGGACCACAGACTGAAGCTCAGTCCACCACTTTCCATGAAAATAACGATACATCAGAGACAAGCTCGCAACATCTCTTCTGTGAGATAGAGGTTGCAGGGAAGAGAAAAGGACATCTCCTACGAGGCTACGAAGTCTATTTTGAACTCTATCAAGGCAGGACAAGTTACCGAGCATATACAGATTAGAACACAGTTGCTTTCTGTAAGACGATATCAGTATAATTTAGTTACATGCAATGTGAGCATAAACGAGCAACTCTTTATTAAAACTCTGATAGATGACATGTTTATATAAACGTTTAATATTAGGTACTAGACGTCAACATTATTATCAAAATTTCAGATTTCCGAAGTATTTTAAATACTGTAAGTTCGTATGAGAAGACTACATTCTAATTTTTTAAAATTTTAACCCATATATTATTATCTATATATTATTACGCTTGTCGCTTCGACCGTTTTCATCGTAATCGTAAGCATACGTAAAATAAAAATGGAATGTTCCAAATCACACCAACCGTTATTATAGGAAATTCTATTATAAAAATGGAATATTCGCAGTTGACATAACGTGGAATCTTCATTAAACTTTTCTTAACTGAACATCACGATGAGGAAAACACAAACAAATATAAACACTTGTTTCTTTTTATGATTTCGTGCTGTAATTTGACTTCGAATAAATTTCATACGTATTTTATTTTAAAATTCAAATTTCAGTCTACACCTCCAACACGGATAAAGAAAAAGCAACTACCCTGATATATATATATATATATATATATATATATATATATATATAAACATACATATACACATATATATATAAAGAGAGAGATAGATAGATAGATAGATAGAGAGACAGACAGACAGACAGACAGACAGACAGACAGAAAGAGAATTTGCGTGTTATGGCATTAATTGGGGCAATTTATGATTATAATAAATTGCGGTTTTACTTAATGCCATAACATGCAAATTCTAGCATTGCTACAAATATAATTTGCTGATTTCTTTTTGTCCTCTTATGAGAAGAATAGCAAGAATAGCATTCTTTGAAACTCCGCGGAATAAGAATTTTGGAAATTGTTTTTATGGAGTATTCAGTCAAACAATAAATTTTGATTGTAAATTTCAATTGACAGTTTTAATTTTCTTTTTCTTATAATAAAAAAATAATAAAAAATAATAATAATAAATAATAATAAAGATAATAAAAAGCTCAATACACAATAGACAGTAGATTATCTATTGCGTATTGAGCTTTTTTTTATTCGGATGGGATTAAATTATCTATGTATAAATACTGGTATTTATATTAAATTGAAGTTAATCGTTGCTTATATCAGGTAAACATTACATCCTTTCGATTTCATTTCTGTGTACGTATATATATATATATATATATATATATATATATAAAGTTTAAAAATATATATGGCAATTAAGCTACACAGAATATTCCGCGTTTCATCCATACTAAGATTAGTCAGGCGAAGCCTAAAGAATCCCAATGTGGATGAAACGCGGAATAATCCTGATGAATCCACGTGTGAATGAATCGCGGAATATCTGTGCAGCTTAATTGCCATATATATTTTTATAACTTACTACCTAGATCTACCTATGTATTGAGCACTGTTGAAGTAAATACTTTAAGTTTAATCATAAAATTATACGTTCGTATATTAATTTGTGTGATTAAATGGAGTACATATATATATATATATATATATAGAGAGAGAGAGAGAGAGAGAGAGAGAGAGAGGTAGACAGACAGATACATAGATATATAGATAGATATGTATAATTAAAAATCTGACACATGTATCGTTGTTAATTATGTTTGTTGCAAACTATTCATCAAAACACGCGTGAGACGTACTCCATGAAGAAACGAATTAAATATGATTGCATATTAAATTTTATCATTTGATTTTGGACTTATAACTAATGATATACAAGGTCTGAATATGAAAATTTATTTTCGTGAGCTTAATAATTTTTACAATTTCGAACACTATTTGTAGAACATATACTTAATGGATGGCATATTTTTTCTGATAATCGTTAGAATATAGATATAAATATAAATATTTATAAAGATCCATCTCTTGGAAACATTTCCAATGAACTACGAAAATGCTCTTTTAACATCTTCAACCCATCTTGAATATATTCTAAGCATTTTAAATAATTTCTAAAGAGGACGCTTCACAGAAAGTCTGAAACGCGTTAAAAAGTATTTAAATGATTTAAAAACATTATTACAATGATGTAAACATAATTTTCAATGAAAAACCAAGACACGGAATAATAAAATAATGTTAAAACATACACATTGTTGGTGACCACCCCTTATTTAAATATATATATATATATATATATATATATATATATATATATATATATATATATACAGAGAAAGAGAGAGAGAGAGTGTGTGAAGAAACATAAATATAGATGGATAAAGATAAATAGATCGATCTATAAATAGATTAGAAATTTGAGAGATAGTTTGATTGGTAGATAGATTTAAACATTGAGAATTTGTTAAAGATTTGGAGGAATTTTCCATCTGGTTTACATTATCATAATTATCAGTTTCGGGTAAAACAGATATTGTTCCTATTTACTTGCTACCCCATACGCGCAGAGTTAGACACAAGATCTTTTTTTTATGTGGGGATGTTCCAGCTCCCTAAAAGGGGCACCTTGGATAAGAAAAAAAAATGCCTGAGTCATGAAAGATTTCTGTTCAACTGATTGAGGACAGAAAAGGTAAAGTGTAGCATCAGAACAGATACTACACTAGGATCTTGGCCAGAAGGCCAAGAAATGCTTACCACCGTACTGATGATCGCTAATTACTTTCGTTGTTGTTACAGAAACTGTTTATGTTCAGTATTCTTATAGACACTATTTGACACGCTTGAGCTCAGCTTTACTACAGGAAAAGCAGCGGTATATATATATATATATATATATATATATATATATATATATATATATATATATATATATATATATATATATATATAAGAACTCAGAAATCTGTCCTAAATATGATTATATATTAATCTAGCCAAAACATGTTAAAATGCCTATCATAACCCCATTTCCCTGTCTGACCCCGCCCTCACTGAAAAATTAGATACTCCCTCCATGTCTACTGGGAACGAATGGCTTCGAGCGCATTTAACCATTTCCGACTACCACTACTAATACCACTACTAATACCTAGCATTCGGCCATCGGCACAACAAAATCTTACACATTCTCCTGCCGATGTCTTGACGAAATACGAAAAGCAACAAAATCACATCATTCGAAGAGACAAATCTAACTATCGGGCATTTATAAATAGCTTTGATTTATGCACACAAAACACTTAAAAAGTTAAAAGTCATGAGGGAACAAACGCTCTCTGTTGTCTTTTACAATATTGGCTTAAATGAAAAAATGATGCCTAAATAAGCACGATATATATATATATATATATATATATATATATAAACTATTTTATTTAATCACATGAATCAATATACAAGATATCATTGTATGCGTAAATTTTTAGTATTTCCTTCAACAGTGCTCGATACATACGTAGAGCTAGGTAGTAAGTTATTAAAGTATATATGGCAATTGAACTACACAGAATCTTTCGCATTTTATTCTCGTGACAATTCTTAAGGCTCGTCATTATTATTATTCGTAAGGTAATCCTGACGAATTTACACGAGAATGAAACGCGGAATATTCTGTGTAGCTTAATTGCCTTATATATTTTCATAACTTTATATATATATATATATATGTGTGTGTGCGTGTGGGTGTGTGTGTGTGTGTAGTTGTGTCAATTTGAAAAGCAAAATATTCAATTATTTATTTTCGAAAATGCTTCATCAGTCAACATTTTTATCCACCACAATCAACCTTCCCTTCTAATTCGCTTAAATTATTTATATTTTTCCTTGTACCCAAAAAATTGAATTTACAGTTAATTTTATTCATTTGATTGTAAAAGTCCCAAGCAGACACATTATGGCAATTAATTAAAAACAAATTATATCTAATATATAACGTATGGATATATAATTAGATGTGCGTATATAAATAGATGGTACTTTTATATAATACTTAATTGGTATATATATATATATATATATATATATATATAGATAGATAGATAGATAGATAGATAGATAGATAGATATACCAATAGACTTCGTGGATTAGTGGGGATGCCCTTTTCCCCTCCCTGAAACCTCTCTCCCACAGAAGAGACGTTGCAAGCCTATCTCTGTTTTATCGTTATTTCCATGGCAGGTGCTCGTCTGAACACCAATCTCTGGTCCCCCCTCCCAATCTTTTACGAAAAACACCCGTCTAGCTGAATCCACTGTCAAAAACTTTCCACACTCCTTATCTATGCCTAAATCAAAACGTAGATTCCATGAACAAATCTTCTTTCCTAGAACTGCACGCCTGTGGAACTCTGTTCCGTCTGCCTGCTTCCCACCTGACTACAACATGGATGTCTTCAAGTCCAACGTAAAAAAAATCCTGATTACCCCCCCCTTAAGTAGACTCTTTATTAAATCTCCACACTAACGTACTGTACTTTTACAATAACCTTTATGCCTGAGTGGCTTCCGGGCCTTGATAAGTAGTGCAAACCTTGTAAAAAAAAAATACTATAATTAAGGAGTTTAAATTCTACGATTTGAAACGGTTAAATTTCAAATCTAAAACTTTGATTATATGCAAAACAAAGAATACAGTTTAACAAGTATATTTCTCAACCCATGAGTTTTCGAATTTTCTAAAGGTAATAAACATAGGAAATTATAATTAAAAGTTTTTCAAGTTTTTCAATCATAGAATAAGGCAAGACAAATATTGGTGCAGAATGAAAAAGGATATTGAACTTCAGATCCAAATTGTATCGTACCTTCAGCAAATTAGGTGCAAACCATGGCAGGTGCCCGTCTGAACTCCTATCTCTGCCCCCCTCGCCAATCTTTCACGAAAAACACCCGTCTAGCTGAATCCACTGTGAAAAATTTCCCCCACTCTATACCTGTGCCTAAATCAAAACACAGATTCCATGAACAAAGCTTTTTTCTTAGAACTGCTCGCCTGTTGAACTCTGTTCCGTCTGCCTGCTTCCCACCGGAATACAACTTGGATGTCTTCAAGTCCAACGTTAGCAAATTCCTAATGAACCGCCCCCGTAAGTAAACATTTCATCAAATCTCCACACTAACGTACTGTACTTGCAATAACCCTTATCCCTGAGTGGATTGCGGGCCTTGATAAGTGGTGATCACTGTAAAAAAAAAAAAAAAAACATATATGATATTTGCTAATATTTTCCACTGAGGAGATGAATAACATCGAAAACTCATGGGTTAAGGAAATCTACTTATTAAAATGTATTCTTTGTTTTGAATATAATAAACATTCTAGATTTGAAATTTAACCGTTTCAAGTCATAAAGTTTAAATTCCTAAATTATGATTTATTTGCTCGATCTGGTGTATTGAGTAATTTTCATTTAGCTGGGATTGTCTTATATAAAATATTACATCCAATAATATTTTTTAAGACCGATAATCACTGGAGTTGCATACCAGTAGATCTATTGCATTTCATTATTCTGAAGTAAACAAGCGGTTAGAGCACTGTAAATGTAGTGGACAAATGTTTGTTTAAATAAACATTTGGCGAACCGTGGTTCGAACGATAGAACTACTGACTATCAACTCGATAGTTCTAGGTTCAATCCTCGACTTGGGAGAGATGCTAGTCTAGTGGCACTGATCAGTTGTGATCCAACGAAACAGGATTGTATGTCGATGACTACAAATATTTTAAGCCTCCTCTTTGGGTAGAGCACTGTCATAAATAATCTACCCACTACTTAATTGGCTGAAAAATGCGACGCTCACTGTTTGCTTATAAACAAGCGGTTAGAGCACTGTAAAAGTGGTGGACAAATGTTTGTTTAAATAGACATTTGGCGAGGTAATTTACGGGCGCCGCTCCTGTCGATCGATCGGTAGAACTGCTGACTGTCAATGCGATGGTTCTAGGTTCTTTCATCGGCTTGGGAGAGGTGCTAGTCTAGCGACACTGATGAGGTGTGATAAAACGAAACAGAACTGCATGCGATGACTCTCTCTCTCTCTCTCTATATATATATGTATATATATATATATATATATATATATATGTAGAGAGAGAGAGAGAGAGAGAGAGAGAGAGAGAGAGAGAGAGAGAGAGAGAATAGACCTTTGAATTAAGAGTTTCGGTACGATAGGCGGATTGTACTTATGTATATCTATATTGATATTATATGTGTATTATATATTCTTTTGTGTACATTCAAGTTTAATGCTGGTTCCTTTATACAGGATTTCCATGTTGTTTCAGGTAAAATGTCTTTTAAGTTAAGAAAGTGCCCGAATACTTTATTGTATGTCAACCTCTTTCCATAGAACTAATATGATTATGCTAGCAATGAGATAATGTACAAAATTGGAAGTTGAAAGAATTAAAATCAGTTACATTTTTCAACTGTAATGCATTTCATCTGACAAGGCAAGAGAAGAGCCCGGCAGAATAGGTGGCCGATCGCATAGGTGGGTGTACAGCGGTAGTGATGTTGATGGTGGGGAGGGCACTCAGAATTAGTGAAACTCTTGAGAGCGGTTTGTGGAAATCGAGAGACGTGAACATATAGCAAAAGTACTTATGCTCTTTGTATCTTTATAAATTGGGAGGATGTTGGGGCGTACGAACCGAAAGATAGACATGTTTTGAATTCTAAGAGAATAGAAATATTGTGGCCTGGATTATAGAATTTAAGCGTTGATCAACTGCATCATCCTTTCCCCATTCTTAAATATCATGCATACACTTACTCTTTCTCTCTCTCTCTTTCTCTTTATCTCTCTCTTCTGCGCACACGCTATATATATATATATATATATATATATATATATATATATATATATATATATCACATCCAGATTGCATTATTGACATTCATCAGCTCGGACAATAAGCCTTTATTAGGGTGTATTCAAATTCTTGCTGTTACTGCTCCCTTGAACCTGAAACCATAAAATACTGGCAGTCGTATCAAAAGATATATAACAATAACATACTGAATTTTCAAGAGTTTATGACAATTTATAAATGCCTGCCCCCCAAAAGTCTGGAAAATTATTTAAGGCACCTCGTATTTTCACATCTAGTAATTTTGTAGAGCATTGGTTACAAACACAATATTGGAACTCGGCGAAACGGGTTCGTTTATTGTTACTTACACTAATACTCTTTGGAAAGTTTAACACGAGCTTGCTTTTTCAAGAAAATACAATTGCTCTTTGTGTAAACCTTGCTCATCTATATACTCCCTGACAAGGCACCAAGACTACGGCCAGTTTATTAATATATATCTAAATATATTATATCTATTAAATAAAGTATATTGATACCAGTTACATGCATATTTCATGCTCTTTAACAATCGTCAGTAAGAACCATGAAAGTGTACAAACGGGCAAATGATTTCAACCATAACCTTGGATAAGGCGCATTCAGACTTCTCACTGCTCGACTATCTTTATAACAATATTTCAAATGCGAGAGAAATAAGCTATATTATTATATAATTTGTAAACTCTGTAATACAAAGATATTTTCTATTTACCTAAGGGGTATAATTTGCAACATAAGTACATTTGAATTTTTTAATATATATATATAATTCTCGGAAAGAACTTATATATATATATATATATATATATAGTCCTGGTCAAAATGATAAGACCACTTAAGAAAGTAAGCGTTTACACATATTATCGAATTTTTAATCAAACAAATGGTTGAAACCATTGCCAAAGGGGAAAATATGATGGAAATAAATGAAATCTGCTTCATTCGAAACCTTAACCTGATCTAATAATTATTTTTTAAAAAACAAACATTTTTATATTCAGTTTTATAAAAGAATGAACAATCAATTCTTCTTACGATATAAACAGTACCTAACTATTATTAATAGAATTTACCAAGAGACCTTTTTAACATTTCGATTTCTAACATTCTATTTCTTAACCCAGCTTACAAGGTTCGAGTCTCGGCTTATCCTAATATCATTTTCACCTATCTAATGTTCTTCTTATTTACATCGAAAGGGGACAGCCCTGTTCCTGTAACAGTAAAAGGTGGTATAATTAAATTTTTAATAATCAAATTTTCAGATGCCTTCATATATAACGCATATCTGTAATCCAAGAAATGGAAAATATAACAGAAAGGAATAATAAGTCAGACACCAATTACTATAGATATTCTATTTATACAACTGCATATTTAGAAAATTGAACTATTTAACCTGGCATTGTGATATGGGTAAAAGTCAGTGATACAATCCTTGTTAAAGAGCATCTTACTAAGAATGATGATTTCAATTAAGCTGAAATGATAAGTAAATACCATATTTAGGACAGAAATGAAAACAGAAAATCATATAGGATCATTTAGCAATCATACCCACAATCGAGCTCACAAAGGTTTATTTTAAATACAACCCGGGTATTATACTCGGTGAAACAAGTGCACGCGAGATAAAAAAAAAAATTAACTTTAAAAAGACGATTAGAATCATTAAAATATTTCTCGAAAAAATTCTCTGAAATCGTGGGTTAGTGTTTCGTATACGACAGGATTCCTTATTCCCAGAAAAAAACAAAACTTGAAGAAAACTGAATAATAAAAGATAGAATACTTCAACTAATATCGAACTGTTTTCAAATTAATACAAACGTTATGATTGGTTTCAGCTTCAATGTAAAATGATTTGCATGTTGGATGCGGTAAGTTTAATGCTCAAATAAGCTGGAAAATACACAATGTTCAAGACATTACTTAGAGATTGGGAATTTATTTGTACAGATATTCTATTTGAAGAGACTTTCTATAAAATATTTGGGCAGATTAATATATTTTGACATGTTAGAAAATCCTTACATATATACGATGGCGTTTATGTGAATATATATATATATATATATATATATATATATATATATATATATATAGATAGATAGATATAGATATAGATATATATATGCATACATATATATATGTATATATACATATATATATACAAATATATATGTGTATATATGCATATATATACATATATATGTATATATATAAATATACATGTATATATAATGTGTATATATAATATATATGTGTATATATATATATATATAAATATATATGCATATATATATAAATATACATGTGGATATAATATATATATATGTATATATAAATATATATATATATATAAATATATGTATATATAAAAATATATATATGCATATATATAAATATATGTGTATATGTATAAATATATATTTATATATATATATATACATATATACATGTATATATATATAAATATATATATGTATATATAAAATATATGTATATATATGTGTGTGTGTGTGTGTGTGCACGCGCGCACTGTACGCATATATAAGGACAAAACTTTACGTTATTTCTATTCGTTTCTTGTCTTGATTGTTTATCTTTCTAGGCATATCATTCTGCCTGTATACATGCATGCGCCCAAGAAAACTTAATAGAACGCTAAAATCAGGATAACTATCTCGAATCCATTTGAGTGATTCTTTGAGAAAGTGGAATTCTCTATTGGAATGGAGGATTAAATATCTCGAAGAGAATTAACCATATAAAAGCCGAAAGATTGGAAGAGAAGTAGATAAAATATGAGGATGATGGGGGTGGTGGCTGGAATTGGCTACAGGAAATGGAAACCCTCTTGAAATTTAAGAGACAGAGAAAAGGAGGACAACATTGAAGGTGAATTACAAAGTTTGAAAGATGGAAAAAAAGAAAAAGAATACATGACTTATAAGGTTATGAAATAAAAGAAAACCGTTTAAAAGTTATGAAATAGAAGAAGAAGAAGAAAAGGGACAACAAAAATGTAAAAGGCGATAAAGAAGAAAAAACTTATCAGATTAAATTAAAAAAAAACAAGTTTAAAATTTTGTAATAAAAGTAGGATGAAAATGAATGAGGTAATCTATAATATAACTCTCACCTGTCTGTTTAAATGTATGTATGTATGTATGCATGTATGTATGTATGAATGTATGTATGTATGCATGTATGTATGTATTTGTGTCTGCCTAAAACTTTCGACAGAGGCGACAGATCAATATCGTTTTGAAGCGCGACCCTTCGGACGACAAATATCGAAAATTGGCTTAAAACATTAATTTCATCACCCTCAACTGGACACTTTTCTACAGGGAGGGGGTCGCTTTTTCCGCCGATATTTTCGAAAGTCACCCTCTTTTCGGATGACTAGCCTTAATTTAAACCTTCGTCACTTTCGGTTTGGCGATGGACGCTATGGAAAAGATGTTACCTTTTCACGCTCTTTTCCTCCGTCGCGGTACGGATTCGAGCCTGTCGGCCTACTACCACACTTTTTTTTTTTTGCTGGACACACACCACCGAATACCCGGGAAACGCCAGGCACCTCAGCTAGTTAAATAGGAAAAGGAAAGAGAGAGTACAACATAGAACTTGTTAAAGACTAATGAATAAAAGAATGCGAGAAATGAGTAGAAGATTAAGTAATAACTAATCATTGGGAATAAAGAAGTTTTAGAAGTTATGAAATAAAAAGAAAGAAAGCAGGAAATGTATATACAATAGATATAAAAAGTGCGAGTTGAAGAAGAGTACATTCTTTATTAGTAATGAAAAGTAAAAGAGATAAAAATGTTTTATAATAAAATAAAACGAAAGAAGAGAAGTAAGGGGAAGGAGAGGGTATATGAGGACGAAAGAAAGAAAAATAAAATATTATAGAAGAGAAAAATGAAGAGGAATGAGAAATTAGATGGCTAGATGAAAAAAAAGAAGGATACTGAATAAGTTTTAATACTATGAAAAGAAATGAATTCATAATCCTAACAAGATGAGAAGAAAAAAAAGGAGAGGAATTAGAAAGAAAAGAATTCAAAATAATGTTATATTACAAGAAAAAAAATGCGAGCATAAAAAGTCATATGGTTAAGCTTAAAAATGGAAAAGTAAAGGATTAGTTGTTAAAACTGTAAAAGAAAAGAGAAGGGCAAGGTATTCTAGTAAAACATATAATAAATTTATAACTTAAAGGATGCAGATCAGCAGTGGAAAGCTCGCATTTCAATTTTTGCCGCAACATTGATTGGTCAAAGTAATTCTGCGATACATAATAAGATACGCTGACGTGTCCTGCAACACAACGAGATGGTAAATGTTCACAAACATGCAAAGAATTTATGAAATATGTACAAGTCTTTAAAGAACCGAAATCTTTGCCTGCCAGAATTTGTTTCGATGATGATATAACTACCAATGATCTCATTAAAAATTGTGCTAAGTGAGATTAAAAAAGGCATTTATTATTTGCCTATTATAAAGTGTTCATTGCACAGAAGAGAAACTCTAGAAAGCGAATTATTAACCAATCTGGTGACGGTGTTAGTTCTGGACAATGAAAGTTACAATGTGAATCGATAACCGATGAACACGAGGGCTGCAACATAGGTGCATGTTGTAAGAAATATAATGGCGTACCTCACAATTGTGCAACTTTAGGAGTAAAAACAAAAACAAAAAGGACAACAAGCAACTGCATTACAAGATACTGATTTATATACTATTTAATTAATTAGAATGTTTATTTAAATGAGTATTATTTAGTATTTTATTTATCGCGGACAACTATCTTAATCTTCATCTTTTAGATGTTGTTTCACGAGTTTTGGAAGGCCAGAAGAATAACTGACCGAAACGTCTTGAAACAACGACTAAAAGATGAGGACAATAATCTGCAATAAATAAATGAAGATACTGATTTGTTATGTACTCTTGCAGATCGAGATCTTGTTGCGATTGAAACAAAGTATCACAAACAATGCATTGGTGTATTTCGATGCAGAGGTTACAGACAATTACAGGCTACATTACCAGATTCAACTGATCAATCTATGACGGATTCGAGGGTATTTGCAAAAATTATATCGTTTATTAAACCAAAAGTTGGGGAGTACATATTTGCATCAGCAGATATGCTCAAAATGTATATAACTCGCTTTTCAGAATTAGATTATGAGAAACATGTGCATAAGTTTTGTGTACAATACATGGACCAGTGTCAGGAGCAATAAATAGGCAAGCAAACAATTCCTGTTTTTAAAGGTCATCAAACGCTGATAATTGAGGACTTCACGCCTCGTGATTTTGAAAAGGATGCTCTGTCAGTGGTACATGTTGCAAACATAATACGACAAGGAATTTCACAGGAAAAATTCTCTACATTCAATGTAAGTTTCACTCCGGATAGCCAAAATGATTCAGTGCTAAGTTTATTCAAACTTTTTTATTTCAATGTCGTTATATGGATCAAACATCAAAACGCAGAAAGCTAAAAATCCACAAGAATGTCTCACAATTTACCAGAGCATTAGATTCAGTTTCAAATAAAAGCCCAGGTTACATTAGAAACTCATATTTTCCTGATTGTTATAGAATAATCTCAGTTGTTGCTTGCAACAGAGAAACAGCTAATATCATAGAGGCAGCAGCTATGGAAAAACCTGGGATAGAATGTGTACTATTAAAAGCAATTCACGAGGAAAACCAGTGGCTATCAAAAGATACATGTAGCCTAAAATAAACAATTAAAAAAGATGATATCCTAGACTGGGAGACGCATCATCCTACACGGCATTATTTACTGATGATGAAGTTACTGATTTCCATGGGACAATTGTTCTCTTGTTATTCTACTATAAAACGTTGCGACAATATCTATGATCAAGCAAAGAAAACCGTGGGCAATTTCCTGTTATTCTGGTAAATCAACTTCTTTTTGCTTTGGTCAATTATGCAGAGTGGAACTTAGGAAAGTCTGAATATGTTTTTTCTACTGGGAGGGTTACATATTAATATGCATCGTAAAGAAGTGTTGGGAATCTCTTTGAAGGATCTGGTCGGTGTACTGCCCTGAGGGGGAGAGGTGTTGCTCCGGCTGAAACTACTGACTTCTTCATAGATGCTGCTCACTTAACTAGAACACTGCATACACATTAAGTCACGGCTATTACTCTTTACATTTTCAACATGAGTACTTTCATTAAATGTTTTCGAAATAAAAAAGACACTCTTCAAAGACTAGAGCATTAACATGACACAAAAGAGTTCAACATTTGCATTCCGGACACGACTCTTCAGCTGGAACTTTTAGTGCTTAATTTGGTGAGGTAACACAAAGGGAAGAATTTCACTCTTGATGTAAGAGTTTGGAAGCATTGGAATTAGTGTTCTTCCTGCCTGATTTCGTGCATTACGCTCATTTGCTACGAGTACCCATGCTTATATGAAGATTTTGTTGCCAGCAATCAAGGATCAAGTAAAAAAAATGGGTTTTCCAGAAGGGTAAACAACCATTCTTAGCGATAACTCTAAACCAATCACACGAACAGAATAACGAAAAGTGAAAAGTTCAAACTGTGCAGTTGGCCTTACTACGTACCATGTTTCTTTAAAACGATGGATGGTTACAGGTCCAAAGCAGGCAAAGATTCTCGATGAATCTGAAGAGATGCACAAACTGTATGATGAACCTTCTTTCCAAAGTCATGAGCAAAGATAAGAACTTTAAGAATTATTCTACAAATATATCAATTATATGTGTGATGGTATTAAATTAATGGGCAACCGATTTATGAATACAACAAAGAAACTCATTGTTCTTGACGCGCATCAATATGAACGAAGCTCTGTACAGAACGGAACAGTTAAACAAAGAGCAGCAATTAAAGTATGCCAGTGATGTTCTAGTGAAACAAAAGCAATCCAATTACAATCAAGAAAAAACAAACTTCCACTTTTCAGGCGATCACACACCAGCACTTCCAGCAGAGAGACGACTCATCTGCAAAAAATCAAGAGTGACTTAATCATATTCAGCCAACTTTTCATTACTGTGCAGGTCTGTGACACAAATTGTGAGAATTTTTCTCTCACATCAAAATCAACCTTGGCCAGCAGAATTATGACTTAATAAGAAACTTCGTCTATCAGAAAAGAAAATAGAGCTGTCGGCTTCTATTCAGCCAACACCACAAATATTAATACAAAGATTTTCAATGAAGGTGCAATAGTGCATATATTACCACTGAAAACGAATGTATATGTGGTGAACAGAGTGATAAAATCATTACTTGAAAAGAAAGACAGCTACAAAACAGCACTTGAATTGATATAGTATGGGACAGATACCATCGAGATAGTTTGCACGAAACTACCCGTGAGAAAGAAGGCAAGGGGGCGTGCATAAAAATGTTTTGCAATACCAAAATATCCAGGTTCCTCGCTGGGTTCTTTCACAACGACATCAGCAAGGAACAACTTCTTGCTCTGCTCTCAGAACTATTAGAGTCATATGTGGCCGCCTGAAAATAGTTATAAATAATTTTCGGAGAAGAAATTCTGTCCAATCAATCTGGGTGTATTATGGACAAGAACGATCATGAGAAGGCAGATAGCAGAATATCTTTTCATATTCTCGATGCCTTATGAAAAGATGTCAGAACTTTTGGTACATGCGTGATTGTGATGCTTGTAGGGGTTATTTTTCCGTTGTAACAATTAGTACACTGATTTAGATCTGTGTGTTTGATACAGTGTAAGAAAGCAATCCCGGTACTACCACATGAACTCTGTTTGCTTGGAACTTGGTGAAAAAAATATCGAGCATTATCCTTCTTCCATACTTTCACTGAATATGATGTAACATCCCCGTTTGATGCTAAAAGGAATAAAATTAATCTGAAAAACCTGGCTTTACTATTATATCATCTCAGCATTCGTTTATCAAGAAAGAGCATCTCCGGTATTAAGATTAATTGAGAAGATTACATGTACCATGTATGAGAGTACAACTAATCATATCAAAGTTAATTACCTTCGGAAAAAATCTCTTTTCTAACAGTGTGAAACATTGAAAAGCTACTAATAACACAGAATGATTTGATCCAAAATCTCAATCGATGTGTGTACAAGGCCAGTCTGATACAAGTCATTGCTGCCCCTAGCCCAGCTTGTTTTCCTTGGCTTAAATTCCATATGCTGCTTCATCCGAATAAGTCATGAAATGTTGATATAAAGCATTTCTCATGAGTGTTAAGAACTGCAAATGAGAAAATTCAGGTCTAGCATGTACAACGTTATGTCAAGTGATTGTGAGACATAAAAAAAGCTTTCCTTTCATTGTGTGAGTACAGATTGTCATCTTATTGTGGATTATATAAGTAATGGTGAAGAAATAGTTGAATTTCGTGGATTAAAAAAAATTAATTACAACTAAATATATTTTTTTAGTAATTTACTACATTATATAATTGTTATGGCCGGCAAATAACCACAAGAAGAACATAACAACCGATAACAGTTTAAAACAACGGAAAGGTTAAAAACGGAAAGTGTTGGTAAATCACCGAACATGCGAGGGTCTTTTTGGAATTAGATCCTTCCCCCGGGATCGCTATGAGTTATAGTTTATATAGACGATGGATTAGTCCATTTGCGGGGTGGTACCCTCACAACAATATGCAATACAATTATGTATTTCCACCAAATTGACATAAAATTCACATAACAATATTAAATAGTAAATATTAACAATAATAAAATTATTATTTACGTATACAATATTAATGAATTCATAACTATAATTCCCCCACACAGAATTACAGGTAAAAACAATACTTTCTCATATACTGCATAAAATTAATGCAATAATAATTATCTACCGCTCCAGAAATATCTCACTACTGATGCAATTCTCTATCTATATGTGGAACTCTGTTCGGTCTGCCTGCTTCCCAGCTGACTACAACTTGGATGTCTTCAAGCCCAACGTTAACAAATTCCTAATGAACCGCCCCCTCAAGTAAACAGTTCATCAAATCTCCACACTAACGTATTGTACTTACAATAACCCTTATCCCTGAGTTGCTTCCGGGCCTTTATAAGTGGTGACCACCGTGTAAAAAAAGGTATAATTTAATAACAAAACTAATTTAAATCTCCTGCTCTCAAAACTAAGAAAACTTATTTGGGATCTTCCTGTAGCATAGTGTTATGCCTGTCTGATTAAATTATAACTAAAGTATTATGCAACTTTTGCCATATCGTCTTTTAAAATAATTATCTACTTGTGCATTAGAGTTTAGATGAAACTATTGACGCCAATAATTTACATGTAAATTGCAGAGGATAAACTGTGATCTTGACAAATAATTCAATGTGGTTATTGAAAATTGAACAGGGGTGGTAGATATGACTCTCTTAAGTTGACTAGCAGTAATTGAGACAATAACAGCATTTTTGTGTTGAACAATATAAGAGAAACTGCAGACGATGAGACCTGGCCTTGATTTTGATTTTTAAATTCATTGCTGCTCCAAAATCGTTTGCTTTGGTCCTAAGTATATGCGTGCCAAATTTGGTTCAGCTGTTACCGGTCATTACCATAAACCATCCTCCTATAAGTGCAACATGCGATACATCACCTCATATTATCTGTTAACGAGTCGATTCTGTGTCTCCATGTACACAAACTAAACACGCACACACACAAATACACACACATGCATACGCGGATACTTACGAATATATATATATATATATATATATATATATATATATATATATATAAAATTGAGATGCGTATGAAATACGTTTGAAATTCGAATTACAACGCAATATTATGAAAATAAACATGTATTTATTTGTTTAAAAATAGTATATTTCGAGTTTATGCTCCGTCGTCAGAATTTCTTTTTTCTCCCTTTTCCTTGTCATGTTGTTAAGTTGAAGAAAAAAGGTTAATGAAGAGTCAGCAGTTATTATCTGCGGTGTTTTTTGTTTTGTTTTTGTTTGTTTTTTTTCCGAAGGAACGCGTTGGCAACGCGATTTGAAATTCAAGGCAGTGTTTTCTGTGTAAGAAGCGTTGATTGAAGTTTAATTTAAAATTGAAATGCGTATGGAATACGTTTGAAAGCTGAATTACAACACAATATTATGAAAATAGGCAAGTACTTATTTGTTTAAAATTAATATATTTCGGAGCTATACTCTTACATCATAAATTTTTTTTATATTTCTTTTCAATTTAAAGTTAATGAAAAGTTCGCATGTATTATTGCTGTTTTTGAAATAGCAGAAAATGCGTTTAAAATGCAATTTGAAATTCAGGGCAGTGTTTTAAATGTTAGAATCGTTCATTGAAAGAACACGGAAAAGACTATACTGAATTTCAAATCGCGTTACGAAACACATTCTTTCAGCATTTCATAAAAAACACAACAGATAACAGCACGTGAACTCTTCATTAACTTTTTTTCCTTTAACTTAACAACATGTCGAAAAAAAATCATATAAATATTGCGTTGTAATTCGGCTTTCAAACGTATTTCATACGTACTTAAATGTAAAATTCAAATTCGATTGACGTTTCCAACACGGAAAACACTACCCTGAATATATATATATATATATATATATATATATATATATATGTATGTATGTATGTATGTATGTATGTATGTATGTATGTGTGTGTGTGTGTGTGTGTGTGTGTAATACAAAGTACCCGGTTTCAGATAACTCATGACCTCTATGTGTGTTTTTGTACAGAGATTAGGGAAGGAAATAAAATGGGCGTTAGTGTAGTTTTAGATGGGCGAAGTCTTGCTGTAAATAATTTAGAGAGAGCTATTACTGATTGCGATTTAATCAAACACTTACCATAAAAACACCGACAGATTTGAGAAAGACTAGCCACCTCTCGTCTTGTAGAAAAGGAAATTAATAAAGAGAATGGATTACCTTTCTCTAGATTACGTAATTGATTATGTACTCTTGTAAGGCAAGAAAGAATGCTATGAGTGTCACCTCTCAACACGTAGCTGTAATACGCTATATACTGAGAGGTTACTTTGAAATATATAATTTAGATGATCAAATCATCGGCTTATCTATATTTCGCTTATTGTCATGAGGACAGAGTACATAAGACACACCTCATCTCGTTATTTTTCACACAAACCAGATTTATACGTATTCGTTTATTATGATGCCTTAAAAGAACAATATTTGGTCCTCCGACAAAAGGAGGATGGACCTGTAAATCCACCCTTGTCCGTTCGTCCGTTCGTCTATCCGCACTTTTCTCAATAACTACGACTTGGAATGTTTTGAAATTTTGCACGAACATTAAACAGAATGGATTTTCCGGGAAAAATCCCGTTCCCCACCCCTAGGGCTCCTCTCGGGTTAAGATGGCTCAAATTGACACATTTTTGCTTATTAAAAAAAATTGATGCCTTGGATTTTTATAAAATTTCTGCAAAGTTGTAACTACCTGATTTCTATATAATTTTGTTCGTCTATATTTCGCGATAACTCTTACGTGTCCCCCATTTTTGGGGGCTATTTTACCATATTTGCCCAAAATTGTCTGTGTATGTCTATTTATTTGCAGTTTTGCATTGTGGTAAACTCAAATTTAAATATGTTAAGGCCTTGGGGACTTTGGAGGCTAAATGGTGGTGGGGTGCAAATAATTGACTTGGTCATTTCTTTTTTTACATAGTGCAGAACTCAAAATTACATATGTTACGACCTAAAACTGCACCTTGGCTTAACTCTTGGGGTTCAAGGAGGGGGGGGCTTATGCTGAACTTAGTCATTTTTTTTTTGCTTCGTTCAATGTACACTAACGGGGGGGCACGCATGCTTCCTCTATTTCTACTTCATACAAGAGTAAAAACAAGTGATAAAGGCCATACAGAAACAGATAGAGAGGGATATAAGCAATGAAAGCGACATACCTAGCACGAGAAAGAGTGGATGGTATGTTCTAAATTGACATGTCGTTTTTACATTCGATACAATGTATCATTCTTCATTGGACAATGGACACGAAATTGTTAATCAACGGGGACTTTGTACACACCAAAATGAATGCCGATTACCGCAATCAATCTCTGTATACAACAAAAAAATCTAACCGACAAAAATAAATGGATTATTTTTTAAAGACCAAATTTTACTGGCGCCATTGTCCAGTATTGGCGACGGCATTAGCATGTAGCCATGCGAATGATTTACCAAAAGATTCCGATTCATGCCTCCAAGCGTCGGTGTTTTTAAAGTTAGAATGAAAAAAAGTAAATGGCTCCTCGTTATTATTTAGGAAAGAAAGAAGTTTATCTTCTTCCTGCTTCTTGCGCATTTGCCTCTCTTAAAAATAAGAATTATGTCAGGGCTGTTCTGCAAACAGAATACCCCTTATAATAAACGTGCATTCTAACATATTAAAATAATGAACAACTAGCGGGACTTGTGGTAATTCCACTGAGGACTACTTCATATGTAATTATTGATGTTGGCCTTATGTACATGTTCAGTGTAAATGGAGAGGCTCTGATATTATTGTAGCTTTTGTGTTAAAACTGCAAAAGTATTTGTCTAAGCTAACACGAACGCCCTCCAAAGACCAGCCGTAAAGTAATGCTTAAATATGATATTTTAATTCTTGTAGACTTCGTCTATATTATAGATTTAATGTTCTATCGATTTTTATGTATTATAAAGTTGCGATTTCAAAAATAAAAATATATACCCATATGACTTGGGTGCATTAGCTTGAATCGAAACCGAAATAAAAACTTACTATATATATATATATATATATATATATATATATATATATATATATATATATATATATATAACTTGAGTTCCGTCGGACATAATCGAAACCGAAACTAAAACTTATGAAGATTTCTTGGTAAAATTATTTATAAACAAGTAGATGACTTAAATTCCATCAGCTATAATCGAAACCGAAACCGAGATTTATGAAGAATCTTGGTAAAATTATTTATGACAAGAAATGGAAGTACATATTAATTTAACGACTCGGATGCGAGCGTGACACGCATAATAACACACTCGCTTTCGTGTTAATATATAGATAAATATTTATTTGAATATTAACAAGAATAGAAAAGTTATTGATACAATACTAAGCAGCCTGCATTTAATTGGATATCGATAAGAGGAGCTAATTATTTGAAGTAATACAATAAAAAAAACAAAGACTATTTATTTGTCTATTAACAATACGATCAATGCTATTTATTTGTATATTGCCAATAAGACCGATAGTTTGTAGCTGGCAAATATCGACGAATATGTATTTGTATGGTTCCAAAAAGATATATATATATATATATATATATATATATATATATATATATATATATATATATATATATTATATATATCCATCATATTATCCATTAAAGACAAACGTGTATTTATTTGAATATTTGCAATAATCCAGGTAAATATTTAAGTTAAAAATACGCATGCGTATAAATTTTCATATTTAAAATAAGGCCGATAATGTCTACTTATGCAATAAAGCGTAAAATGTATTTAGTTGTATATTTACTATAATATATTTATTTATATATACAATATAATGCGAATGAATATTTATACATTGACAAATGATGTGTATTCATTTTTATATTCACAATAATATTTCTACAACTACGATAAGACTATTACGTATTTATTTTTATATTTACGATAGGACCAATGTGTATTTATTTGTCTTTTCACGATAAGACTAATGGATATTTATTTATATACCAGCAATGGCACCAGGTCTGCTTAGATAGTAAAATACGTTTAAATATATTTTAATTCATGCAGATTTCGTATTTATTATGCCGGAACTAATTCTTTATTGCTTATGTTATTGTGCCTAATAAATAGTAGTGATATTATTTTTATTGGAATTCATTGAGATGAGTATTATTTATTAATTTTTATTTATTGCGGACTATTATCCTCATCTTTTCCCTAGTTGTTTCACGACGTTTTGGCCAACTATTCCTCTGGCCTTCGTCAGGTGGTAACTCTGAATCTCCTGACTGCATTCACTGCAATTACTGCCTTCCGTAGTTGTTGTCGTCTCACCACGTTTTGGCCAAGTAAGCCGCTAGAGGGCTTTGGGTAAGATTGAAACCGCTATCTTCAGACAATTCTCACCTGGATCCGTAGAGATACAACGCCTCTATCTATCGTGGCGCAGTTGATAGAGACGTTGAATCTCTACGGTTTTAGGCAATTCCGAAATAAATAAAAATTAATAAATAGTAGTGATATTAAAAGTGTAATAAATGACTTGAAGTTATTGAAAATGTTATGTTTGTGTCTAATTGGAACGTACAGATATCTTCTCTCTTGTCATAAGGCAATATCTTTTTATATAGCATCTTTTGCGGTAGGAAAAACATTCTACGCAATTTTAGGATGCAATCTTCACATTTGGAATTTACCTTTGAAACTCTTGCATTACAATTTCTATTGGACATTATCCTGTGCATCTATACATCTGACTAATCAACATTTACTTTGGGTTGTACCACATTTGTCAACTTTCCTTTAATGAGCCTGACATTCTTCAGAATATCCCTTTTCGAATAATCTATTTTTGTAAATTCTAATTAACAGAGTTTAAATTTAATTCCTTATAGAAAAACTCTATCTAGAATAGTGACCTTTTGTAATCTGGATAGAATTGTCATATAAATATTAATATTGGTTTATGTTTACAAGATTTTTGTTTGGGTTGGGTCGAGCTCGAACGTATCAAGAATAGCCTTTATCAGCTTTTCCCTTATGAGTAATATGTTACTAGTCTCATATAAGTGACGTTTTTAATTGTTTCTGACGCGTCTCTGGGTAATTCTTTGGAAATTTTTGGACCTTGTATAATACTTTCATTTTGATTTACGCAATTCCCCAAAATATAGCGATGTTCTTAAAACGTCTAAAGAAAGCTTTATCGATATGGTCAAAGCATCTTCTGGGTACTATGTGGTCTTCTGTAATTTTGCTTGTTTCGAAAAGAGTTTAAAAGAAAGATCTCACTTTCTATGCGACCATGGTTTCAAAAAGAGAGGCCGCCATCGGAGTGTTGAGATTTGGTGTAATTCTATATATATATGTAATTCTATATATATATATATGTAATTCTATATATATATATGTAAGAATATTTTTAAGTCTTTGTCCATTAGGATACACTGTGCTTTTATATAGTGTCTACAAATCTACAGGTTTGCGTGTTTGACCATAGGTTTTTTATTGAGCCGTAGTGATATTCTTAATGTGAAAATTACTATGAAACTTCTTGAATTCTACAGATGCTGAATAAGTTTCATTATCACTCATAATGCAGTCTATCACACCGAAATAGATAGATAGTTCGAGTAATACATTAATTCCTTCCTCAATGGTAGGTTTTCTTCATTTCAGGATACTTGGTATAGCTATTTACTACTATTAAGTTGTAAAACTATTCGAGTATATCCGCAAAGTTGATGCGAATTCATGACTACGATTAGTCCATTTTTAACCAGGGTTTACATGTGATAGGTGACGTTTTCGCGAAGTATTGCAATTACAAATTCCTCTAAAGGTTCTCCTCTTTTAGGTATTAATTTTTATAGGCCATCTTCGTGGAGTATTTGTTTGGGGGACAACTATGCCAGCTAAAGTTGTTTTTAACAGGATGGTACATCATCGTAATAGTCTTTTGGTGGTGTAGACCAATGATCCTTTCTTCGATGCCAAAACCGTCAGTTAAAGCTTGTGATAGGTTTGCAGTGTAGATGGTCAGGCATGGCCATGTGGAATGTAGATCTTGCGACAATGAGACCTCAACCTTCTTTTTCAATATGTGAATATTGTCTCCTGGTCGGTAATAGCGTTCTCGAAGCATGTGCGACTAGCTTTTCGTACCGTTGGACATTAAATTTTTTATACATGCTCAAGTGTCGTATGCACTGCTGCGGTTGTCTTGAGTTGGAAACCATGTTTAGTTTCAGAACAGTTTTCGATGGTCAGTTGTTCTATACAGGCCATATAAATGATTGGTTCTCAGTAGACAGTCGTTTTCTACAGGTTCCTGTCAACACAAGAAGAATATATTGCTCTTTGGCTACAAGATTATAATCTTGTAGCCAAAAGATTCTTCACGTGTTGACACGAAGAAAACATATGGAAGATTACTAAAAAAAAAATATATATTTTTAGAGAACATTTCTGATTTCTGATTGGTTGGTAGTAGAACGTGAATTAATTTGATTCTCCAGGTCCTAGCAGCATCGTTTATAAATAGTATCTCCCAACTGTGAGGGACGATGCCTCATTATGAATAAAAAATATTAAAACAGGTTGTGTCCAGTTTCAGATCGTAGTATTTCAGAAAATAGTTTAACGTTAATGTCTTAATTAATTTTTTAGAACGCTGTCTGGCAATCGATAGTCATATGCTTTCTTTCTTTAATAGTTCGTTTAGCAGGCGCTTAGGTTGGGCATATTTTTGATGAAAACTTGATAGTACATTCCAATTTTAGGAAGCTTTCTAGAACTGGCACATTATCGAGGGCATATATATATATATATATATATATATATATATATATATATATATATATATAATGGCTGTAACCATGTTGTCTTTCATTTTCATCAATAACATAGCCGAGCAATCTCATCTCATTCATGAAAAAATCGCACTTTTTATCCGTTTCTTACAAATATTTGCTTCCGTTGTTGGTCTCTGCATTGTGTAAATGATTTGTTGGTCTGGGTTCTAGCTTTATCAGGAAAAAGTGTATTTGAACGGATATATATATATATATATATATATATATATATATATATTATAGTAACCACGTATTTGATCGCCTTCTACAATTGAAATACTTAACGGTCCGTTTTGTACATATCTGAACAACTACAGGTAAGTTATATATCATCGATTTTCCAAAAGTGCCACGCTTAAGAGAGTAAAAACCGTACCCAGAAACGTTACAAAAAAACAAACCCAAAAACAATAGCAACAACAGGCAAAGAAGTAATAGTCTTAAAGCTAAAATCTAGAAGCCTGACTAGTATTGATACACACACAGATATATATGTGCGTATATGCTATGTTATATCTTCACAAACACCAGGCTTCTGATCTTTAAAACATGGTATGCAAACAGTAAAGAAAATCTATGCAAAATCGTTTTTACAAGCATATATACATATATAAATATATAATAAATATATATATGTATACATACTTTCAATTTGTTTGTTACATAAGCACTAATGTATTGTTACACAGTCATGAGCATGTTTCACTCTTCTAGTTTTTAGTAACTAAAAACTGCTTTCACGAAATCACGCCTACATTAATGGAATCAGTAACGAATCTGATATATATATATATATATATATATATATATATATATATATATATCAATAGAAAACTGTAAATATTAAAAGTAATATGGTTAAGCTTAAACATGGGAAAATAAAGAACTAATTGTTAAAACTGGAAAAGAAAAGGACAAGATATTCTAATAAAAAAAATATGATAAATTTATAACTTATAATATTGTAGCATTAAGAATCGATTATATAAATTTAAATTAAATTAAAAAAAAATCTTAATGCTGCAATATTCTAAGTTACAAATCTCTACATCTGTAAAAGTGAAAATGTCTGTGTTTTAGTCTCTCTCTCTCTCTCTCTCTCTCTCTCTCTCTCTCTCTCTCTCTCTCTCTCTCTATTCCCTACAAAATAACTCTGTCAATTTTCGGTCTATAGACTCGATATTTGACATAAGGGGTATTGAGATTTGGGAAAAAAATTTTGCGCGGTTTTCGGCTAGAAATTTTGCTGTTAAGGGTCAAAGTTTAACGATTTTTTTCTTGGAGAACTCTACCAAACTTCTCTGCCAATTTTAGGTCTAAACACTTGATATTTTAGATATAGGTTACTTGGACATAGATCTTACTTGAAAATTTGCTTAGATCCCAAAACAATAAATGTTTAGGGATCAGAATTGGAGTGAAAGCTTTTTAAAAATTGATCTGCGGTCTCTACGAAGTTTCTCAGTCAATTATTTGTCTAAACATTTAAAATTTTATATAAAGTGTATTCAGATATAGGGCAGGTTTTAATCGTTTTTTTTTCTAAAAATTTGGCTGCTAAGGGGTAAATGGTCAAAATATTTTACCTTTGCGGTCTCTAGCAAACTATTACGCCAATTTGTGGTCTAAACATTTTTTAATTTTACATAAAGGGTAATCAGACATACAGCAAGCTTTGTAATCAGTTTAAGGGCGAACATTTGGTTGGCAACAGGTCAAAGTTTACAGAATTACCTTTGCAGACTCTACCAAACTCCTCCGCCAATTTTGTGGCTAAACACTTAAAATGTCATATGTAGGTTACTTGGACATGGGCCGAACAGTTTAACTTCATTTGAGCCCAAAACAATAAATATTAAAGGGTCAAAATAGGGGGCAAATGTATGAAAAAATGTACGCCTGTGGTCTCTACCAATTTTTCTCTAAAGTAGTTAAGGAAGGTATTACCGTACATATTCGGAATATATATATATATATATATATATATATATATATATATATATATATATATATATATATAAACTTATGAAAAGTACATAGGACCCGAGCAAATCCGGGCGGAACTGCTAGTTTATTTTTACTAGAATATCACGTCCTTTTTCTTTCCAGTGTTAGCAACTAGTCTCTTACTTTTCCATGTTTAAGCTTAACCATATTACTTTTCATGCTCACATTTTTCTATTGTAGTCTATGGTTCCTCCAGGCTTTCAATAAATTTACTTGTTCTTTGTTTAATTTCAGTCTTATTTTTTGCCCCCATAGACATAACATACACATATGTAATAACAATGTACGGCACTTGTCTGCTTTCAATAAAATACCCCCCATTATCTCCCTTTCATTCTTTCATTCTTTTGGTTTCACTTGTTACTTCTCTTTTTGCATGAACGGTTTATTGGTAGCAATAGTAGTCGCTGAAGCGACGTGGTTGCTATGAAAACCAGTCATAAAAAGGTCGGCCACTTCCGTACAAATTTTTAATATTTTGAATACCAGTATATTCATCATAACTTTGGTTTTACAGAGCGAAAATTGAAAAAGAATTCACAATATACCTGAGAAGTAGATCTATAAACTGTAATAATTGTTTAACATACGGTCGGAAATGGACGAGCTATGAAGCGTTAAAGCAGTTCTAAATGACTAAAACTGCCTTTTACAATATATTCAAACACGGTAGTGCTTGAATGATATATATATATATATATATATATATATATATATATACTCGTATAATTTTGTTTTTCTTTTCTGTGTATTGATATTCATATTAAAACCCCCTTTTTCTATTTATTTGAAAAGAAAATACATTTTTCTTATATATGTGTTGTGGAATTGCATTCATCTGCAAAAGATCTAGCTAATTTGGATATTATTTTAAACATTCATTTTAATTAATTCCCTATTGGTTGCTTTGGTTTTCTAATGTGATAATCATCTTTAGTTAACTATTACGTGTAATTATTTTCATTATAATTATATTCATGCAGATACTCTACATAATTTATGCTTGCATAATATTTGCGTAAAAAGTTTATAGTAAACACAAAATTGTTTTCATATATTGATGTGTACGAATATATCTTTGTTTAACAAATTTTACCTACCAAACTACTCCTAGAGATTTTGGTCTACAGACATGAAACTTTATATATAAGGTATTTGAATCCATACAAAACTTTATATTTGGATTTTAGCCCGGAAAAATCGGTGCAAAAGTGGGACAATTAAAAAAACATGAAATTTTCTATGACGAATGCATAATGTAGTAGCTATTGGTTTATGTTTTAATTTTTAGCCTAGCAGTAAACAGTTTTGGTTGTGATTCTCAGTGGTTGCGCATGAGTCTTTTTTTTTATATACTTTTAAAATCATTACTATATATTGCATCCACTCTCTCTATCTATCTATATATCTATAAAAGTGAAAATGTCTGTCTGTCTTTTCTCTATGGTATTTAAGGAAGACATATATACAGAAAGGCATATAAAGGTATATATAGACATATATACAGAAAGGCATTACATTACATATTCACATTTTTTAATATATACATATGCGCATAACCTTACGAACAGTACATAGGGCCCGTGCAAAGCCGGGCGGAACTGCTAGTGTGTATATATATATATATATACATATATATATATATATATATATATATATATATATATATATAATTACTTCATTTACTCACATAAAATTAATATACGAAAGTATAGATTTATGCGTAAACTTTAAGTATTTACTTCAAAAGTGCTCAATACGTAGGTAGAGCAAGTTAGTAATTTATAAAATATATATGGCGATTAAGCTACACTGAATATTCTGCGTTTCATCCACTATAGGATTCGTCAGGCTTATGCGCGAATTCTGTGGTTGCTTCTTGTTTTTATATATGTTGAGGATTTCTAACCACAGAATTCGCGCATAAGCCGGACGAATCCTATAGTGGATGAAACGCAGAATATTCAGTGTAGCTTAATCGCCATATATATTTTATACATTACTATATATATATATATATATATATATATATATATATATATATATATATATATATATATATATATATATTAATAAAAGCGTGAGAAACGTAAATGTAAAATTCCTTTGGAAGGAATAAGAAAATTAATTTTTTTCCGTTGATAGGATATGATAAAGTGTTCTTTTAGTCGCAAAGAAACAGTTTTCTTTGTGTAAGCATTGTCTGCCCATTCTATTATAGTAATTGTTTTGTCTACGTGGACTTCCTTTTTATCACTTTGCGCTCACATGATTATGGAATCTGTCTTCTTCTTTTTTTTCATTCCAATGTCAATAATTATCATTAAAGTTTTCTATCTTATTTTGCCTTGTTCCGCGTCTGATGTTTTAGCCATTTTTTCACTCTAGTTAAGAATAGCCGACGATGCCGAACATCACCGTCCTCCCAATCTTGTTGTATGTGTATCCGTTTCCTTTGTAGTTATCTGGTGTGTCTCTCATGTTTCAACCAAAAGAAATGATGTACCAGCAACAAAAAGGGAATTTCATTATCTTTGTCTTTATTGTTATCTAGATCTACAATTCTTCTTATTTGTGTTACACCCGAAAACATCATTTGTCGTCACCTTCTCTTCATAACTTCTATAACCTATCCATCATATTTCCACCCGACGTCTTTATTTGGTTTTATGTTTTTTTTTCCTGCGCTATTTACTTTGAAATATCATTAAAAAAAATTCTACCATTTTTTTAATGTTTTTCGTGTTCCGCCTTAGCCCAAATAAATTGTTTTCATTTTTGCTTGCTTTTATTTTTGCATACTTGTGTTTATCTTTCTTTCTTTCTTCCTTCCTTTTTTTCTTCTTCTTCTTCTTCTTCTTCTTTGATGTCAGTTATATCGTATTCCTTTTATTTATTCCTGTGTATGCATCTTTTTTCTTCATATTTATTGTTGTTCTTATAGTGTTTCCATTAAGAGTCTATTCTCACAAATCACGAACAGTTAGCACATGCAAATTTAAACTAAAAATCACCCTACCATCAGCAGCTAATTTTGCTAATAAACTTCACTCTATAATAAAGAGTAATGTGTTTTTTTCTATGGTAATAAGCATATCTTCGTATCGGCACACAGGACTTAGGGAGTAAAAGTTGTAATTTTCGAATTTTAAAGTTTAAAGGGAAGCTTGAAAGCAAATATTCTGTCACACCGAAGTAAATTCGTAAAACAATAATCCACTATCAATAAAAGGTCAACGTTTAATTATCTAACCAGCATAAAAATGTATTTCTGAAAAAAAAATTACTGCAATTCCATGCTGTTAGAAAAACCGTGTAAACACTGGCGGAGCATCATTTTTTTTTTTTTTTGTCACTTAAAGAGTAAAAGTGTATTTTGGGTTAACTATTATCAGACTTGTAACTCTTTCTATCCCTATGTTGTCTTTAAGTTTCCACATTCCATGAGCGATATTTCTAACAATTATCTACTGTTTTCTGTGTCGGTAAATATATCCATGTAACATTTATTGTTGTCTAGTTTTTGATTTTGAGTGTTAGTTTTTTTTAGCTTCCTACGTCAAGTAGATTCATGCCACGTCTGGATTTCCATGAACAAAGATGTACTCTAATTAGTGAATAGTAATAGAATATATTTTTATTTACATTTTTGTTCGTTACTTTTTAATCCATTCCAAGAAAATGCGTTTATTCTGAAACAAAATGGCGTATGAAGAACGATATCAGCAACTTTATTCATTTTAGTGTTTTATCATGGTTACGTGGAATATATTTCGTAAACATTGTCTACGAAAAAACTTCATATGTAACAAAACGCACTATAATGTGTTATTTCTATAGCGTTTAATAGTATATCAGCAACAGTTACTACGTTGATTTTGATTTTCAGTAAATATGTTTCAATGTAAATGTTACATATTTAAGCCCGTTTTCTCACGGGCAAAACTTTACGTTTATTTTACTATATATATATATATATATATATATATATATATATATATATATATATATATATAAATATATATATATATATATATTACACGTATATAATATATATTACATATATATTAAATATATATTGCACACACACACATACACACATATATACTTATATGTGTGTGTAATATATATATTTAATATATATGTATTATATATGTGTAATATATATATATATATATATATATATATCAACATACATTACTGCTTCGTTGTTTCACAGCTCATCAGCGCGCCTAGACAGGCAACTGCCTCAAGCCAGGATCGACACCCGACCGCCCAAATGACAGTCATTGCGCTTTGCGGCTGATGTTGTGTGCGTAATGAATTAACGATTTTTTGACATCGTCTCATCCAAATTTATATATATATATATATATATATATATATATATATATATATATGAATAAAGTTGCTGATATCGTTCTTCATACGCCATTATATATATATATATATATATCTATATATATATATATATATATATATATATATATATATATATATATAATGGCGTATGAAGAACGATATCAGCAACTTTATTCATATATATACACTTGTGCCCGATATTATTCATACCCCTCGGATCTTTGAGATTTCTATAAGAATATTGCTCAAACCAGAAGGTAGACAATATTAAAGGGATTTCAAACAATAAATCAAGCATAAGCATTTAATTTAAACTCAACAAATAAATAAATTATGCAAGTTTGAAACATTATACAAAGAAAACCAATAATGGCACTAGTTCAAAATTATTCATACCTCTTTTACTAATAGTCAATAGCATGCCCTTTATTCTTAATAACTGCCTGTAACCGTTTTGGATATTTATCAACAAGGTTTTTACAAGCATCAACACTGATTTTTGACCATTCTTCAATGCAGTAGTTCTCCAAATCCCTCAAATTTCTAGGTTTCCGCTTTTTAACCTCAGTTTTCAATATGTGCCAGAGGTTTTCGATAGGGTTCAGGTCGAGACTCTGGCTAGGCCATTCCAAAACATTAATTTGATTATCCTCAAACCATTTCTTGACTATTTTGGCAGTATGTTTTGGATCATTATACTGTTAAAGGACCCAGTTTGGTCCTAAATGGAGCTTCTCCGCATCCTGTCTAATGTTTTTCTGGAGTATCTCCAAATATTGCTCCTTCTTCATGGTTCTATCTATCTTGACCAAACTACCTGGACCACTAGCCGAAAAGGAGTCCCAAAACATTAGGCTACCACCACCATGTTTCACCGTGGGTATGGTGTTCTTTGGGTTGTAAGCTTCTCCTTTCTTCCTCCAAACGTAAGAAGCATCCATATGGCCAAACAATTCAATTTTTGTTTCGTCAGTCCACAAAATACTTGAGAAAACGGACTCTGGAGAATTCACATGGGTCCTAGTAAACTTTAGACGTGCTGCAAGGTGTTTTCCGGTGTGCAATGGAGTCCTTCTTGATCTTCTTCCTTTCAGACCATTTTCATGCAGAGTCCTTTGCAATGTTTGCCTTGATATTTTTATGCCAGAAGACTCCAGATTTTCTAAAATGTCCTTAGCAGTGGTGGTTGGATTTGCATTAACACTTCTTACAATATTCCTGGTGGCTCTAGCAGACAGTTTCCTTTTCCTTCCTCTACCAATCAAGTTGTTTGTTGTGTGGTGGCTCTGGAATTTTTTGATGATGCTCTGTACTGTTGCTGTAGGGACCTCAAATTTCTTGGAAATTGACTTGTAACCTAAACCATCCTTATGTGAATTCACAATTTTAGTCCTAAGATCATTACTAAGCTCTTTTTTCTTCCCCATTCTAATAATTTTTATTCTTTTATTGGTTTTCTAGTTGATATCATTTTAATTTCTGAAAAATGCAAAAAACGAAATGAAATTAATCAAAGGTTGTATAAAAGCATTCAAAATAAGAATCAAACAGGAAACAAACAGTCAGAAACTCGATTAATACTGAAAAAATAAGGGGGTATGATTATTTTTGAACATTGCAGATTTTATAAATAGCTGTATATTTCTTTTATTACAAGTATCCCGAGATTTTAAAATGACGAAAATGATCAGAAGAGGTTTATTAAGAATATGTATCAATATGGACGTAAACAATAAATTCTTACAAAGTTACACCTAATAAACTCAATTTTCAAGGAGGGGTATGAATAATATCGGGCACAAGTGTATATATATATATATATATATATATATATATATATATATATATATATATCGTATTGCAAATCAGGAGTTTAATAAGTGTCTGTTAACAGTTTGTTTTATTTATTGTTTAGCTGGGAAAATGTGCTTTATGTTCAAGTTGAAAATATATGGAAAATATAAGATATACTATTATTGGAAAAAGTAATTTTTTTGTTCATTAAAAGTTTAAAAAAGAAGTATTCCTCTTGGTTTCAGTTATTTGACTATTCGTATTACTTCGTACGATTATCCATTTGTAGGGTTTCAATTTATATAATAAATTAGGAATCTATATTATATTATGTCTGGCCTTCATGTATGTATTTTCGTTTGTTTTTTTTTTCAATATTTTTGCCTTGTGCATTTATTTATTCCCGTATTTAATTACTCTTTTTTTAGTACTTGTGTGTCTATATTTCTCCTTATTTTCCATATAATTTTAATTTATTTCTCCTTATTATCCATATAATTTTAATTTATTTCTCCTTATAATCCATATAATTTTAATTTATTTCTCCTTATTATCCATATAATTTTAATTTATTTCTCCTTATTATCCATATAATTTTAATTTATTTCTCCTTATAATCCATATAATTTTAATTTATTTCTCCTTATTATCCATATAATTTTAATTTATTTCTCCTTATTATCCATATAATTTTAATTTATTTCTCCTTATTATCCATATAATGTTACAACTATTAAAATCTTATTTGTTTGTTTGGGTGTCCATGATACTTTTTACATAGTAGGAAGGAGACGAAAATTGGTAGAATAAAGGGAATAGCTTAAAAGGATGAGGTTTCACTCAGAGACTAGAAGAAGAGGTAATAAGCCTTGCTATTGTGTTTTACGACTTGTTAATTATCGCCCGAGGTACATGTACAAACACACACACCAAACATAGACACACATGTATGTATGTATGTATGTATGCATGTTATAGTTAGGTCATGTGATATGCTATTGGTAACATGTAACCCAGTACTACCTGCCTCATGGTCGGGTCACCAGCGATTAAATTGGTTCCCCCACCAGACTTGTTTGGTGAGGAGAGTGGCTAGTCTCCCTGAAGGATTAAAAACAAGACTTTCCAAAGGGCGAATAAACCCTTTTTGGGTGGTCAACGGCCAACTAGCACCGTGTGTGTTTGTGTGTATGTATATGTGTGTTGAAGTGGAGAGGGCTCCCGTAAGCCATGGTGAAGGCAAACTTTCTAAGTGAAGTAAATATCTGATTTAAAATAAACATAAAGCGGGAGACCAGTACCCGGTTGTTCAATGTGAATATAGCAATAAAAAGAAAATAAATCCTAAATAGTAATGGTAGTAGCAGTTGTAATAATTATCGTAATAAAAGAACATACAACAAGAGGCATTGATAAATTAAGATAAAGAAGAACAGGAAAATGAGAAAAGAGAGTAAAACATATTCATACATTTTAAAATGCACAGTGTTTTCCTTTTTACATTGTAGTCACCACTTATCAAGGTCTGGATGCCACTTGAGGATAAGAGTAAATTAGTGTACAGTAGTCACTGGGACAATAACCTAGTAATCGTTAGTAGTGGAAATATGGTAAATTGGATTACGTAAGCGGACGGTTCACCAAGAATTTGTCTGTGTTGGACTTGAAGATTACCAAATTGTAGTCAGCAGGAAAGCAGCTAAATGGAAGTGTGTTGCACAGGTGTGCCTTTCTAAGAAAGAAGCTTTGTTCATGGAATTTACGTTTAGGTTTAGGCAAAGATAATGAGTGGGGAAAATTATTGATAGTGGTTTCAGCTAGACAAGTTTTGATAAAGAAAGAAGAAAAGTGTACAAAGTGCAAAAGTTTCTATTAAACAATGTCATCTTGTGCTATTGATCATTCGTGCAATTTATGCTAAAACATTATTTATTTAATACTAGCGGGGGTACCATGCGTTGCCCGAGTGTTTGTTTCCGGGACGGGGGGGGGTTAAAAATGTTATGGTAGGCAAGTAGAAGGAGTCATGAGTAAAAGTAGGAAAATAAAGTGTGAAAAAAAAAACAAAAAAAACATCTGCAACGTTAACAGTTCGGCCACCAAGAAAAGTCCATTCCAGTTGTTTAGGGAAAAAAAAACGACTATGGTAGGTCGGCGCGAACGTGAAAATATAATGTGAATTGTCCAGCACGCTAACCACTACGCCACAGAGGACTGCAGTTTAGTTTAGTGATTTTAAATAACTTCACATGAAAGAACTACGAAGCCAAACCGGTGTTCTCTTCTCAACTGTTCCTTGTGAACGATCCCCAAACGGTGTTAAGTGGTGGCAGGGGGAGGAGGAATTTATTAGAGAGAAAATATTTTACCACTTCCATTGATCTTAACCGATTTTGGCCGTGACTTCTCAGCAGAAAAAGTATAGAAATCTAAGATTATCGAGGAATTTGAGAAATAATAAGCCTATAAAACACCTCAGATATTGTTCTGCCGTTTGTGCATATTATATTTGCATGAAATATCTTGATTTTTAATCCTATTAATGTCAAAATCAGACGGGAAAAAATGAGTTCATTTTATTTATATAGAATACTAGCGGGGTACCATGCGTTGCCCGAGTGTTTGTTTCCGGGACGGGGGGGGGTTAAAAATGTTATGGTAGGCAAGTAGAAGGAGTCATGAGTAAAAGTAGGAAAATAAAGTGTGAAAAAAAAACAAAAAAAACATCTGCAACGTTAACAGTTCGGCCACCAAGAAAAGTCCATTCCAGTTGTTTAGGGAAAAAAAAAACGACTATGGTAGGTCGGCGCGAACGTGAAAATATAATGTGAATTGTCCAGCACGCTAACCACTACGCCACAGAGGACTGCAGTTTAGTTTAGTGATTTTAAATAACTTCACATGAAAGAACTACGAAGCCAAACCGGTGTTCTCTTCTCAACTGTTCCTTGTGAACGATCCCCAAACGGTGTTAAGTGGTGGCAGGGGGAGGAGGAATTTATTAGAGAGAAAATATTTTACCACTTCCATTGATCTTAACCGATTTTGGCCGTGACTTCTCAGCAGAAAAAGTATAGAAATCTTAGATTATCGAGGAATTTGAGAAATAATAAGCCTATAAAACACCTCAGATATTGTTCTGCCGTTTGTGCATATTATATTTGCATGAAATATCTTGATTTTTAATCCTATTAATGTCAAAATCAGACGGGAAAAAATGAGTTCATTTTATTTATATAGAAGAAGAATAGATAGAAGAGAAGAGAAGAGATTACTTACATTTAATTTTCCGTCTTGTATTCTCTCCAAGATTGTCTTCACTAGATCTCAATCACAGTTTTTACTACATCTCAATTAAGTTTATCATGTAATTTCGTTTTTCGGTTTCCCCTCATCTTTCTTTTATAATAATTCTTTTATTCCTTCATGGTATTTTTTACTTCACTTTTTATTCCTCTTCTTTCTTGTCTCCTGCATATGTAACCTTTTCACTATCTCTTTCTCTTTCCGATTTCCTTGACATTTTATAGTAATTTATTTATCCTTCTTTTATTGTTTCTTTTTAATTGGTTCTACTGCTGCGAAGTTTCCTTTCATTTTTAGCTCCGTTTCTACGCAGTGTAATTTATTCTCTTAGCAAAACATAAAACTCAGAAATGCATAATAAAACAAAATAAAAATAAGAAAGAAATATATAGGAATAAAAGACAAAATATATAGAACAAAAGAGTAATACGGTAAAAAAGAGCAACTATTTTTTTAATGCCATCTTTCTTTGTATTATATCATTATGTTGAGCTTTGTTCTTTTAAAAATTCATTTGTTTATATATATATATATATATATAATATATATATATAATATATATATATATATATATATATATGGGATGTGTCTGTGTGTGTCTGTGTGCAGTCGTTACATGTCATATATTCTAAAAATTCAGCATCATTCATTTTGCCGGAATCTTTGATTTTCATGAGGTCTTATATGTCAAATAAAATAAAAGGCAAATCTGATGCGTAGAATAAAATAGAGCAAAATGGCCGAGAGCAGAATCCGTACAATGATGCAAAAATGGAAGACGAGAGAATAAACTATTTGACCAAGGGTTGTCTTGTAATGGTCCACTGGTTCTAATAAGATAACGGCGGTTCCATCCACATTGCATGGTAATTTCATTCTACCCGCCATGTTACTAAACAACGGGAGATATAAAAAAAAATTAGTTATCGCCCGTTTCTTTGATACAAGCGTCTTTCTCGTGTTGACCTCATTAATAAACAGCTAAAAAAGACGCAGAGATGAAGAAATATCAATAAGTGATTCCAGTTTTTTTTGGCGGCTCTATATTAGCATTAATTTGAATTAAAAAAAAAATGTAGATAAAAAATGTAATACAACGCAAAGACAATCTAAAGATTAGTAGACAATCATTGTGGAAGAAAAAGAAATAATTGAAAGTCTGTCGATCTTTCAGTCAGAATTACATTTTTTTTTGGCTCATGATCGCCTGACAGTATGTTTGTTAATTCACCGATCGTGCTTGCTTTATTAGCTTTCTCTGTTTTATCTTTGGGTATAATTAAATTAATGCAATTCCATCCGACAACTTCACCAAGTCGATTTCCACTTCCAATGATCGCATCAAAACCTTTTTCTCTTCGAGATAATTAGGAAAAAAATTAATCGAAAGTCCGTGAGAGATTAGCACAAAATATCATTAATTATAAATTGGATAGATTAATGATAGAATATGGCGGACAGAATTTTCACAGATATGTATTTATAGTGAGTGTAATTAATACTGACCCGGAGTTTGGAGGCGGAAGTAAAGAATGTGATTCATCCAGGAAACATCCTCATCTATTTGCTGTGGTAAATACTAGCTAAAGTAAAAGGATAGGGTACGTTTAAATGAATTATTATATTGTAACCTATTTGTATATATATATATATATATATATATATATATATATATATATATAAAGTAAGATATACTTCGTATAATTGTATGTACAGGATGTAGTCTTAAAATTAAGATCATTAGGATTGTGGCAATAGAGTTGCCAAGCGTAAGGTGTTCAAATATGGTCTATATTTAGTTTAGCGTACTTTAAAAAATATTGAGTGGGCGTTTTTCGTGAAAATATGTACACTCGAATGTCATGAAATGTAAAAAATAGACACTATCCGTTAATTAATAAATATTCCCAAAATTGCATTTTTTAAATAAATTATTTTAATAAAATACTTCACAGCATAGCAAAATTCTAAATATTTAAAAATGTTATGAATGTAAAATAGTAGAATATTAGAATATATTCAGGAGGTATCCGTCTACTATTACATACTTATATATATATATATATATATCTATACATATATATATATATACATGTATTTATATATATATATATATATATATAGGGAGAGAGAGAGAGAAAGAAAGAGAGAGAGAGAATAGAGATATTTAATATGAGGGGTAACATTTTTTATCACGTCTTTAATTCAATTATATATAAATATATATGTATATATATATATATATATATATATATATATATATATATATATATATATATATATATATCCCGATTTAAAATCTCGGTAGATTCAGCCATTCTGATGAGGCGTAGCCGACGAAACACGTGTCAGTGGATAATTATATTTTAAAAACAATATCTATGCCGCTCCTTATATGGGGGTACCAAATTAGTTAAAGGGGAAATATATGTAAAAATGCACTTTCGTAAATAATTGAATTCATTCAAAATGTATCGCAAAAACAAAAATATATAGCATCTACGTAAATCGCGATATATCCGCACAGTCAGCGAGGTGAACGAGTGGTAAGAATTTAGGCTTCTTACCATGGGTCCCGATTTCTAACCTCGCTAGATTCAGACACTCTAATGAGTCGTAAACGACGAAACACGTGTCAATGGATAATTATATGTTAAAAACGTTATATTTTAAGAACAATATATATATAAAAACGCATTTCTTCCAAGGTATGAACATTGTTAAGCAAAATGTTTTTACTATAGGCTTTTAAAATAAAAGTACAAGATTCAATTTGAAATTTATTTATCTTCAAAGTGCACTTTTATAAATTTTACAAAGTAAGGTATAAAAATGTAATTTAAATTGAATCAAAAAATTACTGTGGATTTATTTTATATAATGTACATCTTGTTGCACTTAAAAAAATCATTGAAAATTTTATATCTATATCATTAATTGCTAGATGAAAGATAATGTTTTTAAATTGCAACAAAATGTACATTACATGAAATAAATCCAAGGTGATTTTTTGATTAGTAAAAGCATTTTGTTAAACAATTTCCATGCCTTAGATGAAATGCTTTTCTAACTTGTATCTTATCTTTTTTAAGATTATATTTTAAAATTCTCCTTGTCTTTATTTCAGTTTGTATTTCTCCTCCCACCAAAATTCATTTTTGCAACCCCCTCCTTGTATTATTACAGGTCTGAATATTCTCTCTGTTTCAGTTTGTATTCCTCCTCACACTACAACTCATTTTTTGCAACTCCCTCTTTGTAATACAGGTCTGAATAATGAGAAAATCTGATTTTTTTTAGAAAAAACTTTCAAATACTTTTTAGATTAAATTTTTTAAAGCTTCTTTCAGAATAGAAAATCTTTAAAATTTAATAAGAAACATATTTCATATAGATTTCATTAACACATAATCAGTACATAACGAGAAAAATAGAGATCAAACTTTCAAAAGGAGTGTATAACTGGTTACAGTCAATAGTGGTCCTCGCCAGCGAAAGTCTTTGCTATTGCTATTATATTATTATTATTATTTAAAACATTTTGTGTCCTGCTCTTTCGCGCGAGGACTAACATATTGTTTATATGTATATATTGTTTTTAAAATATGTTTTAACATATAATTATTCACACATATATATGTATGTATATATATTTAACTAATAAGTATATCTATCTATATATATCTACATATATATAGTGTGCGTGTAAGAGAGAGAGACAGAGACAGAGAGAGACAGAGAGAGAGAGAATCTTAAAGTGAGAGAAATAGACCTGAATATTAATATATATTATTGTATTGTATCCCGTAACTAATATAAGTTTCATGTGTATATAAAAATAAATCATCTCAACCTGAGGTTTACTTATCGGTAAAACGACACTAAAATGTAATACCCTCTTCATTGTGACGTCCACGGGGTTCCAGTCTTAAAATTAGACCGATACTTTTTGAACAATCAATAGCAACAGAAATGAGTTACTCTACTTATGTTACATTTAATCTTATCATCTTCATTCGTTTGGGGGAAGCTGGATTATGTCTACATAAAAAAAAAAAAAAATCTATATGTCGCCGTTGGGATACATGTAGATAAGACACAGCTCATTTAAATACCAACATAGAAAAATAATTTTTTTTTAATAGCAAATGATCGATTTTTCATATTCAAATTTATGTATTTATTTCACGATTCAATTTTCTAGCGCAACATTGATCAAATAAATTTAACAAAATCAGAACTCCGATGATGATTGTGTTACATCTACAGTGTCAATAAACTCAAACTTTTTGTGGTGTCTTACATTTTTCATTCAACAGAAGTATGTTAATTTTCTCACTCCCTATATATATATATATATATATATATATATATATATATATATATATATATATATATATATATATATAAAGTAAGAACAGAGCTGTAAATAGAAATTTACACATAATTTTTATTATTCGGCAGAATACTCCAAAACTGGTGTGCTAGGAAATCCTTAATCTGAAGAGTTTAAAAAAATGCTAAATCTTCTTATCAGAGCGTTGCCCTGCATTGATTGATTACCGAGGGATATTTCACACTCCCATATTTTTATTGTCAGTGATAACTGTGAAATTGCCCTTTTGTTATCAAACCGTTTGATTGCCTGCTTTAACTGGAAACCCTATTACGGTGCACCAGGAGAAATCTCACATAACTTTCACAGAGACTTACGAGAGGCGTGCAATAAGTAATGCCCCTGACCCACTTCCCATAGCAGTAGAACAACGAAACTTGGCACAGTTATTAGGGTTTCTCTACATAAGAACCACCCAGAGTTATGCATTTCTCCCATCGTTTGATGCAGCTCCGGAGACCGTTTTTGTTGAACACCACAGGCTGGTCCTTCAACCACGATGTGACTTCAGAAGTCAAGGCTGCATCATCTGGGAAACGCTTTCCTTTCAAAAACAGCTGCGAAGAGGTGAAAGTCAGAGGCTGCAAGGTCAGGAGAGTAGGGAGGATGGGGAAGGATTTCATAACCACACGCCCGTGCTTCTGATCTGGCAACATGCGAGTTGTAGATCGGAGCGTTGTTCTGCAGGAGGATGGTACCTTTGCTGATTTTGCCCCGCCTCTTGATTTCGATAGCTTCCCTTAATGTCCTCAAAAGTGAAGCATAATAGGCTCCTGTAATTGTCGTACCCTTTGCCAGGAAATCTGTCATCACTACTCCGTCCTGTTCCTAGAAGACTGTGAGCATGACCTTGCCAGCGAAGGGCTTCACCCTTGCCTTCTTTGGAGATGGTGAGTCCAAGTGCTTCCACTGCATTGACTGGGCTTTGGTCTCTGGATCATAGTGATGGACGCAGGTTTCATCCCGTGTAACTAGTCTTTTGAAAAAATTTGACTCATCTTCTTGGCACGTCTCCAAATTCATCCTCAGGTACTCGACGCGTTCCCGCTTCTGGAATAGTGTGAGGAACCTGGTAATTTATCTGGTAGACACCTTATGCATATGTAAATGGTTATGAATTATAGTTTCTACAGACCCTGTACTAATCTTGACATCTTGGGCTATTTGGCGAATAGTAATGCGCCGATCTTCCAAAATGGCAGCCTCAACTTGACGGACAGATGCCTCATCAATGGAAGAAGGGGGGGGCGACCAGTTCTGGGAGTTGTTTCCACAGACTTCCGGCCATGTTTGAATACACGATGCCAGCGTTTTACAAGGTCATATGATGGGGCATTATCACCATAAGTTTCTTTCATTTTATCAAAAGTCTCCTGTGGTGTGCGTCCTTTCAAATACAAAAACCGGATCACTGCTCGACATTCAATAGGCTCCATTTCACACCTGACTCAGTTCAAACACCTGTAAAACAGAAACCACAATTAGTTCAGAGCTGTAATTTGCCACATGACTCGTAGATATATAATTCATTGAACATGTAAAATTTAAGCTAGATCAGACAATTGGAAGTGGGTCAGGGGCATTATTTATTGCACGCCACTTGTAGTTCACAATACATTATAGCCTACATTACACTGTAGAAAATCAAATATTGATTTTATAAAATTATTTTATTTATAATAATTTGAATTAAAGTTTAAAATGCAGCAGTCAAGTACTATGGTTCAATTGTGCTCAAAAGAAAATTCATTCATTTCGAACGCGCCCCTGTCATATAAAAATCATATAGATTTAAATGTCGAGCCTTTCAGATCGTGTAGTAATAAAATTTCTAAGATGCACTTGTGATGTTCGGCTGTGTAAGCTGTAAACTTTGGTCACAATCGACCGTTCTTTCTTTCATATATATATATATATATATATATATATATATATATATATATATATATATATATATATATATATATATAAATTGGGTAGGTCAGTGCATGTGACTAACTTTCTCTCACAATTTCCTTTGTTACTCTCCTGACTTGAAACTTGCTATATGGGTCATTTGAACCTATGGAAAAAAATCGATTTGTTTTTTTTTGCCTTGAAATTAAGGGGTCAAAATTGAAAAAAACATGGAACTTAACAGACGTAGGTCAAAAAAGGATTTTTGTTATTTCTTACGCATGCACAAATATACATTTTATCGTTAATAACGTTTTTTGTTTGTTTGTTTAGGTTTATGTAACGTTGTGCTTATGTAAAACGGTAACGAAAAAGGGTGAATAGCGATACATAATGGTTTCGATTCAAGCCGATAGAACACACGTCATATTTTGTAAAAACTTTTAAAATAACTACTATGTATTGGAAATAATAATCGTTTACCTGGTTGAACTAATTCCTTCAGTTGTAAATAAATGAATATAACGGCATGAATAAAGTTAGAATTGATTCAAACACACTCTGTACGTATTAGTGCAATATCTGGGTTGACGCCAGACACCCCCAGATTGCTACTGTCAATTGCTAACATTTAGTATGCCGCCATCTGTTTCAGAGAGTATAGGCTTTCGTTTATTGTCATAAACACATGATTTTCAAGCAACGTGGATAATAATTAAGGAAAGTTTATGGAATGCAAAATTCTCAGTGTTAGTTTAATTATTGAACTTCATGACTTTTCCAGTTTGAAGACAATCGTAGTATCATTACCTTCTAACTAAAATTAAGAACATCTATTTTTAATCATTAACGTCATAATTAAGGTTTTAATGGATTAATAATAAATACGAACTATGCATTATTTAAAATATAATTAAGCGTAGTTTTCGTAAATTCGTAAAGTTATATATAGCATACTTATTTCTCCCTAGACTATTAAGCTATGTAGTACTTACCAACAAAACAAACGCCCACGTGTTTGTGCCTTGTATAGGAATGCGCGACAACAAAACTTGGATTTTTATAAGCGGAAGTCTCGAGGTTGTCAGGAATCTACAGGCGCATGCGCAATAGAAGGGATTGAGATAGTGGCATAAAAGGCAGGTCGAGTGAGAAGGTTGTCGTTGTTGTCATTGGACGTTACAGTGACGCGTGCGTTAGCAGGTGATTAAGATGGTGTTTTTTTGTGTGTGTGTCAAGTCGCGCACCTCGGTGAAGATCATATAAGTCGTGCACCTCGGTGAAGGTGAAGGTCATAAGCTATGACACATTTCTCTTCCAACACCGCTGTAACATTAAGAAATCTGTGACATCACAAATATGGATCTTTCCAATAAAAGTTCATAACCCAAAGAAATACAAGTCCAGTCGAGCAGATTATAAAAGTATGTATTCAAAAATTAACAGTTTTTCTAAGATAATAAGATTCGATTTAAAATTAATAACATTTCATATATTTCATTTAATAGGTATCCTTCCCCTTCTTCTTCTTCTTCTTCTTCCTCTTCTTCTTCTTCTTCTTCTTCTTATTCTTATTCTTCAGATATCATGTCTTATTGAATACATCCATGATTATGACGACGCGGTCCTCTTTACATTCGATCTTTCTGATGAAATCTATAGTCCTGTATCCAGTGACTATGTTGAGACTCAGTAAACTGTTCGTTTCTTCCTCTGCTCTTTTTTACGGCTATTTTTCCTACAATCAAACTTTTTCTAAGCCGTCTGCCCGCATTAAATGGCTAAATAATTTTAACTGTCTGGCGGGGGCAGTACAAAGTAGTAATCTGGCTTACGCATGGCTTCCTAACTTGTTTTTCTTTCTGTCCATGAGATTAGTAGAATTTTCCGTATAAACCATATTTTAAAACGACTTTCAGTCGCCTTTCTTCTTGCCCAATATTCACAACCGTAAAGGAGATTTGACCACGTGGACGTCTTCAAGATTCTGATTTTTGCGTTCATTTTTATATTTCTATTTTGTGAGATGCACTCCTTCCTTTGGAAGGTGGATTTTGCCATCGCGATTCTTTTTCTGATTTCGACGTCACTTTTATTATCAGAGGTAATAGTACTACAGTGGTGCTTGAGTGCATTTACCTGTCTAATAATTTTACCTTTAATTTTGAAATTACATTTTGGTATTTCAGCCTATTTGAAGATAATCATGCGTCCTGACTTCTTAGCATCAAGTTGCAGCCCTTTCTTGTCACTGTCATCTGCCACTGTTGTAAGTATTTGTTGCAATTTGTCTTTGGTGCCCATGATAAAGTCAAGGTCGTCCGCATATCTTAAATTGTTGATGTTATGATCGCCTACACTAACACCTTCTTGATTTTTAGTTTTGCGTAAAATCATTTAGCTGCAAATGTTGAAGAGGGCACACCATCTCTGGATTGGTTTGTAGCCGCTGCAATTATTGTCAACCTTGATGGCCGCTTTTCGGTCCTAAGAGAGCTTCCCGGAAACACTAAGGACTTACCAGTCGATTGCAGGTTTTATTGTGCCTAATAAATATCCGTAGTTGTAACTATATGAAAAGTATAACAACGATCACCGGCTACGCGATTTAACATTTCCAACATAAGAAATGATTGGGTTTTATTTGTTTTCATGTTATAAAATTAATAAACATGGACACTTATAAATTCATATAACTTCCAGGTAAGTAATGAACTATTTTATTTTAATAAGCTACTTTTATTGTCCGCACATGATGGCAATATATCTTTTTTCATTAAAAATTAGCTTTTGTGCAATGACGGTATAACATACACTGCCTTACCTTGAGTGGTAGGTTAACACTTTTAAAATGACTATTTTAAACGATTTGTTGAGGGCGACGTGTTATATTTACGAATTTGGAAATGATTGTCGAATCGTAACTTCAAAGCGGTAGAGCGTAACATTTCTTGAAGAATTGTTACTTGATTTACCGATTTTAAAGTATACCATTGCAATGCTTCATTATTCGTAATTGGAAAATTTACTGATTTATACATACTGTGTAATAAAGTCTAAAGTCAATATTGATGCTTATTAAAGAACAGTATACTAAATTATAACAGATTTATCTTTTTTATGGTAAATATAATGAAATAAGAAATGCTTAAATACACAAGCTAATTACGTTCAAGACAATCTCTTCTGTCATAGTGTAGAGTGTAAGATTAAATATATTAGATGAACGATAAATGACTTATTAAACTATTCATCACATCAAGTAAGTAGACATGTCAACATCTAATAACGTGTTAACAGGTGAAACGTAGATGATACGTTTTATTACAATCTTGCAAAAAAAAAAACGAAATAGCAAAGAAACAAAGTGATGTATTTCTACTGATTTACGAAACTCTGCAAGTATTCAGTCTTTTTTTTTTCCTCTTTTATATATTTTTATCCGTGTCATCATCACTAAGTGACACGAAGAAACTCATCACTTGTCTGTGAAAGTATTCTTTTGGCATTGTTTCAGTGGGCGTATTTAAAGCGTTTAGGTGTTTACCTGTTGCGAGATTTCGATGAGGAAGCCGACATTGCAAAAGTGGTACAGCAACTTAGACGGACGCTTTTCTAATTTGTTGTGTTGAGTGATTGATACTCGCATGCTATCAAAATGCAATGGTATGAATAACGAGCACCCAACCATAAACATACAAATTAACACACACAAATATATATATATATGAGTACGTATAGTGTAGGCACCGCCAAAAATGACCGAAAAATCAAGTTGTTGTTGTTTTTTAAAACGAAATCACATTTATTAAAATCCATTATTTCTGAGGAACTTTTTTTTTCCAGAAATTTTTCCGGAATTTTATCATAAAGAAAACAGAATAATGTAAAACTTTTTCTACTATTTTTAATTAAATTTTAAATGTTAAATTTTCCCAAAAAGTTAACAATTGATATTTTTGTCTTGCACAAAAAACGTACATAAATATTAAAAAAAAAAAGGTTTTTGAAATAATTAATTTATTTATTTGTTGTCTAACTAAGATTTAGGATGATTTTCTATGAGAATATGCAAAAATATTATAATATAAGTACCTGGATTTCAAATAATTCCACTTATTCATATAGGCAACCAGTTACTTCGCGTCGATCTAGAGTCTAGATCGACACTGTTTACGTTTGTATTCGATAAAAAGCAAACTATGGAAGACCAAACAGGCCAAAAAAACTTGTTTTTCAGTAACGAAAATTTCAATGTATTATTAACGCTGAGGCTGGCCAGGATCAGATGAGTGACCATTCGTATGAGTTTGGTTTTTAATGTGTATGTGTGTGGGGGCCAGGCTCCCCAAAATGGGGGAGGGGCAATTTAAAGCAGAATAAAAAAAATTATTTCAGCGCGTTTGGTCCACCGTAGTCGAAAGGCGGCAGACGTTTTCAAACGGGATCGAAAAAATGATGCTATTTTTAACACAAAGGACACAATATTTATCGAATTTTTTTTGTATCGATTCTTCAAAGCATGCCCTGTTTAATAATGGTCATGCATTATTCGGCTCCTAAAAAAATTGTTAATTTATTTATCAAAGATTTTAAAATGGCTTTTTTCGTATAAATATTATTTTTTTTTTGTTTTGCTTAACTTAAATTAATTATTTTACTTAACATATTCACCGAATTTCACACTTCAAAACTCAAAAGCGGGATAATTAAACACAATCGAAGTTCTGATATTCAGACGTCAAAATAAGGTATGCAAACAATTTTTTTTTAAAATCTATATTTCTGTCCCTTACAACAACACAATAGGTTGTGTTTAGTTTCAGATGATTATTTTAAGCATATTTATACCACCTCAAAACAAGGGGGATTTTGTAAGTAAAATAAAATCTATATATAAATATCGTTTATGAAAAATAAGTACACTGTTATAAAGTTCATTCTTCTCTTAATAATCGCTGAAAATTTCGTATTGATCGGATAATTACCTGATTTTTGGTAGATTTTTAAAAAGAGGGTCCGTCAAAAAGTACTTACCTGCCCCCCACCCCAGTTTTGGCGGTGCCTAGTATAGTGCAATCGTATTAAATAATAGATGGATCATTATTAATTTTCGAATGTAAATTTTAAAGGATAGCGTAAGTAATACATGCCCAATATTTTTTGTAAATGGTGATATTCAATGTTTGCATATATATATATATATATATATATATATATATATGTGTGTGTGTGTGTATGTGTGTATATATGTGTATATATGCGTGTGTATATATGTATATATGTATATATATATATAATTTACTATAATAATTATTAAATACCTACAGACACTAGTGGTTTATCCTTTCGAGAATTATCAGTACAGAGTGTCACTGTTAACGCCAGTCGAGAGACTCGAACCCCGGCAACAGAAGTCATGTCCGGCTCCATTAGCAAGGACCCGAATCACTAGGCTACCGCGAACCGCGAGAGATACAGTTGCATTTAAACATTTATTCTTAATAAATGTTTTTAACATCAGTCGGAGTGATCTAATCATTATATGACGCTCTACGCATTTAATATAAGTTGTCCAACTTTATTACAACTGAAAGTGCTCAACGATAAGAAACAAGTTTCTTCAAGGGGCTGACATTATATATATATATATATATATATATATATGTGTGTGTGTGTGTGTGTATATGTATGTATATATATATATGTGTGTGTATGTATGTATGCATGTATGTATGTATGCATGTATGTATGTATGCATATTATCACACAATGAATGAACCATTTTTCGTGCTCAACGGCCAACTACACCTTGTGCATTTGTGTGTGTATGTGTGTGTTGGGGTGGAGAGGGCAAACTTTCTAGGAGAAGCGCAAATCTCTGATTAAAAAAAAGTACATAAAACGGGAGATTATTACCCGCATTAAGCTTGTCTGCAGTTTAACATGTTGCGGGCTATCTTGCTCTTCCTGGATCTCAACATTTTGAACCGAGAGAGAGATTTAGCTGTCGTACAAATCTAAGACTCCGTAACATAATCTGTGTATAGATACTCCCTCAAGCATTTGTCTATTAAAATGGTCCTGTGGTCATAGAAGTCATTTTTGGGATCATGGACTTTAAGTGTCCGAGGGAGTAGCACTCGTCTAACAAGATGTTGCAATCATCATCATCATCATCATCATCATCATCATCATATTATCACACAACACGTAAAAATATGCGCGAGACCCTTCCGTCTTTAGCCGCTAACCAGTGTTATACCAGAGTTACGGTATCTCTAGGCGTTATTGCTACTCCTGATTCTACGAAACAACTTTTTGCAGAATATTAACAAAAAATCAACAAGGAGAAATTTTAAGGTCCGTTCATACTGAAGTATATATTCTGTGCAATCCGATAAAAACCATAGCCACATTATTCTTTTCTTAACTCTAAGGCTTCGCTCACAAAAACTCTCACTCGCTCTAAACAATAATAAGTTAAGATAGAAAAAATTCAACATAAGAAAAGAATCGCTTCGGATACAAATAGAGGTCAATTAAGAAATACATGTTAAAAAATTGCCGCAAGCGTCTGAGCGTAAATAATATGTATCTACTTGGTTAAATTCTAAATCATGGAGCTTGTCGCTTATGTAATATATATTCTATGCAACATGGTCAGTAGCATGGACATATTGTTTCGTTTCAAAATTACAGTAGTTAAAGAATACGATAGACACCGTATGATAACACAAAAAATTAAAATAATTAAAACGAACATTTTTAACATATACCCGTGCTGGGGCGGATTATTCTAATTATATATATAAGGATGGGTATTTTAGGTATATGTATATATGTGTGTGCTAATATATATATATATATATATATATATATATATATATATATATATATATATATATATATACCTGTTCACTCCCTCACCTGGTGATCTGTATGTAGAACTTTATATTTTCGTCAATAGAAATCGCCTTGAAGTCGTAAAAAAATTGTCTACCTTGGTAGTTATTTATCAAATGACGACACTCTTGATACGGAAATGAGACAGAGAATCAGCAAGGCATCAGATGTGTTAGAAAGGTTACAAGATAGAGATTGGTCTGATGGTGATCTAACTCTGACAACTAAAATCTTAGTAAATCAAACATGTGTATTGCCATCCTTGCTCTATGCCTCTGAAACATTGACCTTTTGCCGGTCACATGTAGAACTGCTCGGGAGGTCTCATCAGCACTGCCTTAGACATTCTTTGTTTAAAGTGGGCTAGTTTTACCCCTGATACATACGTCTAAAATAAGGCCGAAACAACCAGTATTGCTGCCATTGTTATTAAGAACCAGATGGCCGGCTTGAAAACTATCGACTCCTAAAACCGTTGTTTTATGGTAAACTCCTTCTTTGCAAAAGATCCCAGCACAAACCCAAAAAACGTTTTCGTGATGGCATTAAGGAGAGTCTGGTGAGATTTCATGTTCCTGTATACAGTGTGAAGTCCCTAGCGTATGATCGCAAGCAGAGGAGGGCACTGATATACAGGGGCGCAGTACAATTTGAAGCAGACAATTTAGACCGAGCGAAGCTCAAGAGAGCATGTAGGAAATACCAAACCTTGCCGCCCAATCATGGAGATCTTTGGATCTGTGAAGTGTGTGACCGGGGTCTGTTGTCCAATGCAGTGAACTGTCTTTGAAATGTTATTACAGGATGGAACGATTAAGTTGTCACCTTTAAGAAAACAAAACTATAGTTTATTTTAAAATTTTTATTGAAAAAAATTAATTCAGGTAACTTGATTATATAGTAGAGTTGATGCCTATTCACTGTAGCCGCCTTCAGCCTTAATCATCACCTCGATACTGTCCAGAGCTGGGAGCATACATTTTATACTGGCGCCGATGGGAGCTCGGCGAATACTCAGTGGATGACAGCGATCAAGCTGGCTTTGGTGTTGTGGGATGTCACGTTGGAGATGTTCTCGGTGTATGACTAAACGAAGTAGTCCAACTGGTTGAGGTCAGAGGAGGAGGGTACCAGTGAGAGAGGGATACAAAATCGTAGTTCTCCTGAAGCCAAGCCTGGGTCTCGTTGGACTTGTGGGCCGGCATCGTGTCCTGCTGCCACACCCAGTGTCAACCAGCAGCCACCTGTTTACCATAGAGCATCACCACACTCTACCACACCCAGGTACACTTTGGTGTTGACTTTCAAGCTGATTCCGAATATGGGAAGTGGCATGATGTGACACTGACTTGAAACCACACCAAAGCTTTCAACTGTGGCCGGAAACTTTGTTTTCATCACCCTATCTGTTATTCGTGGTAACACAGCAATGCATTTTGAGGGTGCTGGCAATGGTCCTGTTGTCGTAACTTGGATCGGTAGAGAACATGATGAGTACAGCGGCACATCTCCGATTTCGCTCCTTGAACATTATGTCACACTCAAGCATGATAGAAGGCTGCTATCGCGCTTAGGATTTGTTCAAAACAAGCCAACTAATAAATGGTCTGCAACAAAAAAAGGAACCCGGTTTTCATCAAACGGAAATGGCATCATGTCGTTTTTTTTCTATGGCGACAACTTTATCATTCCACCAATTTGTTTTCTAAAGCATGTAATTGCTTGCTTTACGCAATATTAATGCATACAATTCATTTGCTTCATCCCATATGTTCAGAGAAAAACGGACAAAATATTAATTAATGTTAAGTAATTTGGACATAGTCATACATTTCTTGGTTCTTTGATCGATTATATTATATTCTCGTAAGGCCAACTTTATAGAGAATTGTTAGTATTTTACTTGCACGCTGTTTTTATTATATATCACTTAGTTTCAGATGTTTTCTCGTGCTTATGATATATTCTGAATTTTATTATTCCTTTCATCATTCCAGGATACACAGTTCTTTATGAGTATCGCATGCGTTATTATGTATTGCTTCAAGATTATGCAACACGGTAGTAGATCCTGTTAAGTGTCTTCATGGCATTTATGGGCTGCTCTTATATATATACATACATACATACATACATACATACATACATATGCATATATATATATATATATATATATGTGTGTGTGTGTATATATATATAGATATATACATATATTTATATATATAAATATATTTATATATACATTTTTATATATTTATTTATAAATATATGTATTATATACATATATATATATTTATATCTATATACTTATATATATATATTTATATATATATATATATATTTATGTAAATATTTATATATATATATTTATATTAATGAAACAAAGGGATATAGTGTTTACCTGATATACACAATGGTACATTTCAAACTAATGTAAATAACAGTATTTATATATAGAAAACGTAATCCCAACCGAATTAAAAAGCTCAATACGCAATTTTAATCAAATTATAAGAGAAAGAAAATTAAAAATGTAAGTTGGACTTTACAATCAAAATTTATTGTTCGACTGAATACTCCAAAAAACAATTTCCAAAGTCCTTCTTCCGCGGAGTTTCAAAGAATGCTATCTTTATTATTATTCTCATCAGAGGACAGAAAGAAATCAGCACATTATATTTGTCGCAATGCTAGAATTTGCTAGTTAAGGCATTAAGTGAAACCGCAATTTATTGTAGTTATAAATTGCTAAATAAAAAAAAAATGAAAAAAATATTGGATATGTAAAAAACTAATATTAAAAAAACCGCGCATAATATTTCAGCTTGAATGAAACTCCTCTGGAGTTGATCCAAATGCAAAATAGTTATTCAGATAGAATATATTCCAAGATAAATCCAGCGTGACGATGCATATAATCCGACTGGAAAGTTTTCAAAAGTCAGATTGGAAAGTTTACAAAACAACTGGAATACATAAAATTGTTTTCTTTTTTTTTCTCAACAAAAAGTTATAATTGTGATCGGAGATCAATAAAAACGAAGAAAAAACAACGATGATTTCATTAGAATACAGTATTTACAAGTACCGTGTTACACGTTACTGTTAAAAATTAAATAAAAACATTACCTATAAACACTCTTAATTATAAAGCATAAATACAAAACGATTTATTTAAGAATTTCACACATAAATTTAACATAACATAAGCGTCTATTTCCGAAACATTCTAGTGTATTAGGGCAGTTAACCAAAAACAAATATACGATTACGCATGTTGTTACGGCATTGTCAATTGAAATCAAGTTAGGTGTAAACAATTTAGTTAACATCCATAAAGAATTAGAATGGTTCAGAAATGATGATTATTGTACGTTAAATTTATATTCTAAACTGAGCTCCTACTCTAAATACTAAAATGATTGCTTTTCTTCCCGTCAAGTTTTTTGCAGGTTTCACTCATAATAACCCACAGAAGTAACATTTAATTTTGGAACGGAGATTAAGCTGAGAGTGTTAATCTACAATGGTTATTATTATTATTATTATTATTATTATTATTATTATTATTATTATTATTATTACTTCGATTTTGTTTATAATTAAAATAAAAAATATCACTTAATTCGTAGAGAAAGCACTGAATAGTCAACAAAACCTTCGCCGTGTCGATGTTTAAAATTGTTTTCTAAATAGTAACGTTATTATTTAGAAATTCGTTCCTAAAAATGGTAGGGGGCGTTGTTAAATATTTTGGTCTTACATCGTTTTCTTATTTTGCCTTCCAATCGTCGACTATTTTCAACTGTTTATGAAAACTTTCCAGAAACATGTTCTATAATAACGACGAAGATGTTCTCATCTTTAGTGTGATTTTCACAACTTTTCGGTCGAACTTCTTTGGGTGTATGTTGTCGAACTCGGGATTTTGGGCGGAATTTCGAGCGGAACCCTTTATTTACTTCACGGGGATAACGTGCTCTTGTTCCATCAGACAGGACTAGATAGAGGTCCTAAGTAATTCGCAAATGTATTTTTCGGTCGCCCACACTGAAGATTGAACCTTCAACCCTCAGAATATCACTTTTACAATTGATTTTCCCAGTACTCTAACCACTGCGGAACTTGTGGAAGAAGGTTGGAGGTTATATCGACCAACAAGTTGTGAAAATCACACTCAAGCTTAAAACAGTACAAATAACCAATCCTCATCTCAAAAATTCACAAACCTCTTATTAAATATTTATAAATTTAAAGAGAATCGGAATCGGGAAACGTATCGGAAACAGAAATGTAAAATAGAATCGGTAATGGTATCTGAATCGGGAAAATTTTTGAATCGTCCCATCACTAATATATATATATATATATATATATATATATATATATATATATATATATATATATATATATACTAGCATGCGCACCGCGTCTTGTCCGTGATTAAACAATGATCAAAATATTTTCCACTCTCCACTACTTTTATTTTCATCGAAATCCTCCATTTTTTAATCAAATCGATTGATTTTCTGATGGTGTCTAGTAGGCATTCAAGTTCTCTCATACTATTGCATACACATTTCGTACAGATTTCCATAGTGAACCTAAGGATCCCCTAGTTCGACATCAAATGTTCCGTCGGGCCCACGTTTAAAAAAAAAAACTATACAAGATAAGAACAATAGCCTTAATAATCCTAATTCAAACGAATTCTCAATCCCGATCTGAAGATACAAAGAAATTACGTGCACTTTAAATTGTTTTATTGAAACCAGAGTTACGCCAATTGAACCAATCCTCTCACAACATAATATGTAACATGCATGTTTTCCGGTAAATTCAAAACTCTACTGTTATTTTTGTTTTTAACGCGAAGTTCAAATCAATCTTTAATATTTTAGACGATTTGGATAATCTGCCAAAGAGTTTAGAAATATTTGGTTTTGGGATTTTTAAGCAGAAATTACCAAAGAAAAATGTCATTCTAATCCGTCTGTTATTCCTGTAAGATTTTTTTTCTCTTGCAGTTTGTAGCTGTCATGTCAGATTCGGCGAATATTTCATCTGTCGAAAATTCCTAGGTGCTCAGCTGTAGTTTGAATGATTTGTTTGAGTTACGAGTACATATGTCATTTGAAACGTTATCAGTTGACTATTCAATTTTGATCTCTTTTAAGCTCGTCAGTGTCTCACTATTTCCAAGGGAGATCACTCTGATGAGTTCGGCTTCATTTTGTGTCTTTAAGGATATTTTGTTGTAAAAAAAGCTCGTGAGTAATTTAATTTATAGTAGAGGAAATAAAACAATACTCACATAAAGTGGGTTTAATTTTAATCATATTCGAATGAGTTTGGATTTTTTAAATAATTATTTAGATGTCCTGGCCTATATGTAGGGTTGCAAAATTGAGTTAAATATTTAAAACGTGCGTACGGAGAAATGTAACACAAGAAATAATATTAAATAATTATCGGATATACGAAACGGTCATTCCTATAAATATAATAAAGTTGGAATTATGCTTAATATCTAAGCTGCGTGTAAAAAGACATTTTTTTTGACACGAAGAACTGCGTCTGACAACGTGAGTTTTTTTAAATCAGGCGCAGTTCTTCGTGTCAAAATAATTTCTTTTTACACGATTAAATAAAATAATTATCGTATATACTAAAATGTAATTTGAATAAACATAAACTTTACATCAAGCAGTTGCATAGGGAGAAACTAAAAACACCATTGATTTTCTAAAAAAAAATACATTAAGAGTGAATGTTTAATACATCATTTTCTGTAAGAAGTGCATACAGGTGCAATGAAAATACCATGTCCAACTAAAAAATTCTGGCTACAATGATAATGATGGGCGAAGGGGTTAATATGACATGGTAATAAATAGTTGTATTATAAAAACCCGACATGTGTATGAGAGTTGGTTGGCGATTTAGGTCCGAGAAATCAGTCAGAGTCTATCATGTGCCTGCAACTTGCTCTTAACAAGTAACAATTCATCGTCGACACCAATAATATATATATATATATATATATTGTTATATTTGCATATACCAATATATTGTCATTCTTTTAAGCACAACAGAAATACAACAATTGGCCTAAAGAATATGGGATATAATCGTCGATTATGATATTAACTACATCCTTTTTGGCTTATTAAACAACCACAAATCATTGTTTTGCTTTCTAGGAGTGCTTACCGTCAATGATTATTTATATGAGCAGGACTTTTAAAAAAAAAAAAACTTATTATATACACATATAATACCATCCTTGGGTGTTAAAAGCTTGTCACATCGAATGTCAATAAATAATTGCCATAAACTGTCATCATAAGTAATCACAGTTTCAGTTTCATTCGTTTCAGCAATGTCAATTTTCGCCACATGTTTCTCACAATTCAAAGGAACAACAATCTATGTTAATAATCCTGATTCTCGAGATGATTATACATTTTTTAGTTGCTGAGTAATTAGCAAAACTTGTAACACAGCACTTGAGGGAGGCGTTAATCCATAATCTACCGTTACGGGGAAAATAGTGTGTGTTCAACTATAGATGATTAATCATTCGTTTGTTTATTTTTGTGCGCTTAGGTTAGAAATGCTTTTATTTTTTAAAAGCTGAAATAAATCTCAAAATTAGATTTAAGTATGACTCAAAGCATATCTTTTTGGAAAGTAGAGATTTGACCATGAGTTGACTTTCAGCAGCCTTGTAGATATCGCTCTGTCTACCTTTCTCTCTTTCTCTCATTATATATATATATATATATATATATATATATATACATACATACATACATACATGTATATATATATATATATATATATATATATATATATATATACGGGCAGTTTTGTATAAATAATTTAATTTATTCAAAATCG